>NC_142132.1:71821476-72124506 GCF_024610735.1 Ursus americanus
CTCATTCATTTTAACTGCTGTTTATTATTTCATTGTATGAAATGTACCAAAACTCACTAGTCCATTCCTCCTGCTGATAATCGTTTAGATTTTTTTTGTTGTTACCAACAATACTCGATAAACATTCACATATATTTCTAGCGCACATTCTCTCTTGACAATATAACTAGATGTTGAATTTTTTAAAAGAACAGGATTGAATACATAAACACTCCTAGCAGCTAGCTCTTACTGGTTTTCTCCTTGTCCTGTCTTCATATCCCAGCCTGCAGGGCTGAGTTTGTTTCTGTTTAGTTAACAGAGCCTTAGAGAAGGGGCAAGGAGTGAGGTGAAAAACAAATACCAAAAACCAAAAAATGAAACATCTGCTTCTTTTTGAACTGGCGATACGAAGCAAGCCTAAGGAAACGACGAATGTTAGTCATTTTTAGTAGCTGCTGGAACGTCTTGACTGAGATTATCACGAACTCTTCTCTATGTAACCGGCCTATCAGAATTTATGGGCAGCGTGACAGTTTTTACCCACAACTTCAGGAACAAGAAGCTTGGCCCTGCCTCAGTTCATCCTGGCTGGGGGTTGGGAAACATTTCCCGTCAAGGGCCAGGTGGTAAATATTTCAGGCTTCGCATACTTTATAGTCTCTACCACAACTGCTGAACTCAGCCTTTGTAAAATTAAAGAAGCCACAGACTATACATAAACTAACAACCATGGCTGTTTTCCAATAAAACTTTATTTACAAAGACAGGAGCTGGGCCAGATTTGCCGTGCAGGTGATAGTATGCAGATCCTTGTTCTCATCAGAAGAAAACAATGTAGACCAGAAATGTGCAGTATTATATATCCAAATTTTAACTTTAATCGATTATTTTTCTCCTTTTGGATGGGCAACTATCCTAAAAACTGGTCACACCTTGCCCTGTAGAGAGTGTGGAAAAATAAATACTTTTATCTACTGCTGGTAGGCATGGAAACTGGTGCATTCATTTGTTTTTCAACAACTACAAATCGGTGAGCATCCTCCTGGGCCACGTACTCCTCTGGATACTGGGGACATAGGAATAAAATGCATAAGCGCCCTATACTCACGGGCTAACATTGGAATACTTACTCATTGCTTAAAAAGGTGATGGTAAAATGGATATTTTGTTGAAACATTATACAATTGTGTATATATAGGACATACTGAGAGTGGCATAAATATATCTGGCCAATAACAGCAGCAGTAATTACAAATAAGTAATCACATGACTCCAGTCTGAGGTGTCAGGTATATTCTTAATCTCATGATGGAATATCATGTGACTTAGGGGACCGAATCCAGGCTGGAGTCCATCTGACAGACCTGGGTTTGGGTCTCTGTTCCAGCACTTAACTACCAGTGGGACCTTGATTACGGCTTTATCTTTTTAAGCGTCATCATCCTTTGTGTAAATGGAGATTGCAATCGTGTTCATTTTCTTTCTTTTTTTTTTTAGATTTTATTTATTTATTTGCAACAAGATAGAGAGAAAGCAACAGAGGGGGAGGGAGAAGCAGACTCCCCTCTGAGCAGGGAGCCCGATGCAGGACTTGATCCCAGGACCCCAGGATCACAACCTGAACCGAAGGCAGATGCTTAACCGACTGAGCCACCCAGGCGCTCCCATAGTTGTCTTTTTAAAATGAACACGACTGGGGCACCTGGGTGGCTCAGGCGGGTAAGCATCTGATTCTCAATTTCGGATCCGTCGTGATCTCAGGGTCATGAGATTGAGACCTCGTCGGACTCCAGCTGGGTGTGGAGTCTGCTTGGGATTCTCTCTCTCCTTTGCCCCTCCCCCCCCACACCCACCCCTATTCGTGCTCTCTCTCTTAAAAAAAGATGATTATGAACATTACGTGAAATAGGATGGGTGAAGCAACTAGCACATAGTAGGTTCGACACAAATGGCAGCCAATTACACTTCTTCATTCAACAGCACATGCTGAGTGCCTCCTAAGTACCCAGATTGATTCCAGATATGGACCTAGGACTATCATTATCCTTATGGTCTAATGAGACACCACGCAAGCCTCGGGTCAGCAGGTAACTTCAGAAACCGCACTTCCAGATATAGTAGGTAATACGGACAATTCTGTAGAATCCTCAGCCTGCATTTTCACCCAGTGGTGGCCTTTCACCCCTGCTCCCCACCCCCACCCCATGACTCCCAGGAAGCCGGGATGGCTTAATTTTAACCTGTGAACTTGACTGGGCCACAGGGTGGGGATATTCCAGATATTTGGTCAAACATTCTAGGGGTTTCTGTGAGGATGTTTTGGATGAGATTAACCCTTACCTTCATAGACTGAGTAAAGCAGATAGGCTTCATCCAATCAGTGGAAGGCTATAGAAGAGAACAAAAACGCTGGCCCTTCCCTGAGTAGGAGAGAATCCTTCCTTCCCAAAGACCTACGAACCTGGGACACCAGCTTTTCTCTGCCTTCAGACTCAAATGGAAACATTGGCTGTCCTGGGTCTCCAGTTTGCTAATTGTAGATCTTGGGACTTGCAAGTCTTTACAATTGTGAAACCAATTCCTTATAATCTCTTTATAAACAAACAAACACACACACATGTGCGTGCACACATACATATCCTATTAGCTCTGTTTCTTTGGAGAACCCTGACTAATACAGAGCAGTTCTTACCCTGAACTGCTTGCTCAAGTTACAAGGATGCTCAGACTCGAGGTTGCCTGTACAGTTATGGTCTGTGTGGCACCCCCTAGAGTTGGGCAGTGCACAACCTGCATGGTTGTACACTGCAGCTGTGCTCTGATCTCCAACCTTAACAACGCCGGAGACTCTCCATAGAGACTCCACCCTCCCCACCTCAGCTCCTCTCCCGGGGGAATGTACTCAGTACTCACGAATACGGCAATGGCCTACCAGCTCCAAACGTCTCTGACACCTTACCTCCAGGCACGCAGTGAAAGCCGTCTCCGTGATAACCAGGTTTGCACTGGCACGTGAAGGAGCCTGGAGTGTTGTAGCAGAAGGCATCAGGGTGACATCGGCTTGACTGGCATTCATCCACGTCTGCAAAACAGTCACCAAGCCCAGGGGACAATGAAATTTCTTCTGGAATTCATAGTTTACACAATAATTTAAACCACTTGCTCAACCCTGGGGGACTTTGTTTCTGATCTGGGAACAGCGATTTAAAATTTACTAAACATGACTCATCAGAACACGAACTCTCCAATTTCTATCTAGTGTCTTTATAAATGTGTTTCACTTTGATGATAGAGTTTTCATGGAAAATCAAGCATGCAAAAGGAAAAAAGAGAAGATTCTTTTGCATTATAAAACGAGCCTTTCTCATCACAAATGAGAGCTTCAAAAATGTTGGAGAGTTTGGAGACATTATTAACGGCTGACAGAAAAACCTCAAAGACAAGAGAAAATTCACATGTTCAAAAACGCAAAGAAAATATCTCAGAAATTATAATCTTAGAGAAGCTTGGACTTTTCAGGAATACTGTAGGCTGTAATGTTAAGCAATTTTGCAAATCAAGGGGTGGGGGTACTTTTTTCACAGTTCTCTTACCTAAAATCATCTTTAAGAACAGCTTGGCAGCCAACAATGGACTGACCTCAGGTCTAAAAGAATTCGGTGCAATCATTTATTCTTTGACTGTAGTCATTTATTCCTAAGGGCACTTGGCTTGTGTTGGAGCAGAAGGTTAGAGCAGGCCAAGGGAATGACTATATATATCTTACTAAACAAAAAGCTGGACCTCAAGCCCCACGTATCCAAGAGTTGTTTGCCTTTTCGTGAAAGAAAATCTCCTCAGTTCCTAGCAGACAGCAGGAGTCTAATTGTGGCCTAAGTGAGCAAGTCACAGAGAACAAAATAGTAGGGGGGAGGCTAATCGTCTTCCCCAATGAGAGCAGCCCGCAAAGAAAAACGCAGGGTTCACACTACTGCAGAGAGACAAAATGCAGCCCATTTATCCAACAGAGTTGAAAGAATAATTCTCTGAATTTCCACATGAGTCGGTAATTGGCAGATGGGATTTTTTTTTCAGGTTCCACAGAGAGAAAAATCAGAGCAACCACGCACCTTGGCAGGCTCGGCCATCCCCAGAGAAGCCTGGCAGACAGGAACAGGTGTAGGAGGACCCTCCCGTGTAGAGACACTGAGCCCGCTGGGGTATGTCACAGTCATGGAGGCCAGTCATGCAGTAGTTGATGGGGCGCTGGTCCACAACAGCTGCAAACAAAAGGTTGACACACAATGTTGGAAAGAGGCCCCCGAGCGGTCCCGGTGCCCTTCTAAGCAGTTCCCTCTACATCAGTGGGTTAGTCCACTGAGGGGAACGTGCCTAGATCCCAGACCTCCAGACATCCTGTCAGGCTTCCTCCTCTGCTCCCCACTGGGTTGATACCCCTGGACTTCCTGTTTCTACCACCTGCCTCTGATCACTCTTCATAGATGGACACCAGGGCTGGTGTCTGGTACGCAACCTCAGCTTCACCCCAGGGCTCTGTCTCAGGCCGCTCTCCACACCAGGTCCCCTAAACCCAACTTTCCTTTCGCCTAGACGCAGAGGTGAGCCACGTGTAGGTGTGTGTACACACTTCCTGTGGCCACTCTGCTGGAGCATTTGGAGCCAAGGATCTAAGACTTCCACACGGTGTCTTGACCCTTGGCGCACCGGGCAGGTAGAGCACTGACTACGAATGCTGAAGGCAAAGTCACCCATTTCCCCGGAAGGAAGGAGAAAGAAATATTTCCGGGGCAGTGAGAGCTTCTGGTTTTAAAGCTCTAAGACCCAGGTCAGAATCCTGTCCCCTAAAATGTCAGAACAGAACCCTTCCTTCCCTCCAAGGAGGCCCTTGGTGTCTGGATTATCCCAAGGACGGAGGGCTTCTCCTCCTTCTCCTCCTCACTGAATCTTCCCCAGATTGATTCCAGTTTTTCTTGTCTTTGAGAGAGAGAGAGAGAGAGCTCTAAGCACTGTCAGGGTACAGGTCAAGGAAAGGATACCCTTCAAGGGTCCAAGTTTCTGTCTGGAAAACAGTCACCCAGATGACACCTAACAAGTCCAAGAACACACTCTGCTTCCTTGGACCCTCCTGTCCTCCCTCCCATCCCCTCGTCTCTAGTGCTCTTCTTTTCTCTAGGGTCCACTTCCTCCACCCCCAACTCTTTCAGCTTAGACTTAAAACAAATTAGGGTCCCTCAAAGGTAGGGAAAGTACACGCAGACAAAACCACCAGGAAACAAGTCTCACTCTGCTTTCTTTTCTCTATCTCTTCCAACACATACTTATGTCATTTTAGCTCATAGGTGGTCATTTTATAAGTGACATTTGCTCACAGCCTCGTTTTGCTTCAACCTAATTAACAGAGGAGACCCTCCGTACAGGGCAAGCACATATAGTTCTCAACGTTCCCTCCCAGCCATTGTCATTATGCATGCGTTTCTATAATCTTCAAATCATTTCTAAAAAAAGGCAATTTATAACTGAATTTTTTACATCACGGTTTTTTTTATGGAAGACCACTTTTCCATGCCAAAGCAATCTGCTTCTTAAAGAAATTTTAAAGCCAGCTTTACCATTCCAAACGGCCTGTTTAATTTTTAAAATAAATGGGGGTGGCTAGGTGGCTCAGTCGTTAAGCATCTGCCTTTGGCTCAGGGCATGATCCCAGAGTCCTGGGATCAAGCCCCGCATCAGGCTGCCTGCTCTGCTGGGAGCCTGCTTCTTCCTCTCCCACTCCCCCTGCTTGTGTTCCCTCTCTCGCTGGCTGTCTCTCAGTCAAATAAATGAATAAAATCTTTAAAAATATTTTTTTCTAAATAAATGACGCATTTTTTAGTGAGGTTTCACGTCAGTTAAGAGGAAAAGTATCTTCTACGGTTCTTGACGGCGAGCACACAGCCCACAGCCCTGACAGTGTGCCTCAGTTCTCACTCAAACGGAGTTTCTAGATGGTCTCGCAGACAATGTTCATTCAGAGAGGGGTCAGGACAGTCACGGAGGACAGTGGCTGCCCCGAAAACCTAAGCCACCAGAGGGGACATCGGGGCGCCCCGCTGTGCTTTCCTCAAAGGCTCCCGACCTTGCCGAGCTGGAAATTTCTCTACAACTCTGATCCCACCCAATCCACTAATGGGCAGCTATAGGCTGGGAGGAGGGGGGTTTTCTGGAAAGGACAGAAAACCAGGCTCAAATGAGAAATAAAAATTAACTAGAATTCCAAGTAGACTGTAAGTTGGGGTTGTGCGTTTCTAGCGCCTCCTTTTCTGAAAAGAAGCTTGGAAAAGGACGGTGCCCTGAATGGGAAGGAGCAGAGCGGCCTGGCCTTCTGAGCTGCTGCCACCCACCTGGCAGTTGTCCCCCAGAGACACCCACAGGCTGGCTGGGGCTGGAAATGAGGTGACGGGGGAGAAGGAGGGAGACGCCAAGAGGGAAAGACAAGTGAGGGAAAGAAGTCACATGTAAAAGGAGAGAAATGTATATAGCGTATAAAGAGCTCTAAAGACGGTGGTTTCCCTAGTTTAAGTTCTGAAAATAAGGTCACAAAAGTGAATGATTTACAATTTCTCCTAACAGTATGACAGGCAGGGAAGGGAGAACACTGGGTGAAGTGAGGCCAAACCTAAGGCCCTCTTCCTGCCTTGAGGGACGGGCAGGTACATGGTGTTGTGCACTGCACAAAGACACCCACGTGAGGGGTCAACGGAACCTCAAATTTCCCCATGTTCCACACACAGAGCCACGTATCACAGGGCTGTGGCCATGCAGAGGGGGGTCGTCTATGTCTTCACATAAAGAAGATTCATGAGCTGTTTCCGTTGTGTGAACATACTTTGCACATTCTAATTAACTTTACAGTCAACGGTGGAAAAAAGAAAGGTCTCGGGTTTACAGGAAATGCCGAAAACGCAAGTCCACAAGGCAGCCCCTCCCACGCGGGATACCAATCCTCACAGAAAGATCATTACCCCTGGCCAGCCCACATCCACTGCACGAGCCCCAGCCCTTCACAGTTGGCAAGGCACAGCACGGGCCTCCTAAACGGTCCCAGTTCTCTTCTCTCCCTTCCCTGCTGCGACCTGGAGGAAACCCTTTCCAACCCAGGCTGCCCACGCAGGACAGAGCCGTCACGAGGAATTTTGGCAGAGGTGAAACTGCCCATTAGATGGTGACGAGCCAGAGTGATGTGTTTGAATGCGTTCAGGCAGACTTGGTTTTTTACCCCATGAGCCACCTCTCCACCAGCGAGTCTCAAAAGAGCTGAGTAATAGGGGTTGAGAGCCAAGCGGGATGGAGCTGCGTGAGGCCTACAGGCAGTGGGAGAATCAGGAAACCTCACAAGGCCCGGACCCAGTGGCATATCTTCAAGTGGTCTTCACATTTGTTTCTGAGCAGGGGGATCCACCATTCAAACAAAACCTCACTCAGAATTCGATGTATAGAGAAATGAACGGCTAGAGGTCAGGGCAGAGGACAAATATGGCCAGGCTTCCATGGACCCTCACCAGCAGCTCCCGAGGGATCTCCAAGGGCTCTGGGGGACACAGTGAACCCATGATCCAGTCCGAGGAACTGAGGTCCAGACACATGAAGTGTCTTCCCCAAAATCCAATGCCTCGGAGTAGACGTTTGCACCCCCCACCTCCAGTGAGCGTGCACGTCTGGGATGGTTGGCCACAGAAACCCAGGATGTCACGCCTCACAGCCATCTACCCCAGGACTGCACCCCCCACCCCCCAGGTCTGAGTCCGGATGTAATGTAAATGGTGCTGTCATGAAAAATAAACGTCTGAATTGCCTTCATCTCAAAAAAGCGGGGAAGGAAGTCAGGCCAGATACACAGAAATGGTTGTGCTCTATTGAAAAAGAAAAAGAAGTAACCTTAGCAGAGCTGAAATCTGCACTCTGTGCAAAGGGGACTGGCTTCTCTAAATCCACAGATGTTTGGGTCACATTCAAAATATGAGAACTGCCTGTTCCCTTCCGCCCTCAAGCCATCACCTCACCCTGGGACCTCGGCAGCCTCATCTGAGCACGCTAGGCTTCAGTGAATAGCAAGGAAGGGGCAAGGAGGTGGCTCACTGACGCCATAAAAGAAGAATCTGTTTTAAAATTGGAAAGAAATGCTGAGCTCAGATGGCCCATTCAGCATGCTGCCCTCCAGACCCGGAAATCTGCAAGAATCTTTGAACTTAAAATTCTTGGAACCCACAGGTCAAAGTGCGGCAGTGAGAAAAAAGTGGAAAAATCTAAACAATCTGGCTCTTTGTGGTTGGCCTACAAGCACCACCCCCCAAAGCATCACCAACCTAAAGCATTATTAGCCTAATGAAGACCTTCAACTCACTTCCTTTGACAAGGCTAAGAAGTTTTGCCACGACTTGCTGCTTACAATGACGTTGCTTATTCCTTAGATGTATGACCCTCAGGTAGGTGAAGGGAAGGAGTGAAGTCTGATTCATCTCTGTAAACTGCTTCCCGGAACAACAGAAGCCAGCACCTGCCATCTCAACCAGGATAATTACCTGGGGCAGCACCTTCATTCACACAGGTGCGAACACACACCGTATGGGTAAGTTTTGAAAAGTTACCCACAGAACTTACCCACACACGTTCCCTCCTCTGAAAATTGGTAGCCCTCCACACACTCGCAACGGAAGGTTCCGGGGTGATTATTGCAGATCGCATGGCTCCCACACACCGAGGGCTGTTCTGAACATTCATCGATATCTACAACGAATTTTTTTAAAAAAATGCAAACCTTTAAAAAAAACTTCAAATATCAGTAAACATATTTTGGCCTGTAAATGGATCAATTCTAAAACAAACTTTTCTATATTCCAAAAGTAACATTAATAAGATTTTTTTTCTATGTATTTATTTATGGGGGAGGGGCAGAGGGAGAGAGAATCTCAGGCAGACTCTGTGCTCAGTGTGGAGCCGGACGCAAGGCTCAATCTCACCACCCTGAGATCCTGTGCTGAGCCGAAACCAGGAGTTGGACATTTAACTGACTGAGCAACCCGGGTGCCCTGATAAGAGTTTTTTTTTTTTTTCCTGTGCATAACTTTGGAGAGCGATCCCGAGTAGACGTGTGCTTCCCCTGCCTCTCCTGGAGTTAGTTCCTGAGCCTGGGGTTGGCTAACATCAGAATGGCACACACACGTCAGAAAGCTGTGTGGACAAGTGTCCAGACTGTGAATACGGCTCCTAAAACTACAAGCATATTTAAATGTGCTACTCAAAAATATTACCTTTCTCCACTTACAGGTGCAAAGCAAAGCTGAACAATTTAAAGCCTAACTGTGAATTTCAGAATGTTGTCTACAGCTTAATGCACTAAAAGGAAGGCCATTAACTCATCACACTGTAAATGAACTGGTAGGGTGATGTCCTCTCATGACAACACCAAAGCCATCACATGGGATAATGCGAGCCAAAAAAATATACGCCTTGGAGCAGGATGTAGCTAGGTTCAAATCCTGCCTCCTCTAGTTACCAGCTTGTGTGGTCTTGCGCATGTTACTAACTACCCAGCCTCAGTTTCCCCGTTGGTAAATGAAGCATAATACTACTGATCTTGAGGGGTTCTTCTGAGGATTACAGAAATTGGAGGTAAGCCAGACGAGCGCTTAGTATGCTCAAGAAAAATAGCTATTATTATAATTTTTAGGGGTTCATCCTATACAACCAGCCATGGGGATGGAATTGGCCGATTCTAGGGACATGGCCCTCAGATGGCCACTAGGCATCGGGGTCCAAACTGTAGCCAACACCACAGCAAGGCTGGCTGGCCCAGCCAAGAAATCGGGCTAACTCGTCATTACCCTGATTATCTGTCCACTGATGGGTTAAAGTAAATACAATCACACAAGGTCTTTCCTATGCCAGCCTCATTCTCAGAGTGTATACAGTTACTTCTGGCATTTCTAGAACCCTGAGACATGGGGACGTCATTTCGTGATGGGCTGAGATCATACAAGTCCCCTCCTCTTCTCACCCTCCTCCAATGCCTTCACGTGAATCTTTCACACTTGGAAGACAAAAGCCTCATGCATCCACCTCCGATGGCCAGCCTAGCCCGTCTCTTCATTGGTGACACAAATACCCTGCTGGCCTATTGGACCACGTTGCACAAGATAAGCATTTTTGCCACATCAGCCCCAGAGCTTGAACTCTACCCATAAAAAAACCTAAACCAAATGGTATTCAGCTTTTAAAAAATATATTGCAATGCATGTTCCTTTGCAATGTTTGCGAGATACAAGATCTCACACAAGAGGTCCGCTCTGGGCACAGCCAGAAGGTTACGGCACAGAGTCTCTCCCAAAGCAGCCTCTTCCATGAGTCGGAGCTGGGGTGCGGCTACGGGAATATTTAGCAAGCGTGGACTCCACAGTTCCATCCGCCAGCTGCTGCTCCGACAACACAGGAGAAAAAAAAAATCAGTACAGCTTCCACGGTCTCTGTGCCCTAAGTCTCAGAGGACACTCCCAGCACAGATGTCTGGACACCCTGTTCAGACTGCCGGGCTCCACAGCTCAGACTCCACTGCCAAAGCACAAGAGCCCAGAGCAACCGTTTTCAATCACAGGGACAGAGCGAAATCACCGGGGGAAGCGTTCCAAGTTCTAGTCCCCGCTGGGGGTTTGCGGACAGGGAAGCTGTGTGTTTCAAAAAAGCTACTTTAGTGATTGGAAGGGTGATCAATCCCTTACGCCCTACCTACTGCTGGCCAGTAGGACCTGGGGGCCCATGGGATGAGGGAGGGGATGGTCTCCCCTGGCACATGAAGGTCTAGACCTCCATGAAGGTCTCTCACTCTCTGTATATATATATATATATATATATATTTCCCCAAGCAGGGTGACACCTTTTCTGTAGAGCAAGACTCCAGCAGTTTCCCCGCCAAGAGATCAGAGTCCTTATAGTGAAATTCTTCCCAATGTCTAATTTAAATCCTTCTGTAAACTGAGGCTAGGACTTCAATCCTTCCTTTAGTGGAAACGGTGAATTGGTGCTAACTGCCCCTCATAAAATATCACAAAATCCACTTCAAGTTTATTGTTCTCTTCTCTGGGAAGAGATTTCCTTGCACGTAGATCGTTCTCCAGCCCAGCAGGAAAGTCCTGGATTATTTGTGTAATTACTGCTTCCTTTTTTATTTTTTTCAGAGTGGCTACTCTTCACATATTTTCAACAAATCTGTATTTGCCCTTTTTCTCAAGGCCGGACTCTTTGAGAAGAGTCTCATGATTGATTTGTTAAGTGCCTTGTGTGTACTCAAAATTACTTGAAGAGAGGTTATCCAAAACGATGTCTACAGACTCCCAACTGAGGAATACGTGGGAGTCATTCTGCCAGGCAGCAGAACTCAGCGAATCGTCTGGAAACCTTCTCCAAAGTACATTGGAGGGTCACTGTGCAGCATCTAGCCAACACCAGGCTTGTTTGGGATGTCGTCTATCATTACATCAGCGTTACACACACTGAATTACAAAGGTTCATTCTCATTCTCTTCTAAGTCACTTTCCAGATCGAAATAACACATGACGTGATTTGCTTAATGCGATTTCCTACCAACAGCCTAACGTCTCCATGCGGTAACACTCCGAGGCATGTTCTAGTGACCCCGAACAAAAAGGAGCCTGACTGGGAATATACTCACATTCCATGGTCCTAATCTGCCAGAACGAGGACGAACTAGAGAACAAAAGCAAATCCACACATGACCACCTGTCTTGCCGAGCGAGCACATCGGAGGGTTTTCTATGATAGCAACAGATTATGTAACGTATGGCTGGTTGTGCCTTGTGAAGTGAAGCAAGCACTCCCACTACGATCTGCTCAGGGACCAAGAGTGGAAGAATTAGCCAGAGGTCATGGGTCAGCAGCAGCGTGTTGGGACATCCCCGTGCTTTACTCACATTCAGTTGGCTTGTGAAGTTGAAGCAGGGCCACATAAAGACTAAGGAGGTATATGCTTCCACCAGAGAGGTTACGGATCCCCATCCCCGCATGGTGCCCGTCACCATCTTCCTGGCTCTGAGAGGGCTCTGCTCACGCACGCACGCACGCACACACACACACACTACCCGCTGCTTCAAACTGGCCTGAGCCAGTTCAGCCATTCAAGACTGTTGGGCTCTTTGGGAAAATTCTGGAAAACTCTGATGATTAGATGCAAATAGGAAATCTGTCCCCTTCCCAGTTGCACATTACAAGGAACGTGAGCCTCGGGCTGAATTCCACCATGCCATCAGCAGGCTGGCTCAACGGTTATACAGTCTGTTACTGTAAGCGCAAGTCCCTGCTCCCCGTGATTTCAGATGCCCCAGTGAGCACCTCCCGCAGAGTTTCACTCTGCGGCAAACACAGCAACATACGGAGAGTAGGACCTGCCAACCTTTACGTTAAATCAGCACATGAAATCTGCCACTCATCAGAGGGCTGGATTCCAGACCTAAGGCCGCTGTTCCCCAATTTCAAGGCTTGCCAGATTCCTTGACCCCAGTCATTCAAGGGGGCTGTTCATCTTGCTGGCCAAACGCATGTGTGCATGCCACTCTTTCACTGGGGAACTTCCTTCTAGCATCTCCCACATCTGCTAACGAGCCCTCCACTGCAGATTTAAGTGGCTCTGGTCTAAGCGCTTGACATTCCGGCACTCGTTGCCTCTGCTGGCTGGACGCTTTGCTGAGTCAGGAATCAACTAACTGGCCCTTGGTAGTGGACTGAAATTTAGTCACAAACGTAGAAGTATCCAGGGGCACCTGGGTGGCTCAGTCAGTTAAGCACCTGCTTTCAGCTCCGGTCATGACCCCAGGGTCCTGGGATCGAGCCCAGCATCAGGCTCCCTGCTCAGCGGGGAGTCTGCTTCTCCCTCTGCCTGCCTCTCCCCCTGCTTATGCTCTCTCTGACAAATAAAATCTTTAAAAAAAATCTTTAAAAAAAAATAGAAGTATCCTGTTGTCGTGGGTAAGTATTCAAAATTAAACTATTAATCAAATAAGTTCAGTGAGAAGGCAGAATACGCATACGTGAGCCAGACTCAAGTTCCAATGTTCCTGTGTCACCGGCACACTGTGATGAGCCACAGTGTTTCTTAGCCATAGAAACAGGAATGAACCTGCCACCCAGTGGAATGGCCACTATCAAAATAAATATATAAATAAACCACAATAACAAGTGTTGGCGAGGACATAGGCAAGTGCAGCCCTTGTGTGCTATTGGCAGGAATGTAAAATGGTACGGCTGCCACGGGGAACAGTGTGGCAAGTCCTCAAAAAATCAAACATGGAATCACCCTATGACCCAGCAATTCCACTTCTGAGTATATGCCCCCAAACACTCGAAAGCAGGGGCTCAAACAGGTATTTGTACACCCATGTTCATAGTAGCATTATTCACATTAGCAAAAAAAAAAAAAAAAAAAAAAAATCGAAGCAACCCAAGGGTCCATAGACAGACAAATGAATTAAAAAATGGTAGTGTGCAAACAATGGAATGCGATTCCTGCCTTAAGAAGGAAGTTAGTTCTGACCCAGGCTACCATGTGGAGCCTTGAGGACACTATGCTCAGTGAAATAAGCCAGTCACAAAAGGACAAGGACTGTGTAATACCACTCTATGAGATACATAGAGGAGTCACATTCATAGAAGGTAGAATGGTGGTGGCCAGGGGCTGGGGGGACAAGGGAATGGGGAGTTGTCATTTAATGGGGACAGAGTTACAGTTCCACAAGGTGACCACGGGAACCCCAGGTGCGTCCCCTGGTGCTTCCCTCACCCCCGCTCCCGGACGCCTCCTCCCAGCCTCCTTCCCAGCCTCCTTCCCAGCCCTCACAAGCCAGAAGGGATGGCTATACCGGAGCAGGTCCTTCCGTCCCCTCGGAAGCCGATGGAACACTCGCAGGTGAACTGAACCCCAGGGCCAGGGCGACAGGCCGCGTTGGTGTCACACCCGTGAGTGCCAATGTAGCAAGGGTTCTGCAGGGCATCCGGGGAGCCCTCTGTGAAGGAGAGACATGGAAGCCAAGTGAGTGATTCAGGAAAGGCAGCAGGTTTCCTCCTTCCGCAGAAAGTAAGGCCCGGCTGATGACCCAGAGAATGGCAGAGCGTCCCGGAACAAGAAACCAGGCGACTCCTGTGCCACCCTGGGGCAGGATCAGCAAACCATGTCCTTCCAGATTCATGCCTGTTTTTGTAACTAAAGTTTTATTGGAAACCAGCCACATCCATTCACTTGCATATGGTCTGTGGCTGCTTTCGTGCTACAATGGCAGAACTGAGATCTTGCGACAGGCACCGTAGAGCCGGCAAAGCCTAGAATGTTTATTGCCGAGGCTTTTAAGAAAAAACTATACCAGGGGCGCCTGGGTGGCACAGCAGTTAAGCGCCTGCCTTCGGCTCAGGGCGTGATCCCGGCGTTATGGGATCGAGCCCCACATCAGGCTCCTCCGCTATGAGCCTGCTTCTTCCTCTCCCACTCCCCCTGCTTGTGTTCCCTCTCTCACTGGCTGTTTCTATCTCTGTCGAATAAATAAATAAAATATTTAAAAAAAAAAAAAAGAAAAAAAGAAAAAACTATACCACCTCCGATGCCTAGAGCCACTGCTGTCAAAGGAGGAAGAAAGACACCTGCCCTCCTTCTGCTTTATGGAGCTAAGCAAGGACAAACGCGGCCAGCTGGAGAGGTGACCTGGGTATGCACGGAGTACCAAAAAGAACTGAAAAAGAGAAAAGACCCTAATGCCAGACCCCAAACATACAGAGCCCGTGGGGCTTGAAGATTCGGATGCTGTGAAGTCTGACACCGAGACGGCATGCTACTCTCCAAATGCCCACTCCTTGCATGTAGCCAGAAGCATCCACAGACCAGACCTCGGCACCAGCGACGTGCTACCACAGGGCAGGGGGTGCTGTAGGCTCTGCGCCTGACTCTCATCAGACTCTATTTAGATCTCCTCAGGCCTGAGCACACCTTCCCAAGGCTGAGCATGACAGTGTTCGAGATGTCCCGCCAAAGCCAGCCGTAGCCTTCGGATGGCCCACTCCACCCCACACAGAACAATGAAGAGGCCTGGGGTTAGCAGAACAGAGATGTGTAAGTTTTCTGAGAATCATAGATGACGAGATTATTTATTTCTGTCGGGACATATTTTAGTGTCCTTTTCTTCTTACTGAGAGTAAAAGATGAGAAACAACACATGGAGGAGAAGGCAGAGATGTGCAGGCAGAGACACCATGCCCAATCTGAGCTTCATTCCTACCCCGCACAGGACCAATGGAGTTGCTTAGCGCATAGCGCAAGATCTTCTCCTCCTGGTTGTACAGGACAAACACGCTGTCCACGGAGAGCTGCTGGGTGTTGGGCAGGGCCGGCCGGGAGGTGTCGTGGGTGCACTCCTGGAAGGTGATGGTCTGGCGCCACTGGTAAGTGTAGATTTTGGAAGGGGCAGCGCCATCTTGCTCAGGCTCCATCACAGTGTACTCCCGCGTGGAGGAGGATGTGATCACTGGGATGCGGTGGGAGAAGAAGGGAGACAAACAAGGCAAGAGGTTTAGTCAAGGGCTTTAAGACCATGGGCAGTATTCCCTGCCCAGATGAGAGATCAGATGAACGGGATACATAAGACCACTCACTTCTGCGTTGGGACTCATGGTGCTACCTAGATTTCCCATTCTATTATGGTATTGTTTGCATTAGTAATATTTACTGCTTTCTCTCATCAAATGCTCTTTGTAAGTTCTGAAGCCACCCAGAACCAAGCCAGAGATTAAGGTCTGCTGAAAAGAGTACATGCTTAAAAGCAGATACACCTGAACCCTGCACCACTGCTCACAAGGTGTGAGATCGCAGGCTGGTTACAATTTCTTTAGCCCCTGTTTCTTTACAGCATGGGTTGGGGTGAGAAGGACATAATGTGTGTAAAATGTCTGGACCCACGCAGGCTAACACTACTAAGACACACTACCATTTATGGAGCATTGACCACGTGACTGGCAGAGAACTCACGGCTTCATATAGCTTATCTCACTTGGGGTTCAATAAATAGCGGCTGTTACGTATAACCCTAGATGAAGCAGTTCTCAGACACTAAAAAAGAAAAAATGAGACACTAAATGGGTGTCAGTAGCCAATTTCTGAAAAATTACTAAAATGCCATGAGCAAACGTCAACAGAGAAGAGAGACAATCTTCCCTGCTCAGGAGAGAGCCTGCTTTTCACTCATATGATGAAACACTCAACTTCCTATTAAAAAAAAAAAAAAGAATAAAAGGCTCTTTATATCTGTGTGCTCTGCTGCAGTTCATAACAAAAGACAGAGGATAAATAAAAGATTAGTGTAAGCTGCCTCTTGTCCAGCTCCCACGTGCTACGTTGCCAGAAACACCATCTGGTCGCAGGCTGACTGCAGACTGGGGTCCTGCTGCTCATTCCACGTCCTGGTCACCAACCCTCGTGGTCCCCAGGAGAGCCCCATCAAGCCACAGAGCCATGGTAATTAGTACAACCTTTCTGGATGGCAGCTTAATGAGAGCCTTTAAAAAGTTGTATTGCTTGGCTCAGCAACTCTATTTCTAGGAACTGAATCTTAGAAAAGAATCAGAAATGTGGTCAAGATTTATGATGAAGATGGTCCTTTCAACTCATTATGAGATGGGAAAACTGGAAATAACTTCAGCTTCGGAAAATAGAATGGTTTAAATTAATAGACATATAAGAGAGTAGTGCAGATTCATTAAAAAGTGTTTTCAAAGCCTATTGAATGAAACTATAAAATATTCAGGATTTGAAATTAACTGGCAAATGAAGATATAAAAATGGGATATAATTGAAATTTTATTTAAATAAAAAACTATATACCCGGCTGTAGAACACATAATAATATTGCACCAATGTGAAGTTTCCTGACTGTGATCATTGCACTGTGTCCATACAAGAGAATGTCCACGTTCTTAAGAAAAATGGGTGACTTATTTAGGGAGTGGAAGAGCACAATGACTACAATTTACTTCCAAAGAAATGTATTATTTGCAAAATACACACACACACACACACACACATATATATATATATGAGAATGATAAAATAAATATGGCAAAATGTTCACAATTGGTGAAACTGGGTAAATGGCAGGTGGAAACTGTGCTACTTTCAACTCCTGTGTAAGTTTGAAATTATTTAAAATAGTACATTAAAATACAGATATATACATATATACATATGCACATATATTCACATACAGATGCAATAGCCATGCTGTACATTATATCCCTCAGACTTACAAGATCTATGTTGAAATATTATATATATATATATATATATATATGGAGTATTTTTTAAGACTTTTATTTTAAGTAATCTCTACACCCAAGGTGGGGCTCAAATTCTCAAATCCACAACCCCAAGATCAAGAGTGCCATGCTTCCCCCCACCCCAGCCAGCCAGGCGCCTCTGCTAGGGTATTTTATATATAAATGGGGGAAAACCTGAAAGGAAATAATTTAAACTTAATAATAATTATGTCCCAGTTTTACCATTATGCTTAATTTCTTTTTTTTTTTTTTTGTACTAATTTTCTATTAGTGTGTACTATGTCTGTAATTAGGGGAAAAGGTGATTTTAATAAGCTAGTGCCAGTCTATTTCCTGCTTGGAAGCCCAGGGGATGGCCCCTCCCAGGGCCACTGTAGCAATGGGTGGGTCTGGGGTCAGTGGAGAACTGGGGTGGTCCCCCCAACCCTCCCATCACCTCCCCTTCACCCCGACATCCTCACTCCCTCACCCCCACTCCCCACGCAGCACTGGCAGCTCACCTCCTCACCCTCACCTCCCTTACGCCTTCACCCCACAACCCTCCTACCACCCCATCTACCCCCTCCCCCTCCCTTATCTCTTCCCCCTTCCCCCTTACTCCCTCACCTCCCACTCCCCACGCAGCACTGGCAGCTCACCTCCTCACCCCCACCTCTCTCATCCCTCACCCTCCAACCCTCCCACCCTACCCCAAGTACCCTCTTCCTCTTCCCCCCTCCCCCTCACTCCCTCAACTCCCACCCCCCAAGAGGTGCTGGCAGCTCACCCCCTCACCCCTGGAGGTGGCACTGGCAGGTCACCTCCCTCACCCCCACCTCCCTTTCCCCTTAACCCTCCACCTCCCTTACCCCCTCACCCTCCACCCCCCACGCAGCGCTGGTGGCTCACCCCCACGAGAGTAATGGTAGAGCTCCGTGTAAGGTTCGATGTGCACCGAGGAGCCGAACGGGATGTGGGGCACGTGGCCCTCCAGCTCCGTGTTGATGGTCAGGTGTCCATGCTCATCGATGCCACTGAACTGCTGCTTGATGACCAGCTTGCCTGGGTAGCCCACGAAGGTCACCTCGGCCTGGCGAGTGAACTCGCCTCCTAGAAAGCAAGGTCAGTCATTCTGCCGTCTGGGAAGCCCCCTCGTGTCAGCGCTAGGCTGGGGGTGCTGCTCACGAAGGAGGCTCGCCCCTCCTCCATAGGCGCCTTAGTTTGGTTGGGAGGAACGGAGCTGGTGACGCTGAGGACAGAGCCGGGACGTCTGCGTGGCCCAACTGAGTCACGCACGGAGGAGAGAAGCTGCTTCCCAGCCCCACACCAGCCTCTGAGATGGGGCTGGCTCAGGAAAAGTGCTGGAAAAGGCAAAGGACCGGAGTCTGACTCCCAGCTGTGCTAGGCAGTGACTGAGCAAACGGGAACAAGGTACCTACACCCCCAGAGCCTGCATTTCTCGATGATACAAGACTGATGCAGGCTACGTTGTGGAAACTGGGTGAGATAAGTACGTGAAAAAGTGCTCTGTCAAATGTCAAGCGCTCCAAGATGTCAGTGATGGGGACGACGGCTGGAACAGCTCAGCGCGCTGCTCGGGACGGCTGAGTCGCTCAGGGCAAACCGTCGCCGGTCCCAGAAACCACCTGGGGAGCACGCACTACGAGTGCTGGCTCGGCAACTCCCCTCAGTCTGTGCAGCCCCAGACACGCAGCAAAAATACCTGCCCTGCTTCTAGATGCTTCTTTTCCGCGTTTGCATACTCCCAGGGGCTCATTCTGGCCAGCAGCCCTGGAGCCAAGAACGCTCTTTACATTTTTAAACGGTTTATTAAAAAGTCAAAAGAACAATATTTCATATCATATATAGTATCATATATATTTCATATATATTTCACATATATAATATGAAAATTATATGAAATTTAAATGTTAGTGCCCAGTAGTAAAGTTTCATCAGAACACAGCCACGCTTACTCGTTCACATATTATCTAGGGTTGCTTTTGCGCTGCAATGACTCAACAGAGTTGAGGAGTTACAACAGAGATCATATAGACTAGAATATTCAGGCAAAGCAAATATTTACTATCTGCCCCTTGGCAGAAAGTGTGACAACTCCTGCTTTATGGTAAGTACCCAAGTCCCCGGCAGATATCCAAGTGCTAACCCAGGTCCTGGGGCAGTTAAGGGCCATCGTAGTAACAGAGATTGGCTGTGGCAGGGAATTTGTCAAGTCTCCCTCGGCCCTGCTGATGTTGATGTCCTTACGAAATATTGTCAGTTTAAATTAACTCACATACAAAGCAACACCAGTCTGAAAAGCTGTGCAGGGAAGGAGTAGCTACGTCTGTGGGTCTCACTGCAAAGCTCAGCTGTGTCTGCAAAGGAAGGAGCATGCTGCACGAGAACATGAACCCAGTTATAATACTCAGCCTATATATGCCTGAGGGATAGAGAGAAAAAATATTAGGCCATCCATTTGATATCTTACGGGTAGGTCCACTCTTTTTCAACTATATATCCTCTCCTTTTTTAAAATGGCCACATTTCAGGAAGCTATGTATTTATGCTCTGTAACTTTTGGAGGGTGAACCTTGCAAAGCCTAGAGACCCTGCTTCAGTGTTTCTGCAAGAAAGCCGTGGTTGAGGCTCCAGCGAGGCGAGGCAGCGGGAAGAAAGCAGATCTAGGCAGTCAGAGGCAGCGGTGGGTTCCTGTGACCCAGAACAAGAGGCCCTGGAGAGTGGCTGGAGAGGAAGGACACAGCCTCTTGCACCCAAGCTGTTCCAGAAAAGGGCCTCCAGCATGCACAGGGGAGCTGGCCTCAGCAGAACATGGGAGAGGTCACAACCACACTATGGAAACATCCCCCCCCAACCATCTGCCTGCGTGTCCGCTAAAAACTGAACTGTCCCTGACAGGGCACAGCCTCCAAGAAGCTCTAAAGAAAGTGAGGTTTGCTAAGACTTGGGAGGATTATGTTTATCAGGCTTAATTTTCCACCTAGAAATGACAGGTTCCTTTTCTCCAAGCAGATACTGAAGAAATGTCAAATATCAGATCAGGTTGGTTGGGAATTTGGAGGCAGGCTTGATAAATAGAATGAGGAAAACTGGGACAGCCCCATACTTCGGGGTGCTCTGCTGGAGACTTCTAAATCTTCAGCATGAAATCACTCCCTGATCAAAATGCAGTTCTAGATAGTCTTAGTGAGTACATAATAATGAACAAATTACTGATGATTTTACCTCGACATCTCTTTCTGGAGCCACAAAATGCGCATCAGGAAGTTGTCTGCAGACATGGACTTCCCCTTCCATTCACCCCCAGGCTCCCCAAGCACCACTAATGGTAATGTCTGAGATAGATTACCTGTGATGCTGAACCCATTCTTGAACCCATCCTGTTCCACTGCAAACATCCATCCAATGATGCCTCCGACAGGGGCCAGAGGAAGCAGGGAATAGCCAACGGTCTCGGGAATGGTGCTGATGGCTGTGTAGGAGCGCCCGTGGTTCATCACCACGTACGAGTGAAGGTCGGTGTTCTCGAAGACGATGGGGACCGGGTCGTCGCCCACAAAGATCCTTCCTTTCACCTTGCCGTTAACTCGCTGGGGGGAACCTGAGCACGAAACAAAGAAGCCAGCCTTTTCAAAAAGAATAACATGCCTGGTGGGACCTGTACCTATAAAGGAAAGAGGCAGAACAGTGTTGGGGTAAAGGGCTGTGGGTTAAGTGAAAGTAATTGTTCTCGAGAGGACCGTCCCCACGACTGTCTGTGAGCCTTAGAAATTCCAACATCCTGCCTCTCTCCCATGCTGACCCATAACCGACATCGCAGAAGTCGCTCCAACGGGAGTGCCTGTGCGATGGAGGAACCTTAGGGGAAATACAATAATCTCGGGAGAAGAACAGTGGCACGGGTGATCAAGAACTAGGGGATCCTATCACTGATCACTTTGGAGCGTTTAAGGGACAGAATGAGTCGTTTCGCTGGGACAGAGGGTCAAACTGGATGGTCCTGGGGATCTGGGCCGTTCGGCAGCCTCATCTGTCGCACATCTTAATACACAGCTCCGGCTCAAATACGGTTCTCTCCCTGAGGGTGAGGACCGTCGGTCTGGGTCCTGGAGCTTCGTTTGGCCCAAGCTCCAACAGACGGGACACCGCAGACATCACGCGTCACACAAACACGGCCAACGGCCCGGACCGGCTCGTGGACTGCGGCGTGTTCGTGGTCGATTGTTCCATTCAGACAACTGGGAAACACGTGAAACCTACTGTGGAAATTTAAAAGCTTTCTCCATAAATTACCAAACAGTATATAGAGAATACTGTTTTTGTTTAAAAACACATTCATAATAAATGTCAGCGTATACCTCGGGGAAAAATACCAGAAGAGATATACACAAAACTGCTAACAGGGGTTAACTCAGGGCAATACAATAAACATTCATTTTCTATAATATATGCCTCTATGTTTTGTGAATATCTATAACTTGCATATATTTCCGTTGAATCAGGAAAATGTAAGATCTAAAGAAATGAAGTCGTTCTTGTATTCAGATAAGAAAATGGAAGGTTACCATATGACCCAGAAATTCCAACTCCGAGGTATAGTCCCAAGAGAACAGGAAACCTAGGTCCACACAAAAACTTGTACGCAAATGTTCTTAGTGGCATTATTCATCATGGCCAGAACGTCCATCACGTATAACCGTGCAATGGAATGTGCAGCTAGGAAAAAGGAACGAAGTCCTGACGCCTGCCAAAACACGGATGAACCTTGAAAACACCAGGCTAAGTGAAAGAAGTCAGACACAGAAGGTCACGTATTGTATCATTCTGTGGAATGAAATGGAAATGTTTCAGAAGAGGACAACCCATAATGAGAGGAAGTAGATCAGTTGTGGACAGGGGCAGGGACCTGGGGGATTGAGAATGACTACTAACGGATACAATGTTTCTTTCTGGACTGATAAAAATAAAAATGTTCTACCAAATAGGGGTGATAGTTACACAACTCAGCGAAGAGCCTAAGACCCACCAAACTCTGTGCTTTAAACAAGGGTGTTAATTATATCTTTAAGAGAACTGAAGGAAGAGGTAAATAAGTCACCTTGGACTGTTCAGGTTTGGTGCAGAATTAAATTCGATCAGTTATCGGTTGCACATACGTTGCTTCTCTTCCTAGATTGCCAGGGACAGGACGTTCATACCCAGCTCCTTCCCTTGGGCCTCAGCAGAGTTTTCCGCACACAGTAAGTTCCCGGTAATGTCTGCTGAATAACACTGGACAGACGGGCTCGCATCTGAGCATCCTCGCCCATGTTCAGAAGACCTTTTGCTGTGTTCTATACACCCCAGGTCATTAAACAGGGTCACTGACAAGCCAAGGCATACTCAACACACACAGTATTTCTGCACACAAACTGTGTCATTACACTGGGGAGTGCTATGAAGTTGGAAGACTAATATCAAAAAAATGCATCCCCCAAACAATCACAGAAACAAGCAGGAAAGCCAAGTGAAGGAAACCAAACAAATTCTTTCCACCAAACCTTGAGCCAGAAAAATGTTTCAAAAGTAGCAAGAATCCAACAAATATTTAAACCACAGAACTATTATGGGGGCGTGTATATAATGTCAAAATATGGAGCTGAACAGTTTGTTATAGCTGAGCTTGCCACCAAACACAGACTGCTCAGCACTTCCAGCTCTGATATTCGGCGTGGAAAGAGCTAAGGAGGTTGCTCTTTGAGAATGAGCTTTCACTGCAGATTCTGGAAGCTTCTCACAGGATAAGAGAAGTATAAAAGCCAAGCCTAAAACAAAGAAGCAAAGGCACATCATGCCTGGGGTGGTGAGATACAAGAGAAAACATTTACAGAAGTTCGAAACATCCACCCAAATTAACATGAAAAATTCACATAATTTTCTTTCATTGCTTCAGACGGTATTTAACAAAACTCACTTTATCTCCTTGTGACCCGGAAGGAAACTTTTTTTAGCAAATTAAATTAACTGATTTAACTACAGCTAAGGCTGGGGATGTGAAAAACAGAAACCATTCCTCCAACTGAGTTTTATTTAGTCAAATTTTGCAAAGCAGTTGAGGTTTCTCATTCAACAAGAGGCAAATGACCAGTGAGTGACAAGTGAGGTGACTTGGCGTCTGAAGGGACAAATGTTCAGTATAGTAGGGTTTTTGCTGCTTTTGTTTTAATCTTAGTTTATGGACCCAGGCTTCCAGAGGTCTCACTCTCTGAGTAAACCATTATCCCAACCCTCTAGACTTTCACGGAGAAGATTCTCCTGTTCACCCGAGAGCATCAAGACTAGTCGGTCCTCCTAGGGGCAAAGCTCAGAACAATGTTGACCCATAGCTGATTCCATTCCGGAGTCAGCCCCACAATGGGTTTGGCACTCCAGAATTAACTGGTGCACCCCTTATGCTCTGCCATCATCACGCTGTGATTTCAGGGACATGAAGAAAGGACAGCCTGAGGGGAAGGGTGATTGGAATACACTTCTCCCCACTACAAACTCTGGTCCACGCCTGCCCACTGTGGCCCGGCTGGGGTTTAAGAACCATTAGGACACTCAGATCTGTGAGCAATGCCACAGAGGAGGTTGGAAAGAAAGAGAGGGAAACGAGAGGCATTAACCATGCCTGGTCCAGGCTGCATTATTTCAACACTTCAGCCTTGGTCCCACACTAAGGGCAGTTGTGAAGATGGGCTCCCATGGGCAGTCATTTCCCAGATGGAGAAAACTACAGCATAAGAAAGAAAGACACCTCACCCTATTAGAAAAATGGGCATTCCCTGAGAAACCCCCTTTAGAGAAGGATGAGAAAGGATGGGAATGAGAGATTAAATATCATTTAAAATCTAATATCTACTAAAAACACTACACACCTTTAGAGATCTGGGTAAAGGCCAACATTTCCAAACAAACCCCCAAAACAAAAACTCCACTCCCTCCTTCTCCCCACGCACAAATGGAACACATAAAAGCCAAATACCTTCTTTTCTTTTTTGAGAGAGAGAGACAGAGCGTACAGAGGCAGAGGGAGAGACAGAATCCCAAGCAGGCTCCACGCCCAGTGTGGAACCCGACGCCGAGCTCGATCTCACAACCCCGAAGTCCCCGAAGCCAAATACCTTCCGCAACACATTGCCGGCCGTTCCCAGTGTAGCCAGCCGCGCAGCTGCAGCAGAATCCGGTGGCGAAGTCCCTGCACTCGGCATGCACGGAGCACTGGTGTCTGTTGTGTGCGCACGTCTGGCGGGAATCGGTGTTGTAGCTGAACACTGTTCGGAGAAAACACGGCACACCTGTCAGCACTTGGCACGGCAGCGGACCGGCTTCGTTATTCCGTGCGCTCTCGAGCCTTGCAGTAATTCCCATCGGCGCGGGGGATTCTGGGACTGCGCTCACAGCCCGTGGCTACCGAAGCCCTGCGGTGGTTCCTGTCCTCCAACCACCAAGGCAAACGGGTCTGAAAGCAGTCTGAGAAATCACACGGTGTTATTTAAAAATGCTATAATCCAATGTACTAGATCACTGACTCCACATTATCACTGGATCACTACTAGTTTACTGCCGCCCACTATCAATCTTAATATGGTGTCCAGGAAATGTGGTCAGATTAGCTTCACATTTTGGGACAGACCTTAATTTATTTTTTTTTTTTTACTATCTTTTACTGTGGCAAAAAATTATATGTAAATAAAATTTGTCATTTTAATGACCTGAAAATATTTTTAAACTTTCCCCTTTTTCTCCCCAGGGGAAAACTCAGAAGCTCTTACATTCAGAAGCTGATTAGAAATAATTCCTTAGTCATACTTGGTCTAAAGGTCTTTGACCCAAGAAACAAAAAGAATTTCTATTTCAAATTCCGACCTCCCAGCTTCATTTCGTTAGATTTATGAACTAGCTCATTAAATTGAATAATCCAGAGCAAATTAATTTGGAATGAAGTTCAAAAGCACAGGGGGGAACGGGCTTTTAGAAGGGATAATGATCCAATTTATAATGGAGTGTTACGAAGGAAGATAAAAGTAAAGTTTAACCTCAGATACACACTCAGAAGGGAGTTTCCAGTGCGTACAAAGGTGGCGTTTGCCGCTGGAACACTTGGGCCCTGAGCTGAGCACATAAGACGTGACTGCTTCAGCTCCAGCTGTGGGCCCAGCTCCCAGCGGGTCCCTTATGGCCTGCGTATCTGTGGGTGACTTTTCAAATAACACCAGGAACGTACTGCTGCCTACAGAAAACTGACCTTTCTAATAGGAACAGTGACATAAAACCGTGGGATGGAGGGACAGAAAAATAGCTGTTTTAGATACATTTGGGGTTCAAATCTAGGCTTTTATCAGGACCAAGTACTACGCCACCCTAAGTTGTTGGTGCTAGCTATGATCTCATTTCAAAGTGATGGCTTCACAGATGAGAATTCCACAGACACCTAGATAGGGGAAAAGCAGAATAAGACTCCAGACTCAACATCAGCGAGTAAACATACCCCATGTGTCTGGGGGAGATCAGTCTGGAACGACATCAGCAAGTAAACATACCCCACACGTCTGGGGGAGGTGAGCCTGGAACCAGCTATAAGAGCAGAGTGTGGTGTGCTGAGAGATGTTAGCATCGCCCCAGGAAATCCAGGGTGCGGAGGCGAGCCCTGAGACATGAACCCATGTCCTCATCACGCCATAAAGGGTAACTTCTCCATGTCTGAGCCTTACAAGTAAGTAAGCACACTTCCCCTGGCCACCAGATCTTGTCCATGCTTTGGGATTCTCAAAAAAAAAAAAAAAAAAAATTTAAAACAACTGCTATGAAACAAATCAGAAGTAAGGAGAAATTAAAATTGAGTGAATCATGTGGAATGGAGTTGATTTTTCTGGGGGTCTTTTTTTTTTTTTTTTAAGATTTTACTTATTGATTTGACAGAGAAAGAGGCAGCGAGAGAGGGAACACAAGCAGGGGGAGTGGGAGAGGGAGAAGCAGGCTTCCCGCTGAGCAGGGAGCCCGATGCAGGGCCCCATCCCAGAACACTGGAATCATGACCTGAGCCGAAGACAGATACTTAACAACTGAGCCACCCAGGCGCACCTTCTGGAGGCCTTATAACTTCACAGTAGAAGCAGGAAAGACTTGCAGTGAACATCATTAGAGGCTTGGACCATCTCATTTATGTGAATGTTAGTAGATTATATGTCAACCTGAGGGGTGAATCAGTTCTTTTATAAGACAAATCAAAGCATGCTGGCGCTCAAATGGTTTTCCCTCAAGATGTAGCAAAACTCCGACAGAATATGATTAACTAGAAAAGACTGTATTTTAAAAGTATCTTTAAAAGGGGGATCTATTTGTTTGGCATTTTTAAATCTTCACAAACCAACTCTGAAGCTGACAGGACCTGGGAGGAAAAAATAATCAACCATCCTTATTCCAAAACCAAGAGGAAATAAACGTCAAAGATAAACGGTGTAAATAGCCAAAGAAACTTCTGAAATGTTTTTTCAGGTGGGTGAATATATTTCTGATCCCAGAAGTCACAAATAAGAATATCTGACTTTTAAAATAATTCCAAAGCTCTTTTCTCTTTAAAACAGACAAAAAGGGAGTCAGAGGAAACTTGAAAGAGCGCCCGCTCAGCAGTTCCCCTGTAACCACAGCCCTAATCCCCAAAGATCCCTTGGAGTCTTTGAAGCCGTCAGGCCCATCCTGCGAAGCCCTACAGCTGCCCAGCTGTGAGGGCCGTCCCTACATCTCCAGCTCTCATCCTCCCAAACCACCATAGAAGGCACACAACCGACACCCCCAGCAGGACTCCTGGCTGGAAACCCAAGTGTCCAAGGACAGACCAGCTGTGACGTCAATGGCCTTACCCACTCCTGTCTCCTCAACTTCGTCCACATCTATGACCTGCGCGTGCTGCTGGGGAAATGTCTCTGCTGGCGGCTGGAAAGACCTGGTCCTCTCCGTGGGAGGTCCGGGGAGTCTCTCGGTAGGCAGGCGGCGGGGGGAGAGGACACGGGGCGCACTGTGTGTGCCTGGGTCTCCCCTTCTCCGAGCCTCGTAGGGGAAAGGTGTCGTGCTCACGTCCTCCAGGTCCAGATGTGTCACCAACTCATAGTCTTCATCATCGTATTCCGCTCCGTCATCCAGTCCAAGGCTCACGTCGGAGGGCACCACGCCGCTGGCTGTGGCCGGGCTCCCGATCTCAAACACCCAGACGCCCTGTTGCCCCGAGTTGCTGCTCCTGGAGGAAGGACAGGTTTCTTAGAAACAGGCCAGCAACCCACAAACTGCCCCCACTAACAGGGCAGAGGGAGCCCTGGGGATCTGTGTGTCAGCCCACTGCCTACTTGTCTTGGTCTCTGGTTCTGGCAGACAGCTCCTAAAATCCTTATAATCTCTGCAGTGATAAGACTGTCTCTTGTATGCTAATGACATGATGGGCGGCTGGGACCCTAGGGAACTTCAGGATGGGGCTGGACAGCAGAAAGACCTAGGCATGACTAGAACTTTCAGCCCCATGCCCTGACTTCCAGAAAGGAGAGAGGGGTTGGCACTGAGTTAATCACCAATGGCCAAGGAGTTCATCAATCATGCTTATGTAATAAAAACCCCCAAATGATGAGGCTAGGAGAGCTTTGGGGTTGGTGAGCACAGGAGGGTGATATGCCCAGAGCTGGCATGGAAGCTTCAAGCCCCCTCTCCCTCCGATACCTTGTCATATGCATTCCTTCTATTTGCCTGTTCCCGAATTGTATCCTTTAAAATAAACCGGTGATAATAAGAAAAGTGCTTTCCTGAGTTCTGTGAGCCATGCTAGCAAAATTAGGGAACCTGAGCAGGGGGTCCCAGAAACCCCCAATTTATAGCTGACTGATCAGAAGTACAGTGAGTACAGTACCTGGAACTTTTGACTGGTATCTGAAATGGGGCCGTCTAGTGGTGTCTGTGCTCACCCTGGGCTGTCTGCATCGAAACCCAACTGAACTATAGGACACCGAAGCGATGTCCAGACACTGAGAGAATTGGTAGGTATAGGGGGAAAAAAATCTCACCTATGTGGTATCAGAAGTGTTGGGAGTGAAAACAGTACAGACTTGGATTATCAGAAATGCCAACTTTATCAGCTGTGGTAGCTTGGACAGGTCTCAGTTTACCTCTTCCTGTCCCAAGGATATAGTGAAATGCAAATGAGATTCAGAATCTAAAGCCTTCATGTAATTAAAAAACACAGTAGAATGACCCTAATCTCTCCTTCCTTCTCCACCATTTTTTACTGTGCCTATGCATCTGTGATTGGAAGCGCTCCTATCAGAAACTACGTAAAATGACCAGCTTATACACGGGAAAGAAGGGACAGACGTTACCCAGTAGAGAATCCTGAGCAAAACATCGGGGTGGGACAGGGGATGAGGAATCGAGAAAGCCCTGCAGAAAGAGGGTGTGTCCCAGTCTCTCTGTCCCAGGACTCCAGGAAAGGCAGTGGTGTGCAGGAGCTCATGAGAGCCCGTTGTTTTATTTTAGTAATTTTGCAAGCCAGTTATTAAACAGAGCCACTGGTAAAAAATTAAATCACATAAACTTACAATTACAGAAATGATATTAAAAACAAAGGCCATAAATACTTGAAACTCCTCACGCTGAATTATTTTACTATTATCTATGTTCTGGAAGTTATTGAAGTCTATTGCATCTGTATGGTGAGAAGAATGGTTCTCTTCTCAACTCCATATTGAGCAACATGACATGCCTGGCTGGAACCTGGCCACGAAAGGAGTATTCATACCACAGAAACGGGCAAGCACGATAAATGAGGGCTACCCCCACCCGCACAGAGCCAGGTGCTAAGCACACCATTAAGTCAACGGCAGGTAAGTTTTAGACTCAATTGGATAATATGAAATTGGGAGGTAGGGCGTTCTTTCTCACTTTTTAAGGCATCATGGGAGAGGAAAGATTCTAGTTTTAGAAAAAAGCAGTTCGAGCTCACCCTACTTTTGCCGAATTCCACAAAACAGCCCAAGAGAGCACTAACTCTGTTGTAAGAATTTCTTCCCTAGTCCACGTGGGGGGAGAAGGTTTTTCTCGGCCTTGGGTTCATAGCAGGAGACAGGGTTTGAATAGTGTTTACTTCTAACTTTATACTTGCAGAGGAGATGGGAGAAACTTTCAAATGAGCGTGATATGTAAAAAAGAGGATGCCTGTTCATTCTGAGAGTGTATTACTTTGGAAAAAAGCACTACATAATATAAACAACTATATACAAAACTTAAATCTGTGGGAGCATTTTTAGGTAATGTTCTCTAGTGCCCATTATATCATCCTTAATAAAATAACAAAATGATCAGTAAGGGGAGACTCTACTGCAGAAGAAAACGGCATACTTGGCCAAATTTCCAAGTGATTCTCTGTCGTTAGCAAATATATTATAAGCTCCTTCGCTCTTCCAGAGTAATCCCTGTACACCTTGACTGAATGCGACCACAGCGGGAACTTGGTTCTCGTCCTTCTTTGAGAATGTCGTATAGAACTGCAGACCGTCTTCAGGATAGAGGAAAATGGCATAGGAGCTGGAATCAGAGGAAGCCAGAACAGCCTGGAATGTGTTTCTCTGTGAAGATGAGTTGAGATTCAGTTACTCAGGAACGTATCGATAGATCGTAAATTGTTCTATTCCCCAGACTATACAGAGAAAGCCGAGAGCTGGCAGTATTCTCATCTTACTCTAAAAGAAGTATTTTTGTAGCAAGAACCAGGTATTCCAGGATGGCTCCACTTAAATATCTCTAAGGCTTTGTCAACATGAAATTTTCCAATTAATTAATGAATCACCTTCTGCATGAAGGGTAGCCAAAAATTATAGAGGGTACCTCTGGATAGTGGCCGAAATCTCATGCCCCTTAGCAAATTCTTACCGTTTGAATTTGTCTCCATGGCAGTTAAACATATGAACCATAGTCATCATTTGTCATACATTTATTGAGCCCAAGCAACATACAGCAAGAAAAAAAAAAAAAACAAAAGCCAAACATGAGCTTTGGGAGAAAACAGATCTGGACCCAGATCTTTGTTCTCCTCATCATGGGTTGTGTGACCTTGAGCATGTTATTTAAATTCTCTAAGCCTGGATTTCTGAATTTGCCAGATGGAGAGAAAACCATGTACCTCACAGAGATGGTGGGAGACCTATGTGAGATATTCAGAGCCAGGCACAGAGAAAGTACTCTTTCAGTTTTAGTACCTTTCCTATAAATACATGGTCCCCACGCTCGAGAATTTCCAGTCTAGATGGGAAGGCTGACGTATGAAGAAAACGTTGCAAAATGGGGGATAGATTCTATCATGGAGTCGTGTGTGAGCACGACAGAAGCCACGGAAAGAAGTGCCCGAAGCTGGGGGGTGGGAGCACAGGAGGCTATGCGAGTCTAGAGGACCAAATACAGTTCAACATTAGTAGTGGGAGTCAGGGAGAGGACACTGCAAGCAGAGAGGACAGCAAATGCAAGATCCTGGGGAAGGGGTGGGGGGTGGGGGTCACGATCAGAGAATTGCGAACAATGTGATACAGCTGCTGAAAAGGGTGTGCGGAGAAGGAAGGGTAAGGGGAGATGAGGCCCAAGTGGGGGGCAAGGGCTCTGTACAAGGAGTTGGGCGTTCATCACTCAAGTAGAAGGGACACACACTTGAGAAATGTAAGGCTGTAAGCGGTTTTCAAGTAGAACACTCAGAAAGATACAAAAAGCAAACTGTGTCCTGCAGGCTCATAACAGGCTTTCCCAAAGTGGGACATAATGTATCTTATTTGGGAGGGAAAAAAATAGAGTATGCCCAAAAGGTTTGGGGACTGCTGAATTTTTTAAAAAAATTAAGCAGGTTTCTTTATTGCAGGACTTTTCAGAGTGAGTCACCAAGGGGGAGATAAAGTTTTGCATTTCCCAAACTTATTTGGCCAGGGGAGGCCTTTTTCTCAAGGACTATCTTGTAGGAATGGTGTTCTGTGGTATCCACTTTGGGAACTACCAACCTGGAACATCCCCTGTTTAAATGGAGTGCTTTTGGACCTTTCCAGTTTCTCTCTTTCTGTAATACTATAAAAATTAAACAATGATGGAGCAAAGTTATTTTTTTCTAAGGCGAAACAGGGGCATGTCCCAAAAAGTTACTTTAGGGTAACTGGCTTCTTGACCTACCCAAGTGTCTCCCTTCCTTCAAGGAAGACCAAAGTGTACAAAATCAACCTGCTGACTATTTGTCCTTGTACCCGGGACAGTGCTTACCTTGCCTTCCTGGTCAGGGTCCTTGCTGGGCCCCTGGTAGGGGGCCACGGATTCCCAAGTGACAACCACCGCGCTACTGGGCTGGAAGGACACTTCTGGGAACCCTCTCTGGACACACTCTGCGGCCAGCTGAGTGACGGAGGGGGATAAGTCTTCCCGATAATAAACCTTCCCAAGGCCATCTGTCGTGTCCAAGTCCGCCAGAAAAGGTGCGACGACTCCAAAGGTCGGTGGGAAGAACCCCGGATAGGATTCTTTGGCTGGGGGTTCACTCATGGCAATAATGCCATTTGTGGTGACCTGTACAAAACAAAGCATAGTTAAGAGGAGAGCAAGGAAAAAAAAGAAAAGTCTTCCTCAGGGACTCTGAGCTTCCGCACACAGAACGCTGTCACAGGTACCCCCAGTCTGTCAAATACAACAGAACTGGAGAAGGACATGATACTGAATTATAAAATTCAGCACTCCTCTCCTGAGCAGATGGCCTGGTGGAAGGAGCACGGGGCAAGAATTACAGGACCTGACTCTGGCTTATACCCATCACTGGACCTTGGACACGTGTCTTGAACTTCGAGTCTTGGGTTTCCCATGTGTACCTGCTTCGTACTCTGCAAAACGCCACTCAAACCTAAGCCATTATTAAAGCCTTCACTTTACAAACTTCACCCAACAAACTGCATAATCGTTATATACAGGGCTGGGCTGTGGGTCCCAAAATGGGTAGAACACAGTCTCTCCCTTCAAGGAACCCACAATCCAGAAGGATAGGGGGGAGGGCGGACACACACACAGATGATGACAAAATGAGTAATGGGTCAAGAAGTCACTTTGGGGGCACCCGGCTGGCTCAGTCAGTAGAGCATGCAATTCTTGATCACGGGGTCATGAATTCAAGCCCCACTTTGGGCATAGATCTTACTTAAAGTAATAATAAATAAGTGAATAAAATAAATTGAAAGTGCATCTCTTAAAAAAAAAAGAAGTAAATTTGAATGGAGCATTACAGTATCATTAATAATTGCAAAAGTTTAATGTGTCAGAATAATAGCTAACACCGAATGTTTACCATGTCCCAGGCGTCTTGTCAACACTGAATCCTCAGAAGAACTCCGTAAGACTAGATACTAATATCATACACATTTTTCTGATGGAGAAAATGAGGTAAGTTAAATTCATCCAAAGTTACCAGTTAAGTGTCAGCACTGGGATTTGAACCCAGGGAGCCGGACTCCAAAGTTGGCCCTCTTAATCACCATGTACAGCCTTCTTGAAATCAGTTCTAAGTGCCTATAAAAAGAGATCGGTATTCTTATCCAGCTAACCCCCACACTGCTTGAGAAAAAGGGAAGGGGACAAAAAGCCCCTTGATTGTTTGAGGGTACTCGGTGGTGGGGTACCTGGGTCTCCTGCAAAGCCATGCTAAGAATGAGGCTTTGACCCCCCTCTCTCTTCCTTGTTAGTGTACAATCCGCTGATGACTTCAGTGCCCTTTTTACTTCGAGAATCTGTGAATTTTAAAAAAAGATGCCCTAATCAAATGGGAGAGACTTTGCAAACGGCCCCTTAGTCTGTACTTCTAAGAGGCGGTGGATCAGAGAACATGAATGCAAAAAAGGGGCTCTTTCCTGTTCAGGAGTTGATTGGAAGGCCTGTGGGTTTTCCAAGTCACTTATTTCCCTCCCTCCTCCCACACAGCCTTCTCCCCCACTCCCTTCAGACCTCATTACTAGAGGGGGGGGTGGGGTGGACACAAAGAAGAGGAAAGGTTCAAAGGGGTGGAGTGGATCTGGGCCCCGGGGAAGGGAAAGGAACAAGGCACAGGAGTTCTGGGAGTTCTGGGAGTTATGTGTGGAAACCCTCCCTTCTGACCAGTCTTCTGGGCTGTTAACTGTTTAGGGGCATAATTCCCAGCACCACCTGGCCCCAGCAGTGATTTTCTGGAGCGTGCTGGCAGGCCGAGGAGGCAGTCAGGGAGGGAGCTCGGCCAGCTCGTTTCTCACCCTCTCGTCCCGCCAGCCCATCCACACATCTCCCGGCACGGACATCCCGGTGGGGCTGACGTGTGGGGGCGTGGGAAACAGTTCATTTTCCCAAGCCACCAGAAGCTGGCAGTTACCAGCCGCTAGTGGGAAGCGATCACACGGAGGCCACATACGGAAAACTTAGTTTTAAAAAGCTGTTTTCCAGTGAAATTTAAGTCAGCCCAACAATTCTGAAAACACTCCCGGTGTCTTTTAGTATTTAGAATCTGGACACAGGACTGTGTGTCTTATCACAAGGAATGCTTTGGGAATCGAGTTTTTAGACAAGTATTGAGAAGCACAGCAAATGCCTTGGACACAGACCACATAACCCTCATTAGTATCAGTACTGGAAAATTATTTTTCAGGCCTTTTTTATGGCATATGCAACTCAACTGTTGGTGATAATGAAAGATGACATCAGAGATAAATGTCACAGACAGAACATCCAGAAGTTTCATTTGACTCTTAGCTTTAAACTTCTCCTGAGTCAGTGTTTGCTTGTTTGAGATATACCAATGCATGGCTGACTTGAACAATATTCTCTGACATTTGGGTGCCAGTCCCACTGTACAAGTCTGATGCTTTCATCGTCTTGTTCCTTTTCTCCATCTTCTTAAAGTTGAGCAAGTCGATGGAGGCACAAGGAGCACGAAGGGAAAGGCCTATAAAGTACTTAGGAGGCCAGGAGGGCGGACTTGGGTACTACAGTCTCCAAGGGGACCAGAGTGGGGACCACTGAGAGATTCATGCCATTCTCCCAGTTGCTTAAGACAAGAAACTGGGGAGTTGGCCTTGATTCCTTCCCCTTTCTCAACCCATGTCCTGTGTGTCCCACCTCTGAGGTCCCTGACACTCTCTCCATCCCCACGACCGGCAGCATCTTCCCCCCACCGCTTCATGCATTCACATGACTGGCTCGCTCTCACCCTCTGGGCTCAGTGAAGTACGGCCTCTAAGAGAGCCTTCTCCTTCTATCCAGTGTAGGCCCCCCCTGCTCACCCCTCCTTCTCCCTTCCCTCACTCCCTGACCCCCCATTTCTGTCCCTGCTTCCTGTTTGTTTCCTTCCAAGTGCGGACCACCATGTGGGATGACCTTATTTGCTCATCTGCTGGCTCTCGCTACTTTCCCCATGAGGTGGTATGTCCCTTCAAAAGCTGGGACCGTGTCCACTTTGGTCACTGCTGTAGCTCAAAGCTTATACACTGCCTGGCGTGTGTTAGTCCCCTCCCTTCCTGACTTCCTCCAGAAAAAGGGGTGGGGCGGTTCAGACAGAATAAGGCCTGAATACCAGGGCTGTTCTAGAAATAGTGCCTGAAGGTGTGTGAGTTCCACTCGTGAGCCTCATGAAGGATCAGAGCATTATGGGTTGCGGTGGTCCTTCTCACTGGAGCGCCACACCAATTACTAAAACAAAGAGTCAGCATAAATATGAACTGATGACCTGAATCCAAGAAAGTCTCCAGATCTAACCACCAGTTTACAGGAAATACAGGGGACAGAAGAACATGTTCAGTAATACTAGAGGGACACGATCAGCCAAATCCAGAACATGGGACACTGTGAAGGACAAATACCCGGTTTCTTTAACAAATATATTTCAAGAAAAAACGTGGTGAGGGCAATCTATAGATTTAAGAAGTCCTAAGAAACCTATCTGCCAGATCTGGGTCCAACTTAAGCTGGACTGGGTCTAGCATGAGGCCCTGGGTAAATACAATTTTGTTTTAAGGCTGAACAAACAGGTTAATCCTACCAAAGATAATCTTGAAATACAGTGGCCACAGTGGAGAACTTTTAACCTAGATAAGCTTATCCATTTATGAGATATCCTAGAAAAAAAGGAGTCTCAGCCAAGCACTCACCATAAAAAGTAGAGGGAAAATTATTTTTCCTGCTCTACCGCTTCTGGTGACCAGGATATGACCTGCCAGGACACCCTACTCACTCCAGAGCATGCAGATGGAATCCTGGGAAAACTGGCAGAAGCCAGCAAAGGGTGAGACTTCTTGCCAAAGTCAGCTCTCCCAGATCTCTATCTGCAGAGCCTGGTTGAGAGGAAGGTCAAATTTCATGTTGTCCTTTCCTTTCCAAATTCAGATTGGCAGGCAAAACCATTTGTAACAATTGGGTCTTTGAATTGTGACTTGCGAATTTACTTTTGGGCACCCATTGACTGTTGATCTTTTCTCTCTAGGGGGTAGCTACTGCCTTCTTATTTATCTGGTTTTGTGTCAGGTTGGGACGCCCCCAAAATTTGGTCAGACAGAGATGTGTGTTGTCCTCCATTTGCGGCTAGGGTCCTATCAACTATTGCCAGCTCTCAGGAGAATTGTCGAAGTCTTTGTTTCTTTTGGTTATCTTTGGGAGTGCCTAGAGGAGTTATCTTGGGCAGGTAGTATTCTTTGCACCCTCCTTGGGGGATGCCTCTTGCATCCAAGGGATTAGTTAATACTGCTGGGAATATAAATTGTTTCTGCCGGCTGAAACCTGACGAGATATTTGAAAGGACTTTTTAAAGTTGCTCTACAGTCAAAAGTTGGCCAAATTAGAAGCTGACATTCAGAGATGACAGGAATATGTTTTTAGGCCTTCTCACCTAAGCTAAAATGAAACTATGTACCCAGAGGAAAAGAAAAACATTCTGAAGTCTTTTGTGGAAGGATTTACTAAAATATACAAAGACACAGCACCTCTAAATCCATAACACAAGAATCTTTTCATTTTCATTTTGGTAGAAGACCTTCCCCCAATATAAAGAAGCAAACTGAAGATAATGTATTTAGATGGGAGATTCAGCCCCTTGATATCATTAAAGCTACATCCCAATCGTTTACGGAATTAAGAGCAACTGTCCTTATGTTACAAATCTTTGTAAAACCAGAAATACGGCTCTAGAAACAATCCAAAGTCTACCTATCATTACCATCCCCCAAGACTCCCTATGCATCTCAGAATGCCTGCACATAACGTAAAAGATCAGAACTTTGGAAACAGAACTGTCTTGCTTTGAAGAAAAGCAAGGAGGAAAAATTTAAATAGCAAAGTCCGTAGACTTCTGATAATAGACAAATACACCCTAAAACTCCTAGAAGAAAACTTGCATTCCTTCTCTGTCCCTAGCAGATGTAACTTTTAGCCTGTCTTTGAAATATAAACACCCCAGGAGGAAAATAAAACACAGCCCACATTCACCTGAGACTGAAGAAAAAAAGGCAGGGGAGGAGGAAGCTTTTTCAAAATATAAACAGTTAAAAAAGCTCACTCGCCCCAAAACTGGTCCACAGCCTCCATAAAATTACTTGTCAAAGACAAATACACATTTTAAGTCTCTTCCACAAATATTACTAAAAAGCTTTAGCCACCTGCCATCTGACCAGGTAAACTTTCCATCTGCCAGAAACAAAATTTGGATCCAACTGTTCTTTCACAAACTAGTGAGTTTTGCATTATCATACCAGTCTCACCGCTAAAATAAAAGCTAGGAGATCTCTGTTTGCATTTGTCTGCATGTTTATGTATGTATATTATAAATGTGTAATTAATTTTTCTTCTATTTCCAGACAATAATGCAAAAATTAATTTGTAAAGAGCTCTATTTAATTGGCTTAAAGACAAACACGAATTATATCAATCAAGTGTACTCTCAGAAACACAGAAACTAACCCAAATGTTTTTCAAGTTCATGATCTAGAATAATCTTTGATAAATAAAAGCTAGTTTAAGTTTGTTGGTTTAATTAAAACAAGCTTGTCTTTGGCGTTATCACTATTAAATATAATACTTTTATTCCACATACGTTTACTAAAAATCAAATAAGCTCCTGATATCTCTGTTACAGAGTTTGTCAGTAAAAAAGATACCATAAGATATCCCTAAAGCTGTTTAAGGTCTCATGAAGTTTTCATGACTAATCTAAATGTAATTGTTCAGAAAGAGAGAGTTAAATAGATGCAAGTAAGATAAAAATTTATAAATTAACTTTTCAAAAATAATGCTGCTTGATGGTATGTCTACTTAAAAATAGTTTCCAGGGGCACCTGGGTGGCTCAGTAGGTTAAACATCTGACTCTGGATTTCCACTCAGATCATGATCTCAGGAGCATGTAATAGAGCCCTGGGGAGATTAGGTAAAAGATGGTTGGAGGAGAAGAAAACCTTAGTATCCTCTGGTCCCAGGAATTCAGCTAGATAGGTATCAAACCATTCTGAACACCTGCAAACTTAACCAGAGACATAAGAAAAGAATAGCTGCAACTCTACAAACAGAAAAGCAGCCGCTTTCTGCAAGAATGACAAGAGAACAAGAGGCAGTACTGACCGCCAGAGACCTAATCAGTACAGACATAAGTAAGATGTCAGAACTGGAGTTCAGAATAACGATTATAAAGATACTAGCTGGGCTTGAAAAAAGCATAGAGGACACTAGAGAATACCTTTCTGGAGAAATAAAATAACTAAAATCTAATCAAGTTGAAATTGAAAAGGCTACTAATGAGATAAAATAAAAAATGGAGGTTCTAACTGCTAGGATAAATGAGGCAGAAGAGAGAATTAGTGATATAGAAGACAAAATGATGAAGAATAAAGAAGCTGAGAAAAAGAAAGATAAACAACTACTGGATCACAAGGGGAGAATTCAAGAGATATGTGATACCATAAAGTGAAACAATATTAGAATAATTGGGATCCCAGAAGAAGAAGAAAGAGAAAGAGGGGCAGAAGGTATACTGGAACAAATTGTAGTGGAGAACTTCCCTAATCTGGGAAAGGAAACAGGCATTCAAGTCCAGGAGGCACAGAGAACCCTACCTTAAAATCAATAAAAATAGATCAAGATCCCGATATATAATAGTGACACTTGTAAACCTCAGAGACAAAGAGAAAATCCTGAAAGCAGCTTGGAACAAGAGGTCTGTAACCTACAAGGGTAGAAATATTAGATTGGCAGCAGACCTATTCACAGAGACCTAGCAGGCCAGAAAGGACTGGCATGATATATTCAGAAATGAGATAAATGAGAAAAATAAGCAGCCAAGAATACTTTACCCAGCTAGGATGTCATTCCAAATAGGAGAGATAAAAAGCTTCCAGGACAAATGGAAACTAAAAGAATTTGTGATTACTAAACCAGCCCCATAAGAAATACTAAAAGGGATCCTTTAAGGGAAAACAGAACCCAAAACTAACATAGACCAGAAAGGAACTGAAACAACATACAGAAACAGTGACTTTACAGGTAATACATGGCACTAAATTCGTATCTTTCAATAGTTATTCTGAATGTAAATGAGCTAAATGCCCCCAATCAAAAGACAAAGGGTATCAGACTGGATAAAAAAACAAAAGCCATTGATATGCTATCTGAAGAGACTCATTTTAGACCCAAAGACAACTCCAGATTGAAAGTGATAGGGTGGAAAACCATTTATCAGGCTAAGGGACATCAAAAGAAAGCAGGGCTTGCAAGCCTAATCAGACAAGTTAGATTTTAAGCCAAAGACTGTAATAAGAGATGAGGAAGGACACTATATCATAATTAAAGTGTATATCCAAAAAGAAGATCTAATAATTGTAAATATTTATGCACCTATCATGGGAGCAGCCAATTATATACACCAATTAATAACAAAATTAAAGAAACACATCAATAATAATACAATAATAGTAGAGAACTTCAACACCATCTCACTGCAATAGACAGATCATCTAAGCAGAAGATCAACAAGGAAACAAGGGCTTTGAATGACACACTGAACTGGATGGACTTCACAGATACATTCAGAGTTTCCATCCTAAAGCCACAGAAGACACATTCTTCTTGAGTGCACATGGAACATTCTCCAGAATAGACCACACGCTGGGTCACAAATCAGGTCTCAACTAGTACCAAAAGATTGGGATCATTCCCTGCATATTTTCAGACCACAATGCTTTGAAACTTGAACTCAATAACAAGAGGAAATTTGGAAAGAGCTCAAATACGTGGTGGCTAAAGAGCATCCTACTAAAGAATGAACAGATCAACCAGGAAACTAAGAAGAATATTTTTTTTTACAGATTTTATTTATTTATTCAACAGAGACAGAGACAGCCAGCAAGAGAGGGAACACAGCAGGGGGAGTGGGAGATGAAGAAGCAGGCTCATAGCGGAGGAGCCTGATGTGGGGCTCGATCCCATAACGCTGGGATCATGCCCTGAGCCAAAGGCAGACGCTTAACTGCTGTGCCACCCAGGCACCCCGACTAAGAAGAATTTTTAAAAATCATGGAAACAAATAAAAATGGAAACACAACTCTTCAAAACCTTTGGGATGCAGCAAAGGCAGACCTAAAAGGGAAGTATATAGCACTATAAACCTATCTCAAGAAACAAGAAAGGTCTAAAATACAAAACCTAACCTTACACCTAAAGGAGCTGGAGAAAGAACAGCAAATAAAGCCTAAACCCAGCAAGAGAAGAGAATTCATAAAGATTACAACAGAAATCAATGAACTAGAAACCAAAAGAACAGTAGAGCAGATCAACGAAACTAGGAGCCTGTTCTTTGAAAGAATTAATAAGATCAATAAAACCCTAGCCAGACTTATCAAAAAGAAAAGAGAAAGGACCCAAATGAATAAAATCATGAATGAAAGAGCAGAGATCACAACCAAACTGAAGAAATACCAATAAGAACATATTATGAGCAACTATATGCCAACAAATTAGGCAATCTGGAAGAAATGGATGCATTCCTAGAGACGTATCAACTGAAACAACAAGAAACAGAAAACCCGAATAGACCCATCACCAGTTAGGAAATCGAAGCAGTAATCCAAAATCTTCCAAAAAACAAGAATCCAGGGCTGGTTGTCTTCCCAGGGGAATTCTACCAAACATTTAAAGAAGAATGAATACCTATTCTTCTGAAGCTATTTCAAAAAATAGAAATGGAAGGAAAACTTCCAAACTCTTGCTATGAGGCCCACATTACCTTGAATCCAAAACCAGACAAAGACCTCACCAAAGAGGAGAATTACAGACCAATATCCCTGATGAACATGGATGCCAAAATTCTCACCAAGATACTAGCCAGTACAGTGCAACAGTACATTAAAAGGATTATTCACCATGACCAACTGGGATTTATTCCTGGGCTGCCAGGGTGGTTCAACACCCTGCAGATCAATCAATGTGATATACTTTATAAATAAAAGAAAGGACAAGAAACATATGATCTTCTTAATAGATGCAGAAAAAGCATTTGACAAAGTACAGTATCCTTTCTAGATTAAAACTTTTCACAATGTAGGGATAAAGAGAACATACCTCAATATCATAAAAGTCATCTATGAAAAGCTCACAGCAAATATCATTCTCAATGGCAAAAAACTGAGAGCTTTTCCCCTAAGGTCAGGTACATGACAGGGATGCCCACTATCACCACTGTTGTTCAATATAGTACTAGAAGTCTTGGGGCTCCTGGGTGGTGCAGTCGTTAAGCGTCTGCCTTCGGCTCAGGGCATGATCCAGGCGTTCTGGGATCAAGCCCCACATCAGGCTCCTCTGCTAGGAGCCTGCTTCTTCCTCTCCCACCCCCCTTGCTTGTGTTCCCTCTCTCACTGGCTGTCTCTGTCAAAGAAATAAAAATAAAATCTTAAAAAAAAAAAAAAAAGTACTAGAAGTCTTAGCCTCAGCAATCAAGCAACAAAAATAAATCAAAAATATCTGAATCAGCAAAGAAGAAGTCAAACTCTCACTCTTCACAGATGACACGATACTCTATGTGGAGAAACCAAAAGATTCCACCCCAAAATTCCTAGAACCCATACAGGAATTCAGCAATGTGGCAGGATATAAAATCAATGCACAGAAATCAGTTGCATTTCTATACACTAACAATGAGACAGAAGAAAGAGAAATTAAGGGGTTGAGCCCATTTACAGTTGCACCCAAAACCATAAGATACCTAGGAATAAACCTAACCAAAGAGGCAAAGGATCTATACTGAGAAAACTGTAGAACACTCATGAAAGAAATTGTGGAAGACACAAAGAAATGGGAAAATGTTCCATGTTCATGGATTGAAAGAACAAATATTGTGAAAATATCTATGCTACCTAGAACCATCTATACATTCAACGCAATCTCTATGAAAATATCATCAACGTTTTTCACAGAGCTGGAACAAATAATCCTAAAATTTGTATGGCACCAGAAAAGACCCCGAGTAGCCAAAGGAATATAGAAAAAGAAAACCAAACCTGGTGGCATCACAGTCCCAGACCTCAAGCTCTGTTACAAAGCTGTAATCATCAAGACAATATGGTACTGGCACAAAATCAGACATATAGATGAAAGGAACAGAATACAGCACCCAGAAATGGACCCCCAACTCTATGGCCAACTAATCTTCGACAAAGCAGGAAAGAAGATCCAATGGAAAAAAAAAACAGTCTCTTCAACAAATGGTGCTGGGAAAATTGGACAGTCACATGCAGAAGAATGAAACCGGACCGTTTCCTTACACATACACAAAAACAGACTCAAAATGGATGCAAGACCTAAATGTGAGACAGGAATCCATCAAAGTCCTAGAAGAGAACACAGGCAGCAACCTCTGTGACCTTGGTCGCAGAAACTTCTTGCTAGACATCTCCAAAGGCAAGGGAAACAAAGGCAAAAATGAACTATTGGGATTTCATCAAGATAAAAAGCTTTTGCACAGCGAAGGAAACAGTCAACAAAACCAAAAAAAAAAAAAAAAAAAAAAAGCCAACAGAATGGGAGAAGATATTTGCAAATGACATATCAGATAAAGGGCTAGTATCCAAAATCTATAAAGAACTTATCAAACTCAACACCCAAAGAACAAATAATCCAATCAAGAAATGGGCAGAAGACATGAACAGACATTTCCCCAAAGAAGACATCCAAATGGCCAACAGACACATGAAAAAATGTTCAACATCACTCGGCATCAGGGAAATACAAATCCAAACCACAATGAGATACCACCTCGCACCTGTCAGAATGGCTAAAATTAACAAGTCAGGAAACAATAAATGTTGGGGGGTATGGGGTGAGAGAGGGTATCCCTCTAATACTGTTGGTAGGGATACAAGCTGGTGCAGCCACTCTGGAAAACAGTACGGAGGTTCCCCAAAAAGTTGAAAATAGAGCTACCCTATGACCCAGCAATTGCACCACTAGGGATTTACCCCAAAAATACAAATGTAGTGATCCGAAGGGGCACCTGCACCCCAATGTTTATACCAGCAATGTCCACAGTAGCCAAACTATGGAAAGAGCCCAGATGTCCATTGACAGATGAATGGATAAAGAAGATGTGATATATATATATATATATACACACACAATGGAATACTACTCAGCCATCAAAAAAATTGAAATCTTGCCATTTGCAATGGCAGGGATGGAACTGTAGAGTATGATGCTAAGTGAAATAAGTCAGAGAAAGACAATTATCATATGATCTCACTCATATGTGAAATTTAAGAAACAAAACAGGATCACAGGGGAAGAGAGGGAAAAATAAAACAATACAAAATCAGGGAGACAAACCATAAGAGACTCTTAATCATAGGAAATAAACTGAGGGTTGCTGGAGGGGCGAAGGGTGGGAGGATGGGGTAACTGGGTGATGGACATTAAAGAGGGCACATGATGTAATGACCACTGGGTATTATATAAGACTGATGAATCACTAAACTCTACCCCTAAAACAAATAATACATTATTAATTGAATTCAAATAAATAAATAAAATGTCAAAAAAATTTTTTAAAAAGAGAGAAATTAGGCCCTGCGTGGAGCTCTGCACTGAATGTGGACCCTGCTTGGGATTCTCTCCCTCTCTCTGCACGCCCCCCCCCCCCGCCAATCCCCCTGGCACAGGTGCGTACACCCTCTCTCTCTAATTAAAAGAAAGTTTTTAAAATCTTTTTGATAACTGGAAACCTTAAAGTTATACTGAGAAAAGTTAAATAATGGATATTCATTGACTAGCTAGATCACTTCCAAATAAAAGAAAACACTGAAATATTAATTACTGAACCTGTGGCTTTCTTTTACAGAGGAACTCAAGATATTTGGGTCTCTCAGTAAATATGTTCTGTGCCACACTGGAAAATTTATGGGGCGCCTGGATGGCTTAGTTGGTTAATTAAGCATCTGCCTTCGGCTCAGGTCATAATCCTGAGGTCCTGGGATCCAGCCCTGTATTGGGCTTCCTGCTCAGTGGGGAGCCAGCTTCTCTTCTCCCCTGCTTATGCTCACCTTCTCATGCTGTCTCTCTCTCACAAACAAACAAACAAATACATAAATAAAGGAACATTTACTATTAGGAAGAATATACTTCTGGGAATTATAAAATGTATTTATAAATTTGTCCATCCACAGTTGCTTACTTCTTAGTTTTCAATAGGAATTAGGGATTCTAATAATTAAGAATTCTTTTTTTTTTTTTTAAAGATTTATTTATTTATTTATTTGACAGAGAGAGAGAGAGACAGCCAGCGAGAGAGGGAACACAAGCAGGGGGAGTGGGAGAGGAAGAAGCAGGCTCCTAGCAGAGGAGCTTGATGTGGGCTCCATCCCATAACGCTGGGATCATGCCGTGAGCCGAAGGCAGACGCTTAACCGCTGTGCCACCCAGGCACCCCTAAGAATTCTGATTAATACGTGTAATTAAGACCACTAGAAATAATAAGGGTTTTTAAAACATGCCACAATATCAATGTAGTGTACTTATGGAGAACAAAAACTGAGGCTTAATTTTCTTTTATCTGCTAGAAAGACAAAGTTTTCTTGGACTATTGTTCTGCTTTTGATAAGAGATTATGAAAGGTTTTTCTTTACCTTTTAAGTAATCTACCTGGAAAGCAAAGATTTTTGTCTTGCCAAAATAACTCATAGTGCTTCATGTTGTCTTCCTCAGGACTTCGATTACTTAAGAAAACCCAGTCTTCTCAATAGTAAGAAAGTGAAGTTTTGTTCACAACTATGTAACTTTCCGTATTTGTCCTTAACATTGTCTATTGTTAGTTTGACTAAATAGATAATTAAGTATTAAATCATAATCATCTGTGATCCTATTTAATCAAATGTGCAAGCCTTTCGACATCTTCTAAAAATCAAATTCTAAACGGAGTTTTCTTGACCCCAAAGTAATTTTAAGATTTCCCAGAGGGTCTCCATTATATCTCAAAGGATTTGTCTCTCACCTTGTAAAAGAAAGATTTTAAATTACACGGGGTTCATTGTCAAATAAGTGATGTTAAACCTTCTTAGGTTATATTGTATGGATGCATGTTATTAATATAAGTGCTCTAGAAATTGTATGAAATTCCCCAAAATCTGACATGTCCTGGTATAATGTTATCCGTCATAATTCCATTTGTTACCTTAAAATGTTGTATGCCATAGAAATAATCAAACTTTCTTGTCAGTTCCATTATAATTAACTCTCATCAGATCTTTAGTCATGGTCCTTTTACATCTTTTGTCACGTACAGACTGTTATTTTAATCTGACGCTTTTGCAAAAGTACTCACCTTCAGTAAGATTCACAGAAAGGACTCTGACAAGTACTCTAGAATTTTCTGATAACTTTTTAACTTTATTTCTGCTTATCTTTCTGATAACTTTAAGATTATGCAATCAAACTGGCTACAAATTTCCAGAACCAATTAGAGAATCTGGATTAAAGCAGAACAAGAATTCATAACATGGGATTGAATGAAATGATGAGGATTATTTGTTTTCGTTTTTGATTTTTACAAATTTTTCTTTGAGACATTGCTGGTTCCTTAATGTTTTGTTTTTTTCCAGCTTTAGGGAAAGCATTTTTACTTTTTCATTTTGTAAAGTCTACCTTTGTAAACATAATTTAAACATGCCTTATTCTCCCTACCTGATCCCTCCAGAACATAGAAACTTACTGAGTATTATTATTTTCATACTATATAGTTACTCGCATAAGTTCAATAAGAATCTGTTCTCTTTGGACATAATTGGAAGTATTGGTTGTATTACTAAGGCTTTGACTGGAATGTCAGATTTGAGAACGTGCACAGGGGCGCCTGGCTGGCTCAGTCCATAGAGTGTGTGACTCTTGATCTCAGGATTGTGAGTTCAAGCCCCATATTGGGCATGGAGCCTACTTTAAAAAATAAAATGCTTAAGAAAATGTGCACAGAATCAGATAGGACCAGACAGCTTTCAGACACTAAAGTTGACTTTACAGAGCCAATAAGATCCCCTTGGAGAAAGCAGCCTGGTACCGTGCTTCTAGGGTTCCTGGCACCCCAACCAGGTTATTAAGGCAGTCACTTCCTGGCAGCCCCGGGAACCTCAGGATGTCCTGGGGACCTCATGAAGAGAGAAATTCACCCAAATCTATAGGTATTTCAGCCTAAGTCTGATGGCTTGACCTTAGCTTGGCTTCTTAGTCTGGAGAGGCTTTTAAAAGTCCAACCTAAGATTCCTTATGACAAGTTCCAGCAGGGGCACCTGGGTGGCTCAGTCAGTTAAGTGTCTGACTCTTGGTTTAGGCTCAGGTCATGATTTCAGGGTCGTGAGATGGAGCCCCATGTTGGGCTCTGTGCTCAGTGTAGAGTCTGCTTGAGATTCTCTCTCCCTCTCCCTCTGCCCCTCCCCCCACTCACTCATGCATGCTTTCTCTCTCAAATAAATAAATAAATCTTAAAACAGCAAGAACAACAAAAAGTTCCAGCAAAGCAGATTTTAAAAGAACCTATACAGTCAATCATTATTTTTGCTGCACTTAATGCAAATAATCTGGTCAAATTTAATTTTTCAACTTATTTTGCAAACAGATAGGTTTGCATGATTATCTTTGATAGAAATAAGGGTGATTGTTTCAGTAGAAACTCGTAACACAACCTTGTGGATGTCAAATTCTGCTCCTGTTCATTGTATCTGGGGTTTTGTTATATCACTGTAAACTGGACTGGATCCTCAATTCTTTATGTTGCCTCAAATGTCTGGCTACACTCCAGACTAACATTTCCAATTTTCTCTCCCCCTTCTGATTTGGACTCACTAAGAACAAAGACTGCCTTTGAACCTCCTTGTAAGGGACTATCCCAGGTCCTCCTTACTGCCCAGAGAGCAGTTAAACTTCAGGGACTTGAACCATGGGTCCCTATCTCCCAATTAAAAAGGGTTCCTCCAGACCCTTGGAACTGAACACCAGCTGGAGATATAAAATTAATATCAACTAGGGAGGCTCCTCCCCAGAAGCGGATGTCATCTTGAGGTGGACAGCCCTCCCAAGGTCATGGATCAAGAACTTCACCTCCTGGGGCACCTCAGTGGCTTAGCTGGTTAAATGTCCGACTCCTGATTTCAGTTCAGGTCTCAATCTCAGGGTCATGAATTCAAGCCCCATAATGCGCTCCACGCTGGGTGTGGAGCCTACCTAAAAAAAAACCCAACAACAGATCTTTACTTCCATATGAAGTTTTTATTCCTTTTCCCTTTTCACTACTTGTGTTTTCTCTCTGAATGCATGGAAAGACAATGCTTCCAAAGTGTGGTGCCTATATCAGAATCTACCGTTAAAGTAGTACCTACCCAACAAAAAATCCTTAGACTCCCTGTCCAACATTGTTCTTGATAATAGGGTAGCCCTTGATCACCTTTTAGCTGAGCAAGGAGGTGTGTGTGCTATGGCCAGCATCACTTGCAGCACTTGGCTTAAGGAAGTGGCCCCTTCAGTGGGGTCTTTCTTAGAATTATTTGATTCTGATTGGTTTGGTTCTTGGATGCCATGCTCCAAAGTGTACTCTAGACATTGGGAACTATCCTGCTTGTAATAATCATGGCAGTCTCCCTGCAACACTGGATTCTCTATAAAGCTTTAAATGCATGTTTGCAGCCACTAACCACCAAGCAAATGATCTTAAGACTAACTCATCAGAAAAGAAACAAAGGGAATAGCTGATTTAAAGAATGTAAACCTACCTAAGGTCATGACCTGCAAACCCTCCAGAAAGATTCAGCAAAAAGACGTAATGACCTCTGAATACCACACAGACGATGAGAAAAAGAAAAATGCAAGAACTCCAGAACTGGGAGAAGCACTAATGCCATACATTTTTATCACATCTCTCAGCCTGAGAGCCTGATCAAAACGGGAGAATTGTTAAAAACCAAACAGAACCCCACAAGATAACATGCCCAAATGGAGTTGCTTATGCTAAGCTCCACATCAGCAAACCAAGACTTAGCTTTCGTTTGTTCATTTGTTTCAGAGGTAGAGTTCAGTGATTCATCAGTCTTATATGATACCCAGTGCTCATTACATCATGTGCCCTCCTTAATGTGCATCGCCCAGTTACCCCATCGCCCCACCCCCTCCCCTCTAGCAACCCTCAGTTTGTTTCCTATAGTTAAGAGTCTCTTATGAACCAAGATTTAACTTAATTACAGTTTTGGCTCTCCCAAAAATGGAATCTGAAACCAATCAGGAATCGCCTGACTAGCACTAGTTAGAAAATCTCTCGGACAGACCCTTCCCATCCTCTAAAGGAAAGGGACCTTGCAGTAACCAATCCCATTTTTCACCTAGTATGACTTCCTTGTTCCTCTTCGCTTCTGGCTATGAAAGTCTTTCATTTTGTACAGCTCCTCAGAGCTCATTTCTATCTGCTAGTTTCGATACTGCCCAATTAGAATTGATTTTTGTTTGAATAAGCTCTTAAAAGCTTTTAATATGCCTCAGTTTATATTTTAACAACAGCTGACAATTAGTACCTTGGACCCTGACTCAGGTGCCCTGACTCCCAAAGGCACCCCCACATTCTTTGCTGTAGATTACACAACAAACTCTTACGGATTGAATGTATTCCTGAGAAAGCCTGTCTGAATTATGGAGAGAATAATAATAATAATAATAATATTATTATTATTATATTACTGTCTAAACCACTTCTTTATTGAAAACAGCTACTTCCAGTCCATTGACCAATGTAAATATTGCCCTGAAATCTTACTTACAGTTTACACTGGGAAAAAGAAGCTCCTTTAGCAAAATTAAACTTCACTTCAGTGTGTTACTAGCACAACTTAATGCCCCCCAAAAGAACATATCTAGGGGCGCCTGACTGGCTCAGTCAGTGGAACATGCGACTCTTGATCTCAGGGTTGTGAGCTCGAGCCCCATGTTAGGTGTAGAGCTTACTTTAAAAAAAATGAATGAGTGAAAGAACGAACATATCTATTCTCTCACTCCAAAGACCTCACCAAACAACAGGCTCATCACCCAGTTGCACAGGGCAGAACACGTCACTTACACCACAAAACACCCCAGGGTGAAAATGCCCAGCACCACATGGCTAACAGCTGGAGCTACTTATGTAAACTGTTTCAACTCAGCTGACATTATGAGGAGGGTGGACAGAGCAACTAACTCATAATGGGGAGTGTTCCCCATTTTAAAAAGCACTTCTGTTTCACGGTCATCTGTAAAGACAGCAGGAATCACTGGAGACAGTCAAAATGCAGACACTCAATAAATTACATGTTAGATCCTTTATATTCAAATGCACACTTAAGAAGTTGAAAGGACCATCTTCTTAGGCTTTAATGAGTCTAGTAGCAGTCCCCAGGGCAGAAAGCAGCCTGCACCAGTGGGGGAAACCTTCTCCAAAACAGATGTGGTTAAGAATACTGGAGGTAGGCACAAATAAGAAACAAATGGGGTCGTTTTACAAATTGCAAATAGCTATACTGAGAAGACAATGAAATTGCCTGCAGTTGCAAAAGCGACCTCCAGGGGTGGGAGGAAGCCGGAATTTAAGGTAAAATCATTTGGGGTAAAGCACGGAAAGGCAACAAACATTTACTGAGTGCTGTGTCTAAGGTTCTTTACTAAAGCTGTCCGCATTTTTTAAAATGTCATACAAGCATCCTTCTTTTCACATATATAAAAAAGACAACGAAATGAGACTTAATTTAGCTTGATGTCGCATAGCCAGCAAGCGATGGAAGCAAGATTTGAACCTACATTTGCTGGTGCCCCCCAAAAACGTTACTTTGCTCTTTCTGTTATATTTGGCTGGCTAGTTCAGAAGAACTGTGAGCCAAAGCTTCACGTGACGGCTTCATGGATAAAGCCTGGGTAGCTAGAACAAGTGAAAAACTAAAAGGGCCTAAGGAAAGAAAAACTTGAGAAAGAAGCCCAGGAAACAGCCAAGTCCATAATACAATCAAGGAGGAGGCTGACTGATTTCAAGCCTAGGACAACTAAGGGACTGAGGGCCTGACCCACTTTCATGGTACTGTAAAGTTTATGAAGCATCTTTATTCCAGTTATTTGATTGGATCTGGTAAAGCAGGCATTAATATCATCTTCATTCTCCACTTGAGAAAAAATGAGTTTCAGTTTATAGGTCTTGCCTAAGATCATACACTAGAAGAAGTGCCAGAACAAAACTCTTGGGTCCAAACTGCACATTTTTTCCATTAACCCCACAGAGCCAGGGAAATGGCTCTGGCTTGAATTAGAAATAAAAACAAAAGTCTTAGCCTATAAAAACAAGGGACAACCTAGGGGTAATAGTTAAGAGATGTGTCAGTGTTTTCAATTTAATCCAGTTAATATCTAATGAGAGACTTTGAATCAGTTACCCATCTCTTCTGTAGGAAATTTCTACCTAAGTTACCTTCCAACATTTAAAAATGGCTGGAGTCTTTAAATGTTCACTTCTAGTGTGTCTATCAAAGACGGGGTAGAAATGTCCCTCAGTATTCCAGAACAGGAGCCAGTCAGGGAAGGGTGGGGAAGGGCTTGTACAAATTCTCAGTCACTGGGGAGAAGCATGACACTTTGACACTTGGGAGCTAGATATCAGAAGTTTACCAACTGGAACCCCAGAAACTCCCTTAATTTGGATACTTAACTTGAACACCAATCCCTTCATTTGAACATTAGAAATTATAGAGAAAGAATTAAGTCTCCATCTGCCTTTCCAGAATGAGCCATATGTCAGTATCACCCAAAAGCCCCAGTTGAGGAGGGAAAGCTTCTCCTTACAGAAGTACGCCAGCTAATAAATGTAGAAGGAATAATAGAAACAAAAAAGCAAGCAACAAAACAAACTAAAACACTACTTGGCAGCACTTAATTTAATAACTGATTGAGGCAAAGATCATCAATGGATGCTAAGCATTAATTGAAAGGTTGGTGGGAAAGGGGGCAGCTGCATAAGGCTGAAGTTTCATCCCATAGCTTGCTCGCTGTTCACAAGGGGGAAACATGACAGACCTGATCTGGCTGTCATCTCCTTAACAGTAGCAGCCAGTACAGCAATGACCAGACATCACTTGCCTCCTGATGTTGTAAGTACGACATATACAACTTCATTCAGGAAGTATCCTAAATAAGGTTTAACCTACTCTATAATAAAACATTAACATCCCAAATAAAAAATGAGCAAAGGATTTGAACAAATGTTCTCCAAAGAAGATATATAAATGGGCAATAAGCACGTGAAAAGATGCTCAACGTCATCAGCCATCAGGGACATGCAAATCAAAACCATACTGAGATAGCACTTCACACCCATTAAGTGGGCTAGAATCAAAAAGTCAAACAATAAGAAGTATTGACAGAAGATGTAGAGAAATTGGAACCTCATACGTGGTTAATGGGAATGTAAAATGGTGCAGCCATTTCCGAACTTTGGAAAACAGTTTGATAGACCCCAAAATATTAAACAGAGTTACCATATGACCTAGTTCGGGGAGGAGAAATTTACCCATACCTTCAAAGGTTCATCTGACTGGTCTAAGAATTAAATTGACACAAGACAAATTAACAGGACAAAATGAAATTTAATTTCGAACATACAGGAATACCACATACGGGAGTGTTCTGAGACAGGAAGGTAAAATGAGGTATATATGCCACCCTGCGCTGGGGAATGAGATAGGAGAGTGGGAGAATTCACAGGACAATAAGAGCAGATGTTTGGTAATTAGATGTTTGCTCTGCCACATAGATGGGTCACTCAGAAAAAACTTATCTCTGATAAAAACTCTCATTCTGGGAAGGACTCCCCAACTTACATTCTTCTAGGTAGTTAAGGCGTGGGCAAATGTTTCTCTTGAGCCCATTGGATCTTGATTGCTTTCTGCTCAAAATAACCCACATGCTAAAGTGGCACACTTAGGGAGACTCGTTTTGAGCCCCTTTACTTGCAATTCCACTCCTCAGTACAGACTCAGGAGAATTGAAAGCAGATGTCCACATACAGACTTGTACACAAACATTCATAGCAGTATTATTCATAAATAGCCAAAAAGGAGAAACAATCTGGATATCCATTACCTTATGAATGGACAAAACAACAATATTATTCAGCCATAGAAGAATAAAGTACTGATCCATGCTACAACATGGAGGAACCTTGAAAATGTTACGCTAAGTGAAAGAAGCCAGTAACAAAAGATCACATATTGTATGATTCCATTTACGTGCAATGTCCAGAATAGGCAAATCCATAGAGACAGACAGTAGATTAGTGGTTACCAGGGATCAAGGGAGTGGGGGTGCTGGGGGAGCTGGGGTGTGACTGCTAAAGGATATGAGGGCAATCAAGATATTCCATAGTTAGACAGTGGTGATGGTTGTACAACTTTCTGAATATACTAAAAATTGCTGAATTGTACATTTTAAAGGGGTCAATTTTATGGTATGTGAATCACAGGTCAATAAAGCTGGTATTTAAAAAATCAAGGAGGTATATAAAATCAGGGGGTGATTGTACATATACATATGTTTGTACATTTGATTATCTCTCTGCAAGGAGATAAAAAACCTCGTGAACAGTGATTGTCTCTAGGGAGGGAAGTATGGGGCTTGAGGCCACGATGGGAAGGAAATTTCCCTTTTCCCTGTTTTTACAAGTTCTTTTTTTTAACCATTTGTACCTAGTTCCAAAATTAATTTAAAAATAAAATTGTACATGTTTTTTAAAGAAAAAAAATGTTTAATCTGGATATTTTCAAGATTGCCAGTTTTCAAGAAATACAGAAATGGAATTAACAAGCCAAACTACATTATGAAGAAACAGTCAAATGCAAAAGATGGAGCATTCTACAGGATAATGGGCAGTGATTCTTAAATAAGCTGATGAATCGAATGGGGGAGCTCAAGATTAAAACAGATAAAGATGGGCACGTGGGTGGCACAGTCAGTTGAGTGTCTGACTTTTGGTTTCCACTCAGTTCATGATCTCAGGGTCCTGAGAGCAAGCCCTGTCGGACTCTGCACTCAGCGCAGAATCTGCTTCAAAGTCTTCCTCCCTCCCCCGCTGCCCCTCCCTGCTCTTGTGCTCACTCTCTCTCTAGATAAAATAAAATCCTAAAAAAAAAAAAAAACCAGACTAATGAGACATATTCAAATGTAATGCTTGTCTTTCTTTAGGCCCATCTGAGTAAGCCTAGCTATAAAGGACAGCTTTGGGAATATTGGAGAGCTCTGATATGGAATGGCTATAAATTGATAATAGGGGATTATTATTGATTTTGTTATGTGTGATAGTAGTAGGCTGGTTATCCAGGGAAATGCTCTTATTATTTTAGGAACGCATACTAAAACATCTAGTGACGTAAGTCACAAAGACTGTAATTTACCTTGCATACATCAGCAAAGGGAAATTAATGAAACAAATATGGAAAATGCCAACAACTGTTACATTTAGGTAATGTGCCTATGGGTTCTCATGGTATTATTTTCTTCCTTTGATGTGTGTATTTGAAACATTTGTAATTAAAAGTTGAATGAAAGAAAAAAATGTACTTGAGGACAAAAGCAGTTACGAAACCTGCTCCACAGGGGCTAAGAAGCAACTTCTCTCACAGGCAATGCAGTAGTGAGTGGTGCGTGCGGTGGAGAGGAGTGTGATGCACTGGTGAGTCCGACTGTGCAGCAGTGAGTCACGGAATGCACGAGTCACCTTCGGGAGAGCAGAGACCATACGTGAGGCCACTTCCCACTGCAGCCCCCAAACCTAGCCCAAAATTGTATGGAACAGGGGCTGATGAGATACCATCAAGTGAATAAGTGAAGAAAGGAAAAGAAGAAAGTGCTGTTCAACGTGGCATAGTACAAAGACCGCAAACCTGGAAGTCAGAGGATCTGAGTTCAAGTTCCAGCTCATACTTACCAGCTGAGTGAATTCTTACAGGTTCCTTAGCTTTACGGTCAGCTTCCTTCTCTACAATAGGAAGCTCATCCCATGACCTACCTGAGCCACCTTGCAGGGCTGCCGTGTGTCTCAAATGAGATAACACGTGAGCAAGCCTCTTGCTCCCACCTTCTAACTAGGTCTGGAACCCACAACCCTCATCCACACGCCACCACCTCTCATCTGAACCCTGGCGACAGGCCTCTAGCCTTGGAATTCACTCTTCCTCCTCCGCCCTGCCCCCCCACCCCCGCCTGGGAGGCAGCATACATTTTTAAAACTTTTTATAACCAAACGACTCACAAGGGAAAATTTCAACACACAGAAGAACAGCACACGAACACCCATATACTCATCCCTCAGCTCCCGCAATTTTCAACAGGCTCCAGTTCCTGATTCACTCATTCCTCCCACACATGTGCGTATTTATTTTTTCTTTTTTTTGAAGTATTTTAAATGAAATCTCAGACATCAAATTATTTCACCTGTCAATCTTTCCCTAGGCATCTCTTCTAGGAAAGCAATTTGTCTCAAAGATGTCCTTTTATGGCCACTTTGTTTCTATCAGGATTCAACAAGGGCCTCACTGGCCACTTGGTTAACAGGCCTCTTAAACCTCTTTTAATCTATTCCGATTCTCTGTCTTCTTCTTCTCCCTTGCCATTTATTTGTTGAAGAAAGTGGGAATCTTTTCAAAATAAATCATGTTCCTCCTCTACTTAGAAAGCTCTAATGGCATCCCGCTGCTTGACAGAGTAAGATGAAAAATGCCTAGTCATTCATTCCTTCAATAAATCATAATAGAGCACCCACGATGTGCCAAGGGGATGGGGGTGAATATGGCAGGCGAAACCCTGCCTTCACAGGGCTCTGACTCTAGAGGGAAAAGAGAGCCAACAGACAGGTAAGGGAATAAATGAACGACCTGGTTTTTAGATTGCGATGCATGCCATTAAGAAAATAAGATAAGACGGGGGGAAAAAGTCACAAATGGGGGTCTGCGAGTGAGCAGAGCCCGCATGACAGGAAGGTGCAGCCACGGGACATCAGGACTATGCGTCCCAGGCAGAAGAAGGCCAAGTGCCAAGACCGAGGTGGGACAAGCTGGCTGTGGTGGGACGAGAGAAAGCAACCTGGTGTGGCTAGAGCCTGGCGGGTGCCAAGATCGGAGAGAGGGGTGTGGGCGCAGAGACCAGCTGGGCGGGGCCAAGTGAGGCTTTGGGGGCGTGGCGGGAAGTTTGGAAGCCCTGAGATGTGAAGGAAAACCCTTGGAGGGCTCCGACCTGGGGGTGACAAGGTCTGATTTAGCTCTCCCGGGTCCTCCTGCAGCCCTGCCCTCGCGCACACTGGCTTTCGTACCATTCCTGTGACGTAATAAGCTCCTTCTCTCTAAACTCATGATCTTATACACAGTTACGTTTCCTCTGTTTGAACCACAGTCTGCCGCCCACCTTCTTCACAGGGCTCACCTCTACTCATCGTTTAGTTCCAACTGCGAAGGTTCTCCTGAACCCTTCCAGCTCAGGTGCCACCACAATCTAGGGACTTCTCCCCTGTAGTATGCATCACGGGGGCAATTGGTCAATTATCGGTATAATTATTGGTTTAATGCCTGTCTTCCCCAGCAGACTGCAAACTCTGTGAGAGCAGAAACAACATTGGTCTTGTTTCAATCTGCTCTCTGAAGCCTAGCCCTGTGCGGGGCATAACAGGCAGTAAATTAAGTATTCGCTGAATGAATCAATGATGTATCTTAACACCACCCTGCATTTTACTAGAAGTAATATCCAGTGTCCTGAAATGGTACATGTAATTATTCAACACCTGGTCACTCAAAGAATATTAAAAATCCAAAATAAGATGGAGCTCAGAGATAATCTTGTCAAACCTCTTCATTTCATAAGTAACAAGACCAGAAACAACAAGAATGTGAGAAATGAAGTGATCTGACTTCTATTATAAGTTGATCAACAGGGGCACCTGGCTGGCTCAGTTGGTGGAGCATGTGACGCTTGATCTCAGGGTTGTGGGTTCAAGCCCCATGTTGGGTGTAGTGATTACTTAAAAATAAAATCTTAAAAAAAAAAAGTCGATCAACATCATGACTCAATTTCATTTTAGCCCCCACTGGAAATCAATACTCTGTTAAGTATTCTATGGTTCAAGCAGGGCCTCTGCAGACCACAGGGTGCCTTTGGGTAAGTCAGACCCAGGCGCCCTTTCCTCTGAGTGGCCCCAGTCCCATGGTGAGGCTTAGGGCTTGGTGAGCAGCCTGTGGGCTGGGCTCCAGCTCTCACTTGTCCCCTTGCCCATAGCCCATGTGCTGAGAACCACCTTCACAACCACAGGGACTGGCCCTGGGCCTGACCAACAGATTCATAAACTTCCTATGTGCCAGGAGGTGTGGCACCCATAGGGGGGACAGTACCGGGAATATGCCACAATCTCTGGGAGCTGGGTGGGTCCGCTTCTCAGGACTGGGATGGGACCCCCAGTGCCCTCCCATCAAACCTGTGCCACGGGCCCAGCCTGCCACCTCCAAGGAAATTCTCAGGACCATGTCAAATGTGGAGAAACCCCTATTTAACGTGAAGTTTTCTGTGAAAGAGCTTAATAGGAAAGCCAAGAAATATGATAAAGAAGGAAAGGAGGAAAAGGTCGAGGGTCCAAAAAAATGCTCAGGAGAGCAACAAAATGTTGCAAGAACACACACTGAAAATGCAATCCACCAGAAGAGCCAAGCAACTAATTTCTCGAGCAGGAGTGCTAGGCTTGATGGTGTGGTGCAAGCGTTCAAACTGCACTGACAGTGGGCAAGGGAACAAAGGCCATGGCCCTGTGGTTAAGTGTTGGGATGCCACACAGCGGGGTTTGAACCTGGAAAAGATTTCTGCCCCGATGGACAGTGTGAACACCAATCTGCAATGCTGGATGTTTCCACGCAGCAAATGGCAGGCACAGTGAAGAGCAGCACTGCAAACAAGCCCGCAAAACCAAGTCCACCAGCTGCTGCAAGAAACACCGAGGAAGCCGACCTCGCTCTCCTTGATCTCCACACACAACCGCCACAGGCTCAGGTGCCGTCAGCACCAGAGTGTTGTTTCCGTGGAACGGACGTGCTCGTTTACGTGATCAAGAGTCATTTAAAGAACTGGTGCTTCCGTTTACTTCACTGGCTTCTGAAATATGTCGCGTGTTTATATAGATAAGTTGCACTCCAGTTACACTAAGAACACAGTGTATGGCCAGCAAGCGTAAACACTATTTGTATGGAATGTTTTCTCTTGCCCTGCTGTACTTCCCAACACATTAAGAAATTCCAGGGAGCTGGGGCGCCTGGGTGGCTCAGTCGGTTAAGTCTCTGCCTTTGGCTCAGGTCATGATCCCGGGGTCCGAGGATGGAGTTCCATGTCTCCGTTCCCTGCTCAGTGGGGAGTCTGCTTGTCCCTCTCCCTCTGACCCTCCCCCACCCCTGCTTGTGCTCTCTCTCTCACTCTCTCAAATAAATAAAACCTTTAAAAGGGGGGGGGGGAGGCGCCTGGGTGGCGCAGTCAGTTAAGCATCTGCCTTCAGCTCAGGTCATGATCCCAGGTTCATGGGATCAAGCACCACGTCGGGCTCCCTGCTCCGTCGGGAGTCTGCTTCTTCTTCTGCCTCTGCCCCCTCCCCCTGCATATGCTCCCTTTCATGCGTGCTCTCTCTCTCAAATAAATTTATCTTTTAAAAAATTTTTTAAAAATGCCAGGGAGTTTTCGCCTTGACAGATTTTATGGTTCTGTACGTTAGTGTAAAAGTCCAAGAGGCCTATTTTTGTAGGTGCCCCTGACAGAGCTAGCATCAGCCTGTTACATATGAAACATCCTTCTTCAAAGTTACATCAAAAATATAGCACCAAAGTACTACAAGAATAAAGTAGAGAATAAAGGTTTTGGCTTTTTTTTAAAAAAAGACACAATCTCAGCTCTCAATGAAGAAGAAAGCCCACAGTTTGAGAGCACACTACCACATGACACACTGCTTAAATACATTAATTCAAGGATGTTCACAACTCCATGAGAAAGGCAACGAGGCGTCTGTTTTACAGATGAACACACCAAGGCTTTCAGAAGCTGGATAACTTACCCAGGATCCACAACAAGTAAGTGGCAGAAGGGAGATTCAAGGTCACATGTCTTGGGCTCCAGAGATCTCCCTTTTTCTACATTATCTACTGATACTCCAGGTGAACAGATGAAGATACGTGAACATTCGTCAATATATTAAGCTCCAAAGCAGACAGCACTGGAGTTAGAGTTCTAAAGACTGGGAGCTGAATGCGGTCTGCTGGCACGGGTCATTAGGGAGGAGGAAGGGCTTGCGTTGACCCTGAGAGAACGGGAGAGATTCTGAGCGGTAAGAGGTAGATAAAGTGGAAGAATAAAAGAGTGAGCAAAAGGCCAAAGTAAGGCATATTTTACTCTTTGAGAAGGGTTAAGGCAAAGCTGGAAATGAAGCCAGAAGGGTAGGCTGAGGCCCTGAACCCAGGCCAAAGAGTCCATGGTCTTCTGAAGTCAGGGTCGGGGGACAGCACCAAAGAAGCTGAACACAGCTGGACAGTGTCATAGCCAACATGACAAGAGAGTTACAGAAGGGAGGGCCTGCCATGGGGGTGTAATGGGGAACTGAGCACCATTTTATTCGAGCCAATGGGCAACTCTAAGTCCTCACCTTTCGGGCCCATTTAACATGGTGGTTCACTCCCTCCTCCTTGATACACTTTCCTCACTTGGCTTCCAGGACTCCTCCTGGTTGCATTTCCTCTCACCTCACCGGCCATGCCCCGTCAGCCTCCATTGCTGTCTCCTCCTCTTTTCCCTGACCTGCTGGAGGCTCCCTGGGACCTCTTCTCTCTCTACATATAATCCCCTAGTGGGCTTCATTTAGTTCTCTTGTTTTCAATACCATCTCTGTGCCGATGACTTCCAATTTTATATCCAAAGCCTAGGCTTCTTTCTAAATTCCAGACTCCTATCCAACTGTCTACTCCATCCCAGACCGCTGACATTTGTAGTATATCACCTACTAAAATACTATATAATTTACTTTATTATGTTTGCCGCTTATTTTCTTGGTCCCACTCCCTCGCTAGAATGTGAACTACTCGAGGATGGGATTCTTTGTTTTGTTCACTTGTATTTTAAGTGCCTAAAATAGTGCCTGGCACATAGTAGGCACTTGGTGAGTGTTTTCAGACTAGATGAATAAAGGAATGGCGTCAGGCAGCCTCAGGGCAGTGCAAGAACCCTCACAAGGTCCCACTAGCAAGGAAAAGCAAGGGGCAGTTACAGTAGCTGAGGGGAGGAGGGACGTGAGTACTTGTCACTTTGCCACGTGGAACCTCAAGTGACCAGATAGGCATTTGGGTAGAAACATCTGGTAGGATTTTGGAATTCTGGGACCAGGGTTTGTTATTATTTCTTCATCTGAAAAGAAGGGCATGTTGCTTTGAGGATTAAATAACCTAAAAGTAGCCAAGTCCCTGACACACGGAGATACACTCACCCAATAATTGTTTTCCTTCTCGGGGACCGTTCATCTTCTCAGCCATGTACCCAGGACAGTACAGACCACCTAGCTCATGCGCATATCTCTGTCAATTCACCTGTTCACTCAGGACCATCACACACTGGATCCCCCTCGACTTCTGGGAATGCAGCCCTTCCTTGTCAGCCCTCTTTGAGGATTGCCTCGCCCAGGGCCAAACTTCCTTCCAGGGCAGCCCTTACCCAATGATTGATCGATCGACTCTCATCACTGTGAGGGCAGAGGTCCAGCACTCTCACACGGACTTGACACAGCTCGGGAAAGCCATCCCACTCCAGAGCTCCCAGGGGCTGGCTGCGACCTTTGCTGGGACTGCAAGCCACGCAGTGTCAGCCTCTGCTCAGTCCTTCCTCCCTCCCTTCCACTGGTGTGGAGGTGCTCGCCGCCCCCCCCCCCACCAACTCCCCGTGAAATAAACTGCCTGCTGATCTCCATTTCAGACTCAGCTTCCGGGGAACCCAACCGGTGGCAGATAAAACATCCAAGAGAGCTCTGAGATCCTTTCTCATTGAAATGCAGATTAAACCTACATAGACCTGGTTTGAAAGAAATCCTTTTTTAGCAATAGATTTTCTAGGTTTTTAGAATGTAATGTGGTTAGTCTGATGCCACAAATAAAGGAGGGGAGGAGGTTCCAAATTTAACAATAGAATTCAGTGGGTCTGTTAAGAGACAAAAAAGAAATTTTATTTTTATTTTCAGTGGCCCCTAACTGGTATTTAACATTTCCTTCCATTATGAATGTAGGCAACAAAGCATAGCAGTAACTCTTTATGACCTCGCCACAAATAGAAGTCACAGATATTCTCCTATCACCTTTTCGTCATGGCAGGTGTCTTCAAATATTGTTTACTGTCCAGATGATCTTGAAAATTCAGTAATTATCTGACCCCCCCCAACGGACACACTGTTACACCTATTTAATATGGCTAAAAATAAGCACACATGGGGCGCCTGGGTGGCACAGCTGGTTAAGGGTCTGCCTTGGACTCAGGTCATGATTCTTGAGTCCTGGGATGAAGTCCTGCATCAGGCTGCCTGCTCAGCGGGGAGACTGCTTCTCCCTCTGCTCCTGCTCTCTCTCTCTCTCAAATAAATAAATAAAATCTTGAAAAAACCACATATATTACTTCAGACAATTTTTGTTTTAATATTTTTATCTGGATTTCCTGGGCAGTCCTGCAGATTTTAGTTTATGTAATTAAAAATACTATCCTAAGAAGGGGTCTTACAGGCTTCACCAGACTGCCAGGGCAGCCAATTCACAAAGGCAACACTCTCTGTGGGTAGAGGCTTTAAGGACTCATTCTTTTCAGGCAAAGCCAGCGATCTGCACGTGGGTGTCGTCCAAGGCGCAGTCTGCCCTGGCCAGACGATGAACACAGCCATTTCACGGGCAGGATAGGCTCCAGCCGCTGTTTGTGTTGTCCCCACCACCCGCCCTCCCCCCGCCCCACTTCTGGAATGCGCGCAGCTTTATATGAAATCCACATGGTGCGGGGCTGGGGAAGGCGGCGGCACGAAAGTACTTTACCAAATTGACAGCGTCCCCAGGCCCGGCCAATTCTGAGAAGGCTCCAGAGAGCTAACGGCCACCTGGGCCCGCTCCCCAGTGAGGGCCCCCCATGGTGACAATGCTCTGCTACAGGAAATTGGATCTCCGGGTCGTCTTGCTTTCCCAGTCCGAAACTCTGGACCGAAACGAGCTCAACAGGAGAGCAGACTCATTGCCAAGACATATCCGGAGTCCACACACAAGCGCAGGCTGTCGGCTAAATTGGCGGGGTAGAGGCTGGCTCTGGCGGTCTTTTCCTGCCCCGGCACCTACGGAAGTCCCAGGGCCCGCGCACCGCCTGGGACCCAGCTCTGGCTTTTGCCGTGCTGAGGCTCCGCGCCCACTCATGGTTCCTACCGGACCGGGTCCCGTCCCCAAAGGCACAGGACAATAGCGAGACGCGGACCGACTTCCCGGCGGCGGAGAGGAAACTCCGCCCGGGGTGCTGGGGTCCCCGGGTGCCGGGGTTCCCCGGGTCGGGCAGGGCGCGTGCGGGGCCGCACAAACAGGGCGAGCTCTCCAGACCCGCGTGCTCCTCTGGCGATAGTGGCCAGGCGGCGCAGAGTCGTCGGCGGGCCGGGCGGAGGCGGGGAGCCCGCTTGGGCCGGGAGACCCAGCGCCGCGCCCCGCGCCCCCGCGGCCGGCGGGTCCCGGTCCCCGCCCACGACGCCCACGTCCGTCCCGCCCTGCGGGCGCCCCCACCAGCCCCGGCCTTCCTTCCGACGCCGGCTCGGCCCCCACACCCTCCTCCCCGACAGCCCCCACCGCCTGCCCCGGTTGCACTCACGTAGACCGAGTCGATGTCGGATCTGTCGAAGAAGCGGAGCGCCCGCCTCAGCTCCAGGGCTGGGGAGACGTGGTCGTCCCCAGCCTCCAACTCCAGGTCCCCGTGTCCCGGGCCGAACGGGAAGAGCTCTTGGCGGCTCAGGCAGCCCCCGGGCCCCGCCAGCAGAAGCTGCAGCAGCAGCGTCCGCGTCCACGCAGCTCCACTTCGGCGCATCGGGGCCAACATGTTCCCGAACTGCTGTCCGGCAAATCTAGCGGCTCCGCGGACCAGGCTGAGGAAGGCGGAGACGTAACCGGACGCCCTTCTGCAGCCCCTCCACGCCTCCCGCCTCCCGACGTTCCCACCCCGGGAAATAGGGGAGGAGAACTAGGGGAGATGGGGAGGGCCCCGCCCGGTCTACAGGGCGCGCCGCGGAGGCTGCCCAATGGCCGCGAGGGGGAGGGCGAGGGGCGCCACCGAATCCCCCTGCGGTTCTGGCAGCGTCGCCCTCGAACCCCGCGGGGCATAGGCGCTGGTGGCCGCGATTTCCGAAACCAACCCTGTTGCCACGGAAAAGCAGAGCGCGGGACTTTGCACCACGGTCCTCGGGTCAGGGTTAAGGGGGAGGGCGGGCTACATGGACATGCTCTGGAATCAGGAACATAGTCGACCCCAGTTCTGTTTGGCGTCCGGAGGCGGGACTCACTGGGTCAGACTCTGGTAGGAAGAGGGGGGTGGGTGGGAATTAGTAAGAAGGAACTGGACCAGGAGCGTGTTCATTTACTCATCCATCCAGTTTTTCAACGTTACTGAGCGTGCCATCTTTGCTTGGTGATGTGGAAGTTCGGCCAGACATGGGGTGCCACCCTCCGAGACAAAGTCACGAGTGTATGAGATAATTCGGTGTTAGGTGAGGTGGGGGTTCCCAAGTGATAAAGGATATTAGGGCTGGAATAATTGGCCAAGGAGAGCTTCCTGGGGGATGTGGGAATCAAACCAGGTCTTCTGGAAGGGACGGAATTTCATCAGGAGGCTGGGGAAGAGACATTCTGAAAAGTGGAGCTGTGAGTGGATTCAAGGCACCATCCCCCCCAGTTGAGAATTTGGAAAGCTTTTGGAAGGAAAGCCTTAATACCAAACCTAGGAATTTGAACTCGCTCCAACACTCAGAGAACTATTGAGAATTCCGGACAAAGGGAGATAAGGCATGTAAATGGTGTCCTAAGTAATGGGTTGATCATTAATTTGGCATTGGGAGGTCATCAGAGGGCTGTTGAAAGGGAAAACAGGGGTGAGGGACAGTGAGAAAGGAAAAGGTGGAAATTGAGAAGAATTGAATCTAAGAGGCATTACAATGAAAGAAGGAATGAGACCTGATAATGATTTTGATATGGGGGTTAGGGAGAGAAGTTAGAATTGGGTGTAAGGTATTGAGCCTGCAGGATTGCAAAACCAGGGCTGCCTTTTGAAGTCAGGGAGAAGGACCAGGAACAGTGGGAGTTGGGTATGTGTTTGCTGTCAGACCTCAACCTGGAGAGGTCAACAGGGCACTTCTCTTGCCTGTCACCAGCTAAAATTAAGGATGTAAGACCCAATTTGAAACAATTCTCCCAATAAACAGCAAATTCAATATAATATTTAAGGAGCATGAGTCCTGAACCAGTGGAAAACATAAAAAACAAATGAAACCCACCCTCTGAACATAGTCTTCGATCAACTCTTGACATCTTTTTCGTCACAGAAAACATTTATTAAGTTTCTACAGGTATCAATTCGTTTTGCAACCATAATAACCCTAGGAGGCAGAGACCGTCCCCATTTTACTGAAGAGGGGTATAGAGATTCAGAGAGGTTTAAATCATTTTGCTAAGGTCACACAGCTGGAAGCCTGCAGGTGACCCTAGGTGGTCCCACCTTAACCACTACATTAAATAGCTTCTGTATTGCTACATTTTTTTCTCTTGTTAAAAAGTGACTAATGCTGCTTGCAATCTGTTGCCAAATCCGGTGGCTTTTCCTTCAACTCCCTCCCGGAATTCCAGCGCTGGGAGCCCCTGTCCCCTGCCCCAGAAGCACTTCCTGACTGCACTCCATGCCATCCCTAGCTTCAACTGCTGCATTTCGGGGCTTCCAGGCCCCAGTACTGCCCGTTCAGATTGCCAAGGACTCTGTTTAGAGGCTCCTCTTCGTCCTCTGGGCTTACCTGCAGACAGCATGGGCCCCGTAACACCCAGCCAGCTTTTTCCTGCCTGTGCCTCAGACTCTCCTTCAAACCCCCCACTTTCTGTCTCACTTCAGCGCTACACTGAAGCTGTTGCTTGTGCCTGGAATGCTCTCACCCCTCTCACGAATTCTCTCCGTTTTTGGTACTCAGACAGCTTCTGAAACTCCTATTGGTTCATGGAATTTTCCTCGGCTCATACAAGAGCAAGAGCAGTTCTCCAGGATACTGGTTCAAAGCACCAAGACCATTAAGACACAATCCCTTTTGTAATCAGCTCGCGGTCTGTTGAAGAAGACAGACAGATACAGCAGTTACATGGTGAGATGTTAACTCGTTTTAACAGAATTAATACCCCTAACAGTTGCCGAAGTTAGTAGCCTCCAGCAGATGTGGGGAGATGAGATTTGCAGAAGTTAGATAATGCACCCAGCTTCATAGTTAGTGGAAGAGTCAGGATTTGAATGTTTTCAAATTTCAGTGTATCTGGAACTGAAGCTAATACTCTTTCTGCCACACCCTCCTGCCTTTCTAGAAAAGGAGAGGTTTCTCCCTCAATTTCCCTCCACAAGGTAATTCTGCTCTGTTGTTTATACATTATGTTCATGCTCTATTTACATGTTCGTTTATTGCATCAGAATGGTCTTGCTTAAGCAAGTCTACTATTATACTGTAAACTGTCTGCCTTTTCCTATTTATAGCCCTGCACTCACTGCACATCACTTGGGGCTGGGGAATGTGACATCTACACTGTGCTTCTGACTGGGACAATGTGGGCTGGGTGCCAGCCACTCCTTTAGGATTTCTAGTTTTAAATACATTTAAATACAAAATCTTCATCTTAGAATACTTAATTTTATGTTGTGCCCTGGTCATTTTCTAAGTGTATATTATAATTACATACTTTTCTCTGGTTGTTTCGTGTGGTTTTTTGCCCCTATATAAGCTCTTTGGGGAAAGGCTCATGTGTTCTATTCTTTTCTAGAGTTCACCGAGCCTCACCTAATGCTGTGTGCACATTAATAAAAGTTAATAGTTTGAAAACTCAGTAGTACTTTTAAGAACCATTTGATATCTGGAGTAGCATATGTACCCACAAGGACATAATATGCCAGTTTTTAAAAATTATCTTTTATTAAACCCAGCACTTTAGAGACTTGCACTTTTTCACTGAGTGCTATCATCCGGATGAGACAGGAAGACAAAATTCAGGAAGCAGGCTATATCTATAAGAAACCAAGTTAAACTTTCTATGTGGTTTATTCAGACAAAAGTTCAGGCAACTGAGTGGGGAAATAGCTCAGTTGGCTATTTCACTGAAAAAGACATCTGTTCTAATCTCACTCTCTTGTGAGGTTTGGCCACCGACCACGTATGGTCATGGAAGATTCCTTTATTTACTAGATGTTATGTAGAAATAAATGCGTTACTGTTTCAATTCCAGGGGAATTCACCTAATCTGTGAATAAGATGATCACTATTTTAAACAAGTTAACCTCAATTCTTATCTCAGATAAAGATAACATAAATGAAATAACCATCCCCTAACAAAGGAAGATAATTTTTTGTGAGAGTATTTCTGTAACTATGTCATGTTCCAAAACAATGTTCATCCCAAGACAATATTATAGGAAACTAGTACAAGATTGATCCAAACAGTTTATATTTATGGCTTCTCAGCTCCTATTCTTAATATCATTTTCTAACGATGGATTTTCATATGTTAATCACTTTTTCCAATCTTTATTGAGGTAAAATTGACAATAAAACTTGTATACATTTAAGGTGTACAGTGTAATGATTTGACATACATATGTGAAATGATTACCACAATTGGGCTAATTAACACATCTATCATTTCACATAGTTACCATTTTGTGTGTGTGGTGAGAACACTTAAAATCTACTATCTTAGTGGGGTGCCTGGGTGGCAGTTGGTTAAGCATCTGACTCTTGATCTCATCTCAGGTCTTGATCTCAGGGTCTTGAGTTCAAGCCCCATGTTGGGCTTCACACTGGGCATGCCTACTTAAACACACACACACACACACACACACACAAAACACTACTACCTTAGCAAATTAGCAAGTATACAATACAGCATTATTAACTGTTGTCACCATGCTGTACATTATATCCCCAATTTATCTTATAAACTGAAAGTTTGTGTCCTTTGGCCAACACTTTCCCATTTCCTCCACTCTCCAGCCCCTGGCAACCACCATTCTACCCTGCTTCTATGAAAGAATAGCAAAGATTTTTAATGTTGTAACCCATATTCATTTTAGATGCCTCACATGAATGTTTCATTGAAAATAATGCTGATTTAGCCACAGCAATCAGACAAGAAAAACAAATTAGAGGCATCCATATTGGTAAAGAAGAAGCTAAACTGTCACTATTTGCAGAAGAAATGATACCATATATAGAAAATCCTCAAGACTCCACCAAAAAACTACTAGAACTGATAAATTAATTCAGTAAAGTCATGGCATATAAAATAAATATACAGAAATCTGCTGCATTTTTATACAGTAATAATACAGTAGCAGAAAGAGAAATTTAAAAACAATACCATTTACAAGTATACCAGAAAGAATAAAATAGCTAGGAATAAACTTACCCAGAGGTGAAAGACCTATATTCTGAAAACTATAAAACACTGATGAAAGAAATTGAAGATGACACAAACAGATGGAAAAATATTCGTGCTCATGGATTGGAAGAATGAATAATGTTAAAATGTTCATATTACCCAAAGCAATCTACAGATTCAATGCAACCCCTATTAAAATACCAACAGCATTTTTCACAGAACTAGAACAAAAAAAATCCTAAACTTGTATGGAACCACAGAAGACCCTGAGTAGCCAGAGAAATCCTCAGAAAGAAGAAAGAAGCTGGAGGTATCACAATACCAGGTTTCAAGATACACCATAAAGCTGTAGTAATGAAAATATCATGGTGCTGGCACAAGTATAGACACATAGATCAATGGGACAGAATAGACAGCCCAGAAATAAATCCCACAACTATATGGTCAATTAATCTATGACAAAGGAGGCAAGAATATACAATGAGGAAAAGATTAATCTCTTCAATAAATAAGGCTGGGGAAACTGGACAGCTATATGTAAAAGAATGAAATAGGACCACTTTCTGGGATAAAGAAAGGGGGGGTAATCAGAAGGGGGAATGAAACATGAGAGACTATGGACTATGAGAAACAAACTGAGGGCTACAGAGGGGAGGGGGGTGGGCGAATGGGATAGACCGGTGATGGGTAGTAAGGAGGGCACATATTGCATGGTGCACTGGGTGTTATACACAACTAATGAATCATCGAGCCTTACATCGAAAACCGGGGATGTACTGTATGGTGACTAACATAATATAATAAAAAATCATTATTAATAAAAAAAAAAAAAAGAATGAAATAGGACCACTTTCTGAACACCACACACAAAAACAAACTCAAGATGAATTAAAGATTTAAATGTGAGACCTGAAACTATAAAAACCCTGGAAGAGAACACAGGCAGTTATTTCTGACATCAGTCATGGCAACATTTTTCTAGATATGTCTCCTAAAGCAAGGGAAACAAAAGCAAAATTAAACTATCAGGACTACACCAGAATAAAAAGCTTTTGCACAGCAAAAGAAACCATCAACAAAACAAAAAGACAACCTACTGAATGGGAAAAGGTATTTGAAAATGTCATATCTGATAAGGGTTAATATCCAAAATACACAAAGAACTTATACAACTCAACACCAAAAAAAAAAAAAAAAAAAAACCTAATTGAAAAATGGGCGGAAAATCTGAATAGACATTTTTCCAAAGACATACAGATGGCCAAGACACATGAAAAGATGCTCGACATCACTAATCATCAGAGAAGTGCAAATAAAACCACAATGAGATATCATCCTAGAAAGGCTAATATGAGAAAGAAATAGCAAGTGCTGGTGAGGATGTGGAGAAAAAGGAACCCTGTGCACTGCTGGTGGGAAAGCAAACTGGTGCAGCCACTGTGGAGAACAGTGTGGAGGTTTCTCAAAAAATTAAAAATAGAATTACCCTATGATCCAGTAATTTCACTACTGGGTGTTTACCCAAAGAAAACAAAACACTAATTTGAAAATGTACATGTACCCCTATGTTTAGTACAGCCTTATTTATAATAGCCAAGATATGGAAGCAACCTAAGTGTCCATCAATAGATGAATAGATAAGGAAAATGTAATACCCATGTGCCTACTGGAATATTATACAGTCATAAAAAAGGATGAGATCTTGCCATTTGAGCCAGCATGGGTGGACTTAGAGGATATTATACTAACTGAAATAAGTCAGACTGAGAAGGACAAGTACCATATGATTCTGCATATAAGGGGAATCTAAAAAAACCCAAATGGATTAACAAACAAAAGCAGAACCAGACCTATAAGTACAGAAAACAAACGGACGGTTGCCAGAGGCAAGAGGGGTGGGGAGTTGGGCAAAATGGGTGAAGGGGAGAGGGAGATACTAGTTTCTCTTTATGGAATGAATAAGTCATGGAAATAAAAGGCGTAACACAAGGAATATACTCAATGATATTGTAATAGTGATTTAACAGGACAGATGGTAGCTATACTTGTGATGAACATAACATAATGCATAAATTTATCAAATCACGAAGTTATACACCTGAAACAAATGTAACATTGTGTGTCAACTTTCTCAATAAATAAATAAATAGAAAATAATTGAGATTTGTGATGGGTCATACACATGACCTAAGATTGTCAAATAGCATTCAATCTGAGTCAAGTGCAAATAAAGATATTATTTCTTCTTAATTTTCTTTTAAGTAGGCTCCACATCCAGCCTGAATCCCAATATGGGGATTAAACTCACAGCCCTGAGATCAAGACCTGAGCTGAGATCAAGTTGGAAACTTAACTGTCTGAGCCACCCAGGCAGGGACCCTTCTTAATTTTATTTTGTTATTAAATCCTCATCAAGTCTTATTCCCATGTGCTAAATTCAGTGTAACCAAACTTGAACATGTCAAATTTGCATAAATAAATAAATTCAGCTTAAATTGTGGTGACTGATTGATCATAATGTACGTCACTATAACTGCACTCACTCATACGGCAAGAAATTTGTTAGACCATGATGGCTCATTACTTTGTCTTAGGTAATTAGATCACAAGTATTTACAAAACTATATTTGTAAAAATTTCCTTGTTGGAATGTGATTGATGAGCAATAGTCACCATTTGGCTTCTGGTTCTGTTTGATGCTGAGACCCACTAACCACTTAGTGAAGTGGGTAGAGATCAGATCTTCCAAAATTAAGAAAAAAAATTGTTACACATTTCCTTATAAGATCTTTATGAGATCAAGTGCGCTTAGCAGGGTAAAGTGAGTATGTTGAACTAAAACATCATCAGACTAAATATAGGCCAGTGGTATAGACTCCATGTCATCTCTTTAGTGCTTAGATGCTATACTTAGAATCTGTACCTTCTGGGGTAAGGTTGCATTAGATAGTGTTCTCTGGATATTTTACTTTTCAGTAAAATAGATTAGACAACTGCCTTTAGGGAATTATTTTAGAGGATACAAAAGACTTCTTCAAGTCCTGATTTACTCACTGGTTTTAATTTTGTTTGTTTAACTTAAGGTTTTCCTTCCAATTAAAATCAGAGGGCACCGAAGTTTGTGAGTTACGTAAAAGCATGTTTTGATATAGCAGAGAGAATTTCAGGAGGCTAGAAAAGGTAGAAGGATACAATTGAGGACTGAAAAATAACAAGATATTGGGAAAACCAGGGTACTTAAGACACAATTGGCCACTTCACAATCCCCCTAGGGTCACCCAGTATAACCATTCAAGTATTCAAGACAAGGTACACATTTGTTGCTAGACTTTTTTGATGGGTTAATTGACCCCTAAATAATTTTATCTAGCATTTATATTTATACCTTCAGTAACCCTATACTGATCATGCGTTCATTGATTACCATTTATTGAGCACCTCCTATGTACCTGACACTGTTCTAGGCATTGGGACACACCGAAGAAGAACAAAATATTCTAGTGGAGGGAGATGACAATAAAGGAATGAACAAGCAATTAGATATTGTGTGAAGTGGTGATGGGTAAAAGCACTATGAATAAAAATAATTAGGAAAAAACTTAAGAGTAGAGTGATGTGGGTGTGTGTGAGAATAATTCTGTTTGGGAAAATCAGGGAAGTTCTCATCAAGTGTCTGTTCCCCTGGAACAGAGGCCTGAAGAAGTGAGGGAGTCATATGTGGACAGGAGGATGGAGCATTGTTTCGAATATGCAGATCTGGTCCAACATGAATGATATATTAGTGAACAATTTCAGCATAATGCATTTTGCATTTGCACATGCAAAATTTTATCTTCGAGAAACACCAGATGAATACAGAACACTGCGCGCACTTGAACTGAGCCATGTAGGAATGTGGAAAATGCACACAAGCCCATCTCTCGACCGGACAATGGGCCACACCCATCCCCATCTGGGGTTATGTACAACTTTCCGTCCAATTTCAGATACTCCTTCTTCCATCCCTTACATGAACTTGCAAGCAGCCCCTTCAGCGGGCTGACCTAGCCCTCTGGTCCCAGTGATCCTCTCCTTAATGACCACCTAGCCTCCTTTGTATTTTCCCTCTGTTCTGTGTTTATTTTTTTCCTCTCTTTATCTAGTCTCTTTCATTTTTCTCTTTTTTGTTCTCTTCTTCTTGCACCCTGGCAGTGGGCCTGGGGGCAGGGCACATAGTTTCACAGAAGTTTCAGATGTTTTTCAAGGGGAAGTGCCCTAGGTACTGTGGTATGTATGCATGTCTCAACCATGTAACATGTGTTAAGTTGAGATAATATGCAAATTTCTATACACTCTTGCCACTAAAGTACATATACACTATTTTGTATTTACTTTTTTCCAGTCAACGCTATGGTATAATGATTTTCCATGCTGTGACACAGCTTTCATAATTTCATATGCACTGTATTTATTAGAGCATAATTAATCTGACCACTTCCCAACTGTTAGCATTTACGTCGTTTCTAATTTTTTTGGCTATACATTAATCACATCTGCAGTAAATATTGCACTTTCTCTCTGGGGATTATTTCCTGAAATTCTCTTCCCCAAAGTGGGGCTAAAGGATGTGAACATTTTTTTTAATCAACTTTATTAAAAGTGATTTATAAGTAATAAACTGTCATAAGGATGCGAACATTTTCATGGTCCTTGGTATGTCAGTGTTGGGAGTGAAGGCAAAGGGAGATGAGAAGTAGGACGGGGACAAAAATCACCAACATTGGAGAAATAAGATGCGTGTCTTTTAACCTTTCTACAGATCCAGCTCCAATGGACTTCCTACAAAAGCCTTCCCAGTTCCCCCCAACAGAATTCATCCTTTTCCTATATGCTATTTGTCAATGATTTTAAAAACGCCTCATCTTGGCTGAGAACTCTTTAGTTTATACAAAGCGTATGTGCAATCTCATTTATTCTGCCATATTTTTTATCCCCATTTTATACATAAGGAAACTGAGAGAGTAAATATCTTGTCCAAGGACACTGAACCAGCAAGAAGCAATGCCAGGTAGTTGAACACAGGGTCCTTTCCATTACAGAGATATAAAAGGACAACTCCTATCAATGGTGAGCTTTTTATTTTGGCTTTTGAAATAATGCTGACCTCTCCACACAGCCTCTCCAAGAAGCCTGGCAGCCTCTCCAGCTTTCAGAAACCCCACCAGGGACAAGAACAGTGATTCCCATCAGGGTGGAATGGGAGGTGGGAGCCAGGGAGGAGGGGAGGAGAGTCATAATCACCTTCTACAGGGGCGCCTGGGTAGCGCAGTCGTTAGGCGTCTGCCTTCGGCTCAGGGCATTCTGGGATCGAGCCCCACATCGGGCTCATCCGCTGGGAGCCTGCTTCTTCCTCTCCCACTCCCCCTGCTGTGTTTCCTCTCTCTCTGGCTATCTCTGTCAAATAAATAAAAAAAAATCTTAAAAAAAAAAAAAGTCATCTTCTAAAGATTCTGATAAGCCTGGGGATGTGACAGGATCTGGGAAGGGGATGGAGAAGCAAGTGCTGCTGGCAACTTAAAAGATAATCTGGTAAACTGCCTAGATGGAGAATCACTGATCGAAATTTAAGATTTGCCAACGGTCCATGTGATCATGTTTGCTCACCTGGTTCCATTCGGGATAATTCCCATCAAAATGGAATTTCCTATCTACAGACCTTTTGTTTGTTTGTTTGTATATTTACGCATTGTATTTTTCTCTTTTTTAAATTTAAATTTCATTAATTAACATATAATGTATCATTTGTTTCAGGGGTACAGGTCTGTGATTCACCAGTCTTATTTAATACCCAGTGCTCATTACATCATGTGCTCTCCCCAATGTCCGTCACTCAGTTACCTCATTCCCCGACCCCCCCTCCCCTCCAGCCACCCTCAGTTTGTTTCCTAAGATCGAGAGTCTCTTATGGTTTGTCTCCCTCACTGGTTTTGTCTTCTTTCATTTTTTCCTCTCTTCTACTATGATCCTCTGCCTTGTTTCTTAAATTCCACATATGAGTGAGATCATATGATAATCATCTTTCTCTGACTGACTTATTTCACTTAGCGTAATATCCTCTAGTTCCACCCATGTTGTTGCAAATGGCAAGATTTCATTTTTTTGATGGCTGAGTAGTATTCCATTGTGTATATATATATCCCACATCTTCTTTAACCATTCATCTGTCGATGGACATCTGGGCTCTTTCCATAATTTGGCTACTGTGGACATTGCCTCTATAAACATTGGGGTGCAGGTGCCCCTTCAGATCACTACATTTGTATCTTTGGAGTAATACCCAGTAGTGCATTTGCTAGGTCTATTTTCAACTTTTTGAGGAACCTCCATACTGTTTTCCAGAGTGGCTGCACCAGCTTGCATCCCTACCAACAGTATAAGAGGGATCCTTTCTCTCACCATACCCCCCAACATTTATTGTTTCCTAACTTGTTAATTTTAGCCATTCTGACTGGTGTGAGGTGGTATCTCATTGTGGTTTGGATTTGTATTTCCCTGATGCCAAGTGATGTTGAGAACTTTTTCCTGTGTCTGTTGGCCATTTGGATGTCTTCTTTGGAAAAATGTCTGTCCATGTCTTTCGCCCATTTCTTGATTGGATTATTTGTTCTTTGGGTGTTGAGTTTGATAAGTTCTTTATAGATTTTGGACACTAGCCCTTTAATCTGGTATGACTACAGACCATTTAATTCTGACTACAAACTATTCATTCCTATACACACACGAAAAGGTATAAGAATAAAGAAAATTTGAACCCATACAATGGAAGCAGATCAAGGAAGGGCATTTCAATCCCTCTTCATTATAATCCTGGAAAGAAATGTGTTCTACTAATGGCTGATTGGCCCAGTGGGAAAAGCGCTGGCCTAGAAATCACGCATGCCAATAAACATGAAAACCAACAGGTTCTTAAAAGTATTCTCCATATTTACCTAGTGAAAGACTCCTGGGAATTTCCCCTTCCCTCCTTTATCTGCTGCCTGGGACGCAGATGTGTTAACCAGAGCTCAGCAGTTGACTGAAACCATGAAGCACACCCAAGGAGAGTGCTGTAGCAATCTGCAAGGGCCCCAAGGATTTCATGGAGTTGCCCCACTGCTTGCACTGGTGACTTCCAGACTTCTCTTATGTGAGAGAAGCATCATAGTGAAGGGCCAAGCTCAACACAGGGGACCAATAACAGAGTCCCCTCTACTGAGATACCTCAACCCCTCATAGCTGATGGCGCAAGCTTCCCCAGCAGGGTACATCCTGATACTCAGCTTTTCCAATGCTTGCAGGTTGGATCTGGACTTTGCTCTGACAGGAGCTCTTGTATAGGATCCGGTCTGGAGTGAGGGTATGCGAGAGAGGAATCTACACCTACACGGTCACTAATGTACTAATGCAGGTGCCCACCTAGAGGCATCCTCAATCTGCCCATGGTGAAGGATTTCACCCAATTTGTCCTGGACTGATATTTTTATAAAATTTAATTACAATGAAAGATACAATTAAAATAAAAAAATTCAAAGTGCTAAATCTTACATTATTTAATTATTAGATTGAACAGACGTAAAATCACTCTATCAAATTGCTACAAACCTTTCTAATTACAGATACTCTCAAGTTCTGTACTTGCCTGGCTAAGTCTGGTAACCATCCACAGACTAGCTCTGGTCTGTAAACCACACTTTGGGTAGCATGGACTTTTTGACCTATACCCAGAAGGAATATTATGGGTGTGGTATGTATATTAATTGAAATGTCTAGTCTAGATAGAGTGAATAATTCTAGATTTGGTAATTTTTACACTAAACAATGCTAGTATAAACGGAAGTCATTTGAAAAGGTCACTGCTGATTAGTTTTCCCCAATCTGTTGGAGGCAGTGGAGTGGAAAGCAATTCACTGAAGGTCTTAGATCCTCTGCTCCCATCTATATTATTCTCATTCTCAACTTTAAAATGTGTTGTAATTTTAATTGTAAAGCTCATCAAATCATACCTGTGAACCCTCTTTTCAATGTCTGACTACAGATTGAATCAGATTAATACGAAAGAAAAAATGATTCATAAAGACAAGTCAGCCTTAAGGGTATGTGGAGGGCAAAGGGATAATTTTTAGTGATGGGAAGGGAATGAAAGATAGATGTCAGGTGACAACTTAAGTGGGTCCTCTACCAAAGAATTGGAAATCATCTGATGGGCAAATGGATTTATTATCTATAGTGAAAGCTGCTTTCTCAACAACACGCTAGTGTTCTGAGACATTCCTTTACTTGAAGCCCAGAAGGTGTTCACACTGCAAGTCAATGCATCAAAACAGGATTCGGTATGGGTGAAGAGAATGCCTTTCTTTCTTCCTTCCTTCCTTCCTTCCTTCCTTCCTTCCTCTCTTTCTTTCTTTCTTTCTTTCTTTCTTTCTTTCTTTCTTTCTTTCTTTCTTTCTTTTTCAAGATATTATTTATTTGACTGAGAGAGAGAGAGAGACAGCCAGCGAGAGAGGGAGCACAAGCAGGGGGTGTGGGAGAGGAAGAAGCAGGCTCCCAGTGGAGCAGGGAGCCCGATGCCAGGCTCGATCCCAGGACCCTGGGATCATGCCCTGGGCCGAAGGCAGACGCCCAACGGCTGAGCCACCCAGGGACCCCTAGAGAATTCCTTTCTTTTGTAAAGTGAGAGGACGGTAATTTTGAAAAGATTGCTAGAAAAGGAAAAGCAGTGTGTATGGGCTGAATTTTATCTCCCCCAGACGTCATATGTTGAAGTCCTAAGCCCTAGTACACCAGATGTGACTATATTTGGACATACGACCTTTAAAGAAGTAATTTAAAATGTGGCCATTAGGATAGGTCACTCTAAGAAGAGGAAATTTGGACACACAGGAAATACCAGGAGTGCACACACACAGAAAAAAAGACCGTGTTGAAAGGCATCAGGACAGCAGCCTTCTTTAAGCCAAAGAGAGAGGCTTTAGGGGGGGGAACTAATCCCCGATGACGCCTTGATCGTGGGCATCCAGCCTCCAGCACTGGGAGAAATAAATGTCTGTTGCTTAAGCTGCATGGTACTTTGTTATGGTAGCCCTAGTAAACCAAACCACAGTGTGACACCTCAAATTTCTGAGTATTCTCAGCCATATCTTTCTTTTTAACTCTGTGCATCATGTTTATGGCTATGTATGAACATATACCCAGGCAAAAAAGACTGGAAGGAAATCAGCAACATGCTGATGACACATGTATTAGGATGATTCTATTATAAATGACTTTTGCATCCTCTATTTTAAAAAATGTGACAGTTCTATTCTTTTTCCCATTTTTAAAATGACTTTTATCTTGAAATAGCTTAAGACTCACAAGAAATAGGTGGATCATTTTGTTTTTTATTTTTTTAAGAAGTATTTATTTATTTTGGAGAGATAGTGAGTGGGGAGAAGGGTAGAGGGAGAAAATCATTCATCAGACTCCCCACTGAGTGTGAAGCCTGACATGGGACTCAATCTCACAACCCATGTGACCTATGAGATTATGACCCAAGACATCAAGACCTGAGCTGAAACCAAGAGCTGGATGCTTAACTGACTGAGCCACCCAGTTCCCCCTTAGTGGACCATTTTAAAGAAGGAATGCAATAGAGCTTGAGGATCTGGAAATGGATTCCTTTGAAACTATCCAAGTTTGTGTAGCCCTTGGAGGGTATAGCCAACACAAACTGCAGTTGGAGGCCCTGCCAGTTACAGAACTCTTATTTGACTCATTTACTTGTTATATCCCATTCTGCATCTGTTTGATCATAACAACCGCTTGGTCTGCTTGTCCAGCCCTCTCTCAGCTGTTGTTGACATCTTGCTCATTCTAGGTCTAGATCAAGTGCTCTGAATCCCATGAGTCTTTCCTGAACCCCCAACTCTGTGATGAATATGAATTCCTACTTTGGCCTCCCTATCTTTTAGAGTAAGATTGCTGTTTTGTATTATACTTAGTTCTCTATGTTTTTGTGGACTCCTCATTGCATAAATATTTGCTGAGTAGCTACTATGTGTAGGCACAGATCTGAGGAAACAGTAGGAGACAAAACAAAGTCCCTCCTCTCATGATGCTTTCCATAGGTGGGAAGACAGATAATAAACAAACAAAAACCCACAGTGTCCAGTGGTGACCAGAGCTGGGAAGAATAATGGAGCAGGGTGAGAAGACAGAGAGAGGGAGCTGTGGGTAAGAAGAAGGCATGCTAGTTGGACGGGACATTGAGGAAGTCCTCTCTAATGAGGGGACACTAGCCCAGTGATTCTGAAAATGTGGGACCAGCAGCATCAGCAGTATTTAGGAACTTGTTAGAATGCACATTCTCATGCCTATCCCAGACTTACTGAATCAGATACCCTAGGAGTGGGCCCCATATCAGTGTTTTAACAAGCCCTCCAGGAGATTCTGATGCTGGCTAGAGCTGAGACCCACTACATAATTCTGTAAGACTCTGGTCAACTGGCATTTATATGATCATTTCTAAATTCTCCTCTAGAGCTTGATGTAGGGCCTTGCACACATTAGTTGGTCACTGAATGTTTTTAGAGCAAATGGAGTAGGTACTTTTCTTTGCTGGAATTGTTCATCCCAGCTTCCACGAGGAATAGTGATGTACATGTCACACATCCATGATGCCTTGGTTTCATACTCTCTTCTCACTTTTCCTTGCTCTCTTGCCAATAAATAATAGGTGTTATTATTTATTCCCTATTTTATTTTTCCTTTCACTTTGTCTTACGTATTCCTTCTCTTTCCTTCTATATCCTCTAATAAACCAGAGAAAACCCGTGTACTTCCCCTTCAATCCACACAGCCCTGACAATCAAATTCCTCCTAAACACAGCCACAAAGTTCCTACTCTTCCAGCTGAAAGTAAAATGGTAGTCGTTCACTCATTCATTCGTTTGTTCCTTCAGCATCTACTATGTGCTGGACATTGTTTTAGGCAGGTGTGGTAGAATCTTTCTGTAAAGGGCCAGATAGTAAATATTTTAGGCTTTGCAGGCCAAGAACTAACGTTCTCAACTCTTTTTTTTTTTTTTTAAGATTTTTGTTTTTAACTAATCTCTATCCCCAACGTGGGGCTCAAACCCACAACCCCGAGATCAAGAGTCTCATGCTCTACCAGCTGAGCCGGCCGGGCGCCCAGTAATGTCCTCAACTCTTGAAGCAGCTTTTCTCACCAAAAAGCTAGTAATGATTTTTGTATTTTTTTTTCACATTTTAAAATGTAAAAACCAGTCTTAGCTTATTGGTAATATGAATGCTAGGGTTGAGGTGAACTTGGCCCTGGGCTGTTGTTTGCTGACTCCTGGTTTTAGGCATTGGGGATATAGCATTGAATGGAATAGATGATCATTCCTTCTGTCATGGAACTTACATTATGGTTGAGGGAGACAGAAAATACATATAATTATATAATATGTAAGAAAGGCTTAGTGTTATGGGGAAAATGTAGAAAAGTGGGGACATTGGGAATGTGGTAGAGGGAGGGAAGCAGGAATGTTAAATAAGATGGCGAGGGAAAGCTTCAATGAAAAAAGTGTCAACTGAGCAAAAACTAAAAGAAAGTCAAGGAATGATCCATGAGGCTGTGCTGAGGAAGAGTATTACAGGTAGAGGGAACAGTCAGTGCAAACGTCCTGAGGTCAGAATATGCCTGGTATGTGAAGTGGCCAGCGGGGCTAGAGACAGAGTGAGAGAGGGGAGTAGTAGGTGGGGTCAGTGTGTATACTCATGTGTTATATGTGTGCACGTATGTGCGTGTACTTCTGTGGTGTTTGGGATGTGAGGAGAGAAGCAGCTGTTGCCAAGGAATGTTCAGGGGTACCACCTTGTACCTGGTACCTGGTACCACCTGAACTCTGTCTCATGTGCTGAGCCTGATTCCATTCTGCTCCTCCCAATTAAACCAGAAAGGATCTGATATCAGCCCTTGTCCAGAGTCATTCCACCTGATTCTCAGCCATGGCTTGATCCAGATCTGTCACTGTTCCTGACCAGAGGTAGGAATACAGGCTGATAAGCAGCTTAGGGCCTTGGTTCTAAGGGAGAACTGAAAACTCCACTAGAACATTCAGGTAACCTCTCAGATTTGAAATGAAGGAAAAAATAAAGGATTTCCTGTTAGAGTTGAAAGGTTTTGGCTTTGAAAGACCACATCGGAAAGGGTTGGATGTTCGGTGTGGTTGTTTTCAGGATCTCTACTGGAGGAGGGAAAATAAACCACTTCCTGGGAAAGGAAGGACCTCCCCTCCACCCCCCAATTATGTGTATCAAGAGGAAGGGAATGCAGGTGGCTCTGTTCTAGGACATCCTCAGGCATATCCAGACCAGCTGTGACTTGGGTTGTCAGAATTCAGGCTTAAGAGGGTATGTTCTATGCCGAAATAGAAATAGAAATGGACTTTGGGAGTTGAGCCTCATTAACTCTTGTCTTCATCCTCAGTTCTCTCCAGTGGGCCTGCTACATCCCATCCTCCATACTATTGCCAGTGTGAGCTTTCAGAAAGGACAATCTGATTGCGTCTTTTCTCTTTTAGTGACTCCGAGAACTGTGGAATCCCTAGACCTATGAGATTTTAAGCAAAAATCGAGGGGGCCAATGCTGAATTGCCAACTTTTAATTGTTACTATTGCTTAATGATGGGACATTTTAATATGAAAATATAGAATGACAGTTTCAGAATAAAAAAGAGTCTTTTTTAATTGAACACAATTAACTATGAAAATTTTGCTTTATAGAAATATGCTTTATACAAAATTCACTTCATATTTATATGTATAATTATAGATTGTGCTGTATGCATATAGCATGCAATTATAATGCATATACTTTTAGACAATCTTACTGCTGAATAGGCAGTTAGACATGAGCTGGAGGCAAGGATGGTTATAAAGAGGTTACACATTAGGACTCTGGAGGCACAACGTCCTGACTTTGTGGCTTCCAAGACCCCTCAATATCATGGCTTTGTGGCCTCCAAGACCCCAAACCTAAAAGACCAAGAGCCAAAGGTGCAGAACATGCATCCTCCTCTTCACCCTCTGCCCTTGGGTGACCTATCGCTTCATTAGCATATATTTACACTGTGGTTTCCACCCCCTATGGGAAAAATGGCCATGTCAGTTCTGGCAAGAACCTCGTAGGACCAAAAACTTCCTTTGCCATCTGGTAGGAGTCCCTTAGAGGTTTGGAAACCTCGGTAGGAGACCGCCCTACCTATGATCCATAATCCATGCAAACATAACCCCGGTGCAGCTGCCGTCTCTGGGCCTGCCCGCTCTCCCACCTTGCGAGTGTACTGTCAATAAACCGCTTTGTGCTTGCTACCTTCCTTCTGGTTATATTTATTTGAGAGTGGATCTCACCTAAACCTTTCGTGGGGAATCCAAGAACAGAGACCTGCATCTACATGACACAGACTCTCCCACTGGTAACATTAACACAGACTAACGAAAGGTTTGTCACGCATAGAGCTGGCCCCAGAACTGTGCTTGTGAGTACCGTCGCAAGCGCGAGCGCCGAGATGGCCCACGAGGCCCTTCCCGCCTCTCATGCGACACTTCACACGGGCTGCTCCAGCCATTTTGCACCTGAGCCCCACCCCTTATCGTCCCAGCCTTGTGTGATCTCCTGCTCATCTCTCAAATCCTGCTCAGTTACTTCCTCTGTCGGGTTTTCTTTGCCCTTCTTCCTTTTAGACGACAGACTTGATGGAGCAGGTGGATAGCCGCGGCCGCCACTCCCGGCAGGCCCCGCGCCGCCCGCTCCCGGCAGGCCCCGCGCCGCCGCCGCAGCCGCACGCTCTCTGCAGGTCGTGTCCTTCTGTTCGTACCTGCGCATGAGGGTCCCTACCCAGCTGTGAGAACAAGAGGCCACATCACGTCAGTAAGGTATAGTCCTAAATGCCACTTGGGGAGGTAGACAGATGGCTGGGTGCCTGCCAGACCCTGGAAAGCTAGGGCCCTTTGGACCCGCTTCCGCTCAGAAACCCAGGGCCGCTTACCGTCCGTGCTGTTGCCATCGGGTATGGTTCTATGAAGGGCTGCCCCGCGCGGTGTAGAACGGTTAGCAACAAATACGGCCTCCACCCGCTAGAAGCCAGGCAACACAAATGTCCCCAATTTTACCAGCTGTCCCCAAACCGCCCTTTCCCCAGGAGGACGACTGTGGTGAGGTGGGGCAGGCCATAAACTGCTAGTAGGACGTACTGGTGTTTAACTTTCCGGCTTGACGGGGGAGTACTAGTCTAAATCCACTGACAGTACCAAGTAGCACTCATTGAACTTTTGTCTTTAGCGGTACAACCCTGTGCAGTAGACATTAGCGTGTTTTATACAAATGAGGAAGAAAATAGCCTGACACCCTTAAATCAACTGAGGTACTCGTTGAAGACGATACAAGGCTATCTGCTCCTCCCCTCCCATCTTTGGTCCTCCACCCGGAGGTGCCGCCAGGGGTGGGAACCTATGTCCCAAGTCAGGCATTAAGTGGTAGAGCCTGGACCCAACTCAGGTCTGACTCCAAAGGCCTTCTGCTTTCTAATTCTAAAAGTGACTATTTCTGCTGTCTAGAATCATCAGAATATGTCTTTTACAGCGCTGTGATTAAAAAGCATTTGGAAAAATGGCTATGTATTACTGCCTTTTTTTTTTTTTTTTTTTTTTTTTTTTACAGAACATACAACATTAATTAGAAAGTCTGGCAGGTCTATGGAAAGACTTTCACAAACATTATTTTAAGCTGTTAGAACAAAGTGCTTTTCTACTATATGACTAGTTTTCAGGTATCATTTCTTTACCTAAAATATGCATGTTTGGAACCTATTGTATTTCACAACCTGGAAGTAATGGTATGCCCACATACTTCGAGAAAGAATTATACAAAACTGCATACTTCATTGCACATTATTTGGGGGTATATTTTGCAAATGAAACAGTGGCATAGTAGTGGATCTGGCTCTCCTTTTGAGGTAGGACCTCGTAACCAAGGCAGGAGACCCCTTTGCGATGCCATTCTGTAACCTTCATGCAGCATCACAACTCTGCTGAGGGGTCTTGTATGAAGTCCTACCTAGAGTCTCCTGAGAACACATCTCCTCCTACACAAACAGCTCCATCATCTGGATCACAGCACTCAGGAAAAACCACATCAGGATCCCCAGGGAATGGGAGTGCTGGACAAGACTCAGCTAAAACCAAGCAAAGGAAAAGAAAAAAAAGCACTACAGCACTACAGCCTGTGGTGTTGAGGCTTAACAGTGATACCATCCAGCCCTGCCACATCAGAGAGGCTGTTTGATGCTACAGCCACAAGATTGGCCCCTTTTCCCCACTCACAAGTGCCTACTGCGGGAATGGGATGGCTTTTCTGGCCTGCTGGTGGGACTGTGACTGCAACAACAGGAAAGGCAATGTTAAGGTGATTTCTTTTTCCCTCTTAGGACAAAATAAAATACAAGTTTACCTTCTCTGTAAAAATAAAACAAAAACCCATAAAACTTTGATAATAAATGTAAATAGTAACAAATAATGTAACATCGAGAGTACCATAAATGTTGGCATTCTAAAACGTTACATCACTCTTTGAAAAGTAATGAGAGAAATCTTAATTTAATAGTGTGGTTTGAAAACCATTAACATCTATTTTAAATGATATGAATAAACTAATTAAAATATGGGAAAAAAGATTTTATCGCTCATGCCCTGGAATAGTATCACTTTTATATCTTTGTCATTGTGTTGATAAAGAGAGTCCCTCTCCCTTACTAGACTCCATATTCCTGGTTTACGTCTAGGTCCTGCCACAGGAGAAAGCACATAGTAGGTGCTCATGAGATTCTTACCAAGCTGAACTGATTTTGAGCAAAAGCTATCCTGTTCAAAGCAAAGTCTCCTTAATGAGAATCACCCAGACATGAGCCAACTGGATAACAAAACCTGGGATATTAGCATCAAATACTATATGGGAAACCAAGTCATTATTCCCAGCGTTCAGAAAGGTCCTGAGAGGGAAATGATAGCTATAGATACATGTTTAAAACAAGTATAATTTTTAATTGTTGCCCACAAAATGGAGTCTTCATTTGTTCAGATGACATTATTCCACAGATAATACTAAGAAAAAAACACAGCTGATTGTCATATTGTTAAAGAAAAAAAAAGCAAATGAGTAAAATAGTGGTTATGAAACTGTTACTGATATATTATCTTTAAAAAATGGGACATAATGTATTATGGGTAGATTTTTTATTTTTATTTTTTTTTTTAAAGATTTTATTTATTTATTTGACAAAGAGAGACAGCCAGCGAGAGAAGGAACACAAGCAGGGGGAGGGGGAGAGGAAGAAGCAGGCTCCCAGCGGAAGAGCCTGACGTGGGGCTCGATCCCAGAACGCCGGGATCATGCCCTGAGCTGAAGGCAGACGCTTAACGCCTGTGCCACCCAGGCGCCCCTATGGGTAGATTTTTTAAAACCTAATACAAAAACCTAAAAAGAAAATATTTTCTGTAAGTGGTGTAACTAAGGTGCAAAATGCACTCTTCACTTAAAACCTGCTGACATTGGGGCTTACATGGGGTTCTATGTAATGCACACACATTTCCTTTCAGCCTAGAAGCTCTGTGGATAAGTAAAAAATGGACAGAAACTCCTGAGTCCTTTTAGTCTTGCAAACCCAGTAATTGCATGGACCTCATATCCTTCATTCCAGTTACAGGAGCTGAAACTAAAACAATCTGCAAGCCACTCATTTCAGTTCAAATATGGTGCGACATTTTGGCTCAGGACACACACCCCACAGGGTTGTTATGCAGCACGGGAAGGTTTGCAAAAGTCAAGACTCATCTTCTTCCAGGAACTAGAGGGCTAAATATTTACAAATGTAAAGAGAGACTATACGCCTGAGACCCTCTCAAGGGAGGAGTGGTTGATTGAGAGTGTCTTTTTTTCCTTTCTAGGTTTACATTGAAGATATATTATGGCAAAACAAATGATGAAAAATGAGAAATGTGTCCAACTGGTTGTTTGGACAGCAGCATCAGCTGGCTGGTTTGGTCCATCTGCAGAGCATTTTCAGACTTGTTGGGCTGTCTTTGCATCAAATCCATCCTTTGCCACTGTCTCGTAATATTAGGGCTCACCACACCACAGAGCAGCTTTCTGCTCTCTCTGAGCCTTAGCAATTAGACCTGAAGAGTGAATTTTTTCTTCTTTTTTTAAGTTGTATTTTAAATTAATGCTACCACTCTCCATTGTGGTTACTTTTCACCAAAATATCTAGATTTAGGAAAAACCCTTTCTTTTATAAATTACAAGAATAATGCTTCACTGTTACAGACAATTCAAATATTCAGAAATGTATAATGTAAAAAGGAAACTTTCTCCTTCCCCCTGTGTATATTCCATATCCAGAGGTAATTTGGGATTTATATAAGGAACGTAGCCTCTGGAGTGTGTGTCCCAACTCTGCCACTTTTATTGGAAGACTTTAGGCAAGTTCCTTGACCTCCTTGTGTCGTAGTTTTCTCATCTGTAACATAGGGACAATTATGGAACTCACCTTATAGGGTTGTTGTGAGGATTCAATAAGTTATGACATGTGAAGTGCCTGGAACAGTGCTTGGCACATAATAAGCACTAGATGTGGTAGTTACGATTATCAGTAGTGATAAGACTATAAGCACATACTGTGTTACTTAGGATATAGGATTAGCTGCTGTAATAGAAACCCCAAACTACAGTGGCTCAAGCAGTATAGAAGTTTCTTCCTCTTTCTAGAAGCAGTTGGAGGACTGGGCAGGTAGCCTCTGTTCTGTGACGTTTCATCTCCTAGAAGGGGTCCTTGTCTGCATTGAAGCGTTATCTCTGGGGTCCAGCTGCAGGAAGGGAACAGAGGAAGTGAACGACAACTAACTTCCTTTTGAAGGATGTGACCATTTAGTTGTATGTATCACTTCTGCTCACATCCCATTGGCCAGAATTTAGACCTTCTGCCAAACCTGGCTAAAAAGGAGGTTTGGGCTGTCCATGTAAATGCAGGATTAAGCTACATTGCCCCCTGGGATCTTCATACCCACCCAAGCTAATGTAGTCTTTAGCTGCCCACTTAAAATGGACAGGAATGACAGACCAGAATTCTATCACTAAATGAAATAAAGCAGGGATACTGAAAAACAACTAGCAAGCTCTGCCTCGCTCTTTATTTAATGGTATCATTTCATGCATATTGCTTTATACATAGATTTTTTTTCTCTTAGCAATATGTTGGGTAGGTCTCCCTATGTTAGTATATAGGTATCTCGTTTATGTTGCCTGTCAGCTCCTTGTATTCCAGGGAGTAGAGGTCTCACAACTCACTGAACCAAGCCCGAGATTGTTTTTGATTTTTCCTCTTACAAAGCTTACATGTGTGTCCTTCTACGTAGATATGTGTGCAATTTTTTGCTAGCACTTCTGTAACATAGGTTATAAAGTGAGTTAAGGAAAAAGCGTGTGGGTTTAAACTTTGTTACGTGCTATAAAATTCCACTCTGAAAATATTTTGTCAATTTGGGCTTCTTCAATAATGTATAAGAGTCTTCTTATCTACAGAGGAGAAAACTCTCCTTTATAGATACAGTTGTTTCCATCTGACAACCTTGGGGAGAGGGGCTGTAGCAAGAACCCCCTATCTCACCCATAAATGATAGTCTTGATTTATAGCTAGCTCAGTCTGAGGGTATAGAACAGGGACAAAAGAAAGGAAGAAGAAACCTGACATTTATTGAGGACTAGGTATTATTATTATTATTTTTAAAGATTTTATTTATTTATTTGAGAGAGATAGAGACAGCCAGCGAGAGAGGGAACACAAGCAGGGGGAGTGGGAGAGGAAGAAGCAGGCTCATAGCAGAGGAGCCGGATGTGGGGCTCGATCCCATAACTCCGGGATCACGCCCTGAGCCGAAGGCAGCCGCTTAACGACTGCGCCACCCAGGTGCCCCAGAGGGCTAGGTATTATTATTCTTACTTTATATGTTTGGAAATAGAGGCACAGAGCTGTTATGTACTTTGCCTAGTTCACCTAGCTAGTAATGCCTTGCTCCTCTCTCTTTGCTACCTCTTTTTGGAAGCTTTCCTCATTTTTTCTTCTCTTAAATTAACTTTATTGACGTATTACATACAATACAATTCACCAACCTTAAGTATGCAATTTGGCAGATTTTATCAAACGGATACAATCATGTAACCACCATCACAATTATCCTGCGGAACATTTCCATCACTCCCAAAAGATCCTTTGTGTTTGTTTCTTTTGATTTTTCCACAGTCAATCCAGTCTTCCACCCAGCCACTTTGTCTCAGTTTCCTCATTTGTTAAATTGGCTAATAATAGCACCTACCTTCTGTGGTTTTTGCAAGGATTAAGTTATTGCATGTAAACTACTTAAAACAGTGTCAGGTCCATTAAGTATTAGGGTTGTGTTTGCTATTCTTCTTTCACAATCATCTTCATCACTTGTTACTATGTACCCATAAGCTAACTAAACTGGATTTCATTGGCACTTTGAGATTTTCTTGCCCAGTACCAAAAATAACTGTCCAGATTATACAGAGTAGGTAGCCTCAGGGGAATGGGGGACAAGAGCTATCATAGGGCAACTACCCCAGGCTTTGATTCTGGGACAAAGTTGTCTAATCCATAGAGGGAGCCATCGGGAGCATGTTTTTGCAGATTTGCATTGTTATGCCCTTTCATCACAGTGGGGGAGAATTTGGCAGGAGAGGTATAGCTCTACACTAACCTGCTGAGAGTGTGAGCAAATATCGTGTTCCCATCATTAGTTCCCACTCAGTCTTCGAACATTTGGCTCTGTTTGATCAGTGGAATTTCACAAATACAGCTTCTTGTGTGCCCTATACATGTATGGCACATTGTTGCAGAACTAGACATGCTTTAAAGTTAACTTGAAATCCATGTATCTTTTGCAATGCCCAGGATTGTTAAAGTAGCTGCATTACGTTCCTGCAGACTTCCAATACTTCCTTCCTTCCTGGCCAGAGTGTTGGACTCACTTCTCAAAGTACTGGCTGATGGCGGCATTGTGCCACAGCAACCTGGGAGGAAGCTCCACAGAGCTGGAAAGCAACACAGGACATCTGGTCTGACCTGGCCAGGCCACATAATGCTTTCTGCAGACCTGCTGTCTACACAAGGCCTGAAACCCTGGGATCACACAGCCTCTACCCTATAAGCAAAGACAGAGACGGGGCAGAGAAATTACAAGTGAAAATTATTTATTCATAAAGAAGAAGAAAGAAAAGAGGCAACTAAAACAAAATTGTAGTCCATTACAGGGAGGTTTTTGAAGCTCCTGGAGCTTTCTCATAAGTTCCATGAGGGCCCAAATGGTGTCTTACTTACCTTTGTGAGCTCCTCAGCAGAAAGCAGGCACACAGTGGGTTCTGGGTGAACTTTCTTCTCCCTTGGAAGCCCTGCTATTGGACAACCTTCCTCTTCCATATGCAAAAATCCCCAAGATCCTTGTTGGACTCCCTTCTTTGTACCCACTCTGCATGCTGGTGTCCTCTGAGTTCTCTCCTCTTCCTACTTGAATGTCCATTTACAAATGATTTCATGTGCCCTACTGGTTTAAATGTCCTTGTTTGTGCTGTGAATCTCCTAAATCTCCAACTCCAGCCCCGATCTCTCTGTTGAATGCCTGTTGGATATTTCCACTGCTGTCCCATAGACATCTTTTTTTTTTTAATTTTAAGATTTTATTTATTTGAGAGAGAGTGAGTGAGAGAGAGAGAGCAGAGCAGAGCAGAGGCGGGGCAGAGGGAGAGGAAGCATACTCCTTGCTGAGTGGAGAGCCCAATGCGGGGCTCATTCCCAGGACCCTGGGATCATGACCCAAGCTGAAGGCAGATGCCTAACCAAATGACCCCCTCAGAAGCCCCCCATAGACATCTTAAATTCAGTATTTCCAAAACTGGAAATTGAAATTATTTCCTGCAAGTGTGCTTTTCCACCTGATTTCTCATCTAGGTCCATGAAACTATCTTTCCCTACTAGCTCTGCCCAGAAACATGTCTTCTTTGATTCCTCTCTTTCCATCTTCCCCACATGCCTAATCAGTAGTAATAATTATAGCTAATATTGATTTAGAAGGTCCTATGTGCCAGACATTATACTAATCCTTGATATTTTAATTTAGTATACCAATTATGTTAGGTAGGTACTCTTAGCAGTATTTTATAGGTGAGGAAACTGAGGCACATATTACTTGCTCAAGATCACAGAGTGAATAGATAGCAGAACTGAAACTTGGATCTTTTTAATTCTAAAGCTTGAGTTCTTCACCACCTTGTGCCACCTTTGATCACATGTCCTAAACACTCCTCCCTTCTGCATCTTGCCAGCCCCCTGCCCTGGACTGGCCTTTTTGGTACTTGTATCATTTCTCACAAGGACCAATGTTACCCCCTATTAGTGTCTGTGGCTTCTAGCCTGCACCTCCATATTGCTAGCACAGTGAATTTGAAAACTTTTCAATGGTTTGGTATTGTTTGTAGGAGAAAGCCTGACCTCTTCAGCATGGCAAAAGGAAAACAAAGCCCTTCGCCCAGATTTTTGCCATCATCTCTCTGCTTGCCCACACACATCCTGTATTTCCATCTACTCCAGGATGGGTCATGATCTTTCATTTCTTAGGGACTTTGTCCATGTTGTTCTTTAATGGGGACTGGCCTTTCTACCTTACACATTTGTGAATTCTACGTGTCCCTTAAAATTCAGCTCAAATGACAACTTCCCTGTGAAGACATCTGTGATGTTGTGATTGATAATAAGAAATATGTATTTGGTCTTTGTCCAGAAACCCTAAAACCCTGGGAATTTCCTAGGTGATATGAGCCATAAAGATCTCTTTTTATTCATAATAAACTCCTTTCAACCACACTGAGTTTATGTTAATAAGGTGACTTTTTGAAAGCACTAAAGATTGAGGGCTGGATGGCAGGGCAATAAACTATAACTAGAGTTGGAACTTTCACTCCCAACTTCAGACCTCTGGGGATAGGAGTGGGGCTGGAAGTTGAGTCAATTACCAATGGCCAATGATTTAATCAAATCATGTCAACATAATGAAGCCTCCATAAAAATTCCTAATTTAGTGTTTGTTCACTTATCTGACAAACATTTATTTAATACTTGCTCTGAACATGCCTTATATTAGGCATTTGGAGAGCTGCTGGGTTGGTGGACATATGGAGGTGTTGGGAGGGTGGCCTGCTCGGAGAGGGCTTGGAAGCTCCGTGTCCTTTCCTCCATACCTTGAACCGTGCATCTCTTTCATCTGGCTGTTCCTGAGTTGTATCCTATTAGAATAAACCAGTAATATAATAAGCGACCTGTTTTCTTATTCTTTGAGCTATCCTGGCAAATTATCAAACTTGAGAAGGGGATGGTGGGAACTTCTGATTTTATGGTTGATCAGAAGCACAGGTGATGAGAAGGGCTTGTAGCTGGTGTCTGAAGTGAGGGCAGTCTTGTGGGACTGAGCTCTTAACCTGTGGGATCTGATACTATCTCCAGATAGATAGTGTCAGCATTGAGTTGAACTGTAGGACACCCAGCTGATGCTGGACAATTGCTTGGTGTGAGAACCCCCACACACACACATTTGATGCCAGAAGTATTGAGAGTAGAGTGGTAAATAGAGGAGAAACAATGAGTTTTCCCCTTCCAAAATCACAGCCCTCCTAGGCAGAATCAAATGTTCTTTCCTCCATGCCTATGTTACTTTTATTTCTTTAGTAAACTGTAGCAATAATTCCTTTATTTGCATGTTACCATAGAGTCCTTGCTGACAACATACCGTTGCCACGTCTCTTCTAAGGTGGACACATTGCCGTTGTTGCAAGTAGATATTTAGTCATTCACCCTTATTCATTCAATAAAGTCTTACTGAGCTCCTTCACTTAAATCTCAGATACTGTGCTAAGTGCAAGGGGTGGGAAATTAGTAAGACAGGGAAGATGCGTTGAAGAGCTCTGAGCTCATATTAAATACACTTTTGTTATTATGTATCTTATAGGGCAGGGACCAGGCTCTAATCACATATGTATTTCCCATGCCTAATATAAGGTGTGTTCAGGGCAAGTGTTAAATAAATGTCAGATGAATGAATGAACCTGAATTCTGCTCCTGGTCTAATTTATGGATTGAAAATAGAAGTGAGGAGTGAGGATAAATTCTCTCTTAAGAGCCTGGCCTCTTGCTTTCCAACTAACATCCACCGAGAATTCCAAAACCCGAAAGCACGCTTGCAGAACCAGCACTCCACAGGCAGCAGTGGACCCCACACGATCTATTTAGGGGCCCCTGGCTTGAGGCCCAGATAAAATTATTGCGATCATGATGCCAACTGATAGAACTTTCATAGACCATGGACAGGTAGGATTTTGTTTTCTGCTATTTATAGAACATTTTTTTTTAACCTCAGTGAAGCCTTTAACATAAAAATGGGAAGTGCAGTTCACTTCCAAACCCCTGAAATTACTTCCTTAGTTCTCATGTTCTAAAAACCAAAAGGAATTACTCATTGGTATTTGTGGGAAACCTCTACTAGGCTTGTCAAGCAGTCATTATCGGTGGAGGAGAATGAAGGGCACGTGAGATGACAGTGTGGGTCACAGGCAGGGTGTCCTCTAAGCTGAGCCAGTTGAAGAGTTGATGTCATCAACATGGAGCAATTTTAGTGACCACTGTCCTATCTCCAGGAAGGTTGGAAGACCCTAGAAAACAGAACTAGCTCTCAGGATGATAATTCACCACTAGGCCCCTTGGTTCCAGAAACTAGGCAAAGCTGCCACACTGGCCTAAGCCAATGACAATGTACAGCCCCTGGCTTCCCACAGCTTTGTCCCTGCAAAGCTAAAACCAAGCCTAGAGTAAGGACAAGTGGGAAGAGACAGTCCTTTGTCATCCCTCAGTTTTGGAGAAAACCTTCATGAATCTCAGCATCTTTAGTACCTGTGTGACTTGCTTCTCAGGGTTTCAGGTGGAGGCAGGCCTCTGGGCCAGCCCTGGGAAGCCTGAGGGATGAAGAGGGTCTGGGTCTTCCTCTGTCAATGTGCATGTGTGCATGTGTGTGTGTGCATGAGTGAGGGTGAGTGTGTGTGTGTGTGTGTGTGTGTGTGTGTGTGTATGACTATTTCTGATCTCAAACCATCCCTCACATCTGCTCTGTCATTTGAGGCCTGTGAAAGGCCACCTGAGCTCTCCTCTGTTCACCCCTCCTCTGTGTCTCATAGCACACTTTCTCTTATGATAATGACCATTTCTTGGTTGTATTGTGGTCATTTAACTTTTCTGCCTGACTTAACTGAAAGGCCCCTGAGGAGCATACAGGATCCAGTCTGGCTTAGAGTTCTCAGCACATAGTGGGTATTTGACAAGTATTTCATGACATTTGAATCAGTCCCATGCTGAGCTCCAGATGTTCTTCAGCATGTTCTTGGAGAGTTTTCTCTCCCTCATCCCTCCCTTCAGCTCCATAGAACACCTACTCAGGCAGGCTGGGTGGGATGGGAGCAGCAGCTCACCCAGGCTTTGTCCAGGTGGACTCTGTTGCCACTCCACACAATGTAAACCCCACCAGGCCCCTGGGTCCCTACAAGTCACCACAGAATGACTTAAGGCAAAATCTGGGGGCCAGAGGTGCTGTCTCTGCTGTCTCTGACAACATCTCAGCCCTCCCAGAGCCTCAGTTTCTCATTGGTGGCTTGAGGGGCAGCACCTTTCTACCCACCCCACAGTGTGTTGGGAGATGACAACAATGACAGCCTTTGAAAAGCACCAGGTGATGCACAAACACCAAGTAACATCACTATAAAAATAGGTCTGGTCTTTTTGGGGAGAGAAAAATGTGTTATCAGTGTCCTACAAATAATCATTGAAAGAGGAAGAGGAGAAGGTATTCTGAGACTTTCTGAAGCTGTTCCATATTGTGGAAATGAATCCGTGGGGCTCGTCATTGGCAGATCAGGCTCCACAGGTGTAACTTGCCCAGGGAAATTGTGAAGGCTTCTGTCCCCAACCCAGGAGGGCCAGACTACAGTGGGAAGAAGCTTTCCAGCAAAGCTGCTGCTAGGTGTGTAGATTGTTGGTGCATGCAGCTGGCACATCTTTTCTTGTTTTCATTTCACTGTGATTATCTGATTTTAGTAGTTGTTGGAGGTACATTTCTCTTCTGAGGGAGAGGGTTGTGCTGGGTTTGCATGTAGAATCACTTCTCAATTTCTCCAGACCAGTGGCCTTTGCTTTTCCCCTTTCCCTTCTCTAGTCTTTGGTTATTCTACTAGATGTTAGTATTTGAAGGGAGCATAGATTGGAGGGGGAAAGTAAGTACAGTTAAAATCCAGGGCATTTGAGGAGTCCAAGGTGGCAGAGGAGTAGGAGACCTTAGTTTTGTCTGATCCCAGGAATTCAGCTAGATAGCTGTTAAATCATTCTGAACACCTGTGAACTCAATAGGAGATCTAAGAAAAGAATAGCTACAACTCTACAAATAGAAAAGCAACCACTTTCTGCACAAATGACAAGACAGAAAAACTCACCTCAAAGAAGAGAACAAGAGGCAGTACTGACTGCCAGAGACCTAATCAGTATGATTATAAGTAAGATGTCATAACTAGAGTTCAGAATAATGATTATAAAGACACTAGCTGGGCTTTAAAAAAAAGCATAGACGACACTAGGGAATTCCTTTCTGGAGAAATAAAAGAACTAAAATCTAACTAAATTGAAATAAAAAAGGCTATTAATGAGATGCAATAAAAAATGGAGGCTCTAACTGCTAGGATAAATGAGGCAGAAGAGAGAATTAGTGGTATAGAAGACAAAATGATGGAGAATAAAGGAGCTGAGAAAGACAAACAGCTACTGGATCACAAGGGGAGAATTCGAGAGATAAGTGATACCATAAAGTGAAATTATATTAAAATAATTGGGATCTCAGAAGAAGAGGAAAAAGAGAGAGGAAGAAGGTATATTGGAGCAAATTATAGTGGAGAATTTCCCTAATCTGGGGAGGAAATAAGCATCCAAGTCCAGGAGGAACAGAGAACCCCCCTCAAAATCAATAAAGATAGGTCATCACCTCAACGTATGATAGTCAAAAGCAAATCTCAGAGACAAAGAGAAAATCCTGAAAGCATCTCAGGACAGGAGGTCTGTAACCTACAAGGGTAGGAACATTGGACTGGTAGCAGACCTATCCATGGAGACCTGGTAGGCCAGAAAGAGTGGGCATGATGTATTCGGGGTGCTAAATGAGAAAAATACACAGTGACGAATACTTTATCCAGCTAAACTGTCATGCAAAATAGAAGGAGCGATAAAAAGTTTCCAGGACAAATAGAAACTAAAAGAATTTGTGATCACTAAACCAGCCCTACAAGAAATATTAAAAGGAACCCCTTAAGCAAAGAGAGAGCCCAACAGTGACATAGACCAGAAAGGAACAGAGACAATATACAGAAACAGTGACTTTACAGGTAATACATGACACTAAATTCATATCTTTCCATAGTTACTCTGAATGTAAATGGACTAAATGCCCCAATCAAGACACAGGGTATCAGATTGGATAAAAAAAGTAAGAACCATCTATATGCTGTCTTTAAGAGACTCATTTTAGACCCAAAGACACCTCCAGATTGAAAGTGAGGCGGTGGAAAACCATTTATCATGCTAATGGACATCAAAAGAAAATTGGGGTGGCAATCCTTATATCAGACAAATTAGATTTTAAACCAAAGATGGTAATCTTAGTCCAAATCTCATGAGAACTCAGTCCAAATCTCATGAGAACTCAGTCCAAATCTCATGAGATCTCTTCCCAATCTCACCAGACCCGCTTCCAAATCTCAGGAGAACTCACGCACAACTCATGAGATTTCTAGCCACATCTCATGAGATCTCAGTACAAATCTCATGAGATGTCTTCCAAATCTGGCCAGATCTCAGTTCAAATTTCATGAGATCTCAGTCGTAGTCTCATGAGAACTTAGTCCATATCTCGTGAGATATCTTCCAAATCTTGCCAGATCTCAGCCCAAATCTCATGAGATCTCACACATATCTCATAAGATGTGTACCCAAATCTCATGAGATCCCCATCAAACTCATGAGAATAGTCCAAATCTCCTGAAGTCTCTTCCAAATCTCACCAGATTTCTACCCAAATCTTGTGAGCTCTCATTCCAAATCTACCCAGATCTCAGTCCAAATCTTGAGAGTTGTGACACACATCTCCTGCGATTTCTAGCCAAATCTTGTCAGATCTCATTCCAAATCTACCCAGATCTCAGTCCAAATCTTGAGAGTTGTGACACACATCTCCTGAGATTTCTAGCCAAATCTTGTCAGATCTCATTCCAAATCTCTTGAGGTCTCACTCCAAATGTCCTATGATCTCATTCAAATCTTGTGAATCTCTGTCCAAATCTCGGCACAACTCATCCAAATCTCGTGAGATCTCATGCACATGTCATGGGATTTCTAGCCAAATCTCATGAGATCTCAGTCTAAATCTTGTGAAATCTCTTCCAAATCTTGCCAGATCTCAGTGAGATGTGGATGAGTTCTCAGGTGATTTGGACATAGTTCTGCTGAGATTTGGAAGACATCTTAAGAGATTTGGACTGACATCTCGTGAGATTTGGAATAGATCTCATGAGATTTGGCCCGAGTTCTCACGAGATTCAGACTGAGTTTTCATGAGGTTTGTGCTGAAATTTTGTGAGATTTGGAAGAGATCTCACAAGATTTGGACTGAGTTCTCAGGACACTTGGACTGAAATCTCACGCCATTTGGGTAGAAATCTCACGAGATGTGCATGAGATCTCACAAGATTTGACTAAGATCTGGCCAGATTTGGAAGAGATATCATGAGACTTGGATGAGTTCTCTTGAGATTTGGACTGAGATTGGTGAGACTTGCATGAGATCATATGAGATTTGAACTCCGTTCTCATGAGATATTGACTCAGATCTCACGAGATTTGGCTAGAAATCTCTTGAGATGTGCAGGAGTTCTCACCTGTATTGGTCATAGTTCTGGTGAGATTTGGAAGATATCTCATGAGATTTCTCACAAGATTTATACTGAGATCTTGTGAGATTTGGATGAGATCTCAAGAGATTTGTACTAAGATTTAGGAGAAGTCACCAGAAATCTCAGGGGACGTGCGTGAGAGCTCACAAGATTTGGACTGAGATCTGGAGAGATGTGGATGAGATTTCATGAGATTTGGACTGAGATCTATGAGATTTGGCTAGAAATCTCAGGAGTTGCATGTGAGATCTCATGAGATTTGTACTGAGATCTGGAGAGATTTGGATGAGATCTCACGAGATTTGGACAGATATCACCAGATTTACTCCCAAATCACCTGAGGTCCAGCAAAGGAAAAAGGTATATTTACTTTTTTTTTTCCCCTTGGGTGTTTTGAGGCTAATACAGACAGCCTTAATGTTCTCAAAGCCCAGGAAAGCCCCTAGAGACTCTGCCTCTGTTCTCACCAGTTCTACCTGGGAGCATTTTGCTCTTTCCTTCCCCCACTGCCTCCTGTTTCTCTCACCTCTGGATGAGAATGAATAAGAATCCATTGGGCCCATTCCTCCTGAAGCAATGCTCCCTTCTTACCTGCTTGAAGTTAGGATGCTTCAACACCAGATATTTCAGTGTGAGACACTTTGTGTCTTCCTGAAGGTCGTGTCTGGGACCAATTATGAAAGTAGAATTCTGCCCCATCCTAACACATGCATTCCCCACTGAGATAAGAAGTGCCAAGAATGCTCTCCTAGGGAGTGCTGGTTGCCCCCAAGGGCCAGGGTGTTTGGCCACAGAGCCAACGGGTTTTGGCCCTAGGTGTCAATGGCTGGGCCTGAGATATCATGAGATTTGGATGAGATCTCTCAAGACTTGGACTGAGATCTCCTGAGATTGGTTGAAATCTCAAGAGATTTAGGCTGGGATCTCACAAGATTTTCCCCATGATCATATGATGTCTGGCTAAAGAAAGAGATATCTTTTTCTTTTTCTGGGTGGTTGTGTGGTTAATACAGACAGCCTTAATATTTTCAATGCCTGGAAAAGCCTTTGTGCTCTCTTGTCTTATTTGGGGGCCCATTGCTTCTCCCTTCTCCTCCTGCCTTCCTCATTCTGTCATTTGGGTTTAGTGTGAATAAGTGTTCACCAGGCCCATTCATTCTGAATTCAGTGCTCCCTAATTACCCCCTCTTTCCCTAGGATGTTGCAATACCAGGGATTTAGGTGTGAGACGGCTTGTTTCTTCCTCTATGTCATGCCTGGGAGCATTTCTAAAACTGGAGATGATGGACATTTTGTCCAATTCTGGCATGTGCCATCCGTACCTACCTAAGGGGCACAAAGCAGGCTCTGCCAGGGAGTTTTGACCCTAGATCTTACTGGCTGGCCTGAGGTCTTATGGAGCTTGAATGACATTTCATGAGATTTGGACTGAGATCACTTGAGATTTGCCCCAAGATCACGTGAGATCTGGTAAAGCCAGGAGCTGCCTCCTTCTGCAGTTGGTGAATCTCACAGTCTGTCCTGAAAGGCTGAACTCCTAGGATAGCATCCAGGGAGTCTTCCTATGTGTTCAAGTAAGCCAGCTCTCAAGCTCCTTGACTCTTCCTGTAACTAAATTCCTCTCATATTCCTCCCTTCTCACAGATGTCAGTAAGGTTCCTTGAGCCCATTTGTCCGTATTTTGGTGCTCTGTTTGGACCCCAACATCAGAATGGCATCTGTGGGCTTTGTGGAATGCCAGGTGTTCCCAGTTTCTCCAGACAGGAATGTCCATGTGCTAGCAATTATGCTGCCTAGGCCTCTTCTCCCATTCTTTACGTTGTCTTTTGGTTTTGTCAACCATTTCCTTTGCTATGCAAAAGCTTTTTATTTTGATGAAGTCCCAGTTGTTTGTTTTGGGTTTTGTTTCCCTTGCCTTTGGAGATGTGTCTAGCAAGAATTTGTCGAACAGGTTGCTGCCTGTGCCCCTAGGGTTATGAAAAGATGCTCAACATCACTTGGCATCAGGAAAATACACATCACAACCACAATGAGACACCACCTCACACCAATGAGAATGGCTAAAATGAACACCTGTGGAAACAACAGATGTTGGTGAGGATGTGGAGAAAGGGGAACCATCTTACACTGTTGGTGGGAATGCAAACTGGTGCAGCCCTCTGGAAAACTGTATGGAGTTTCCTCAAAATGTTACAAATAGAGCTACCCTGTGACCCATCGAATGCACGCTTAGGTGTTTATCCAAAGGATGCACACATACTTATTTGATAGGGCACATGCACCTGATGTCCACATCCTTCAAAACCAATTTTGAGGGACCTTCTTGCCCTACCTATCCTACAGTCCCAAGAACTCAGCTGGACTCCTCAGTTTCAAGCAGAGGATATTGCTCTAAGACACTGTCGTCTATGGACATTGAAAATGATGTTACTAGTCCAATCTCCTAGCAAGCTGGCCATCTCAGGAATAAGAGACACCAGTGTGCTTTGGCTAAAGGAAACCCTCATTGGCTACACCTGGGAGTCTGTCAGCAAGAGGCCTGCATTTTTCATTCACAAAAAGAGAGAATGCTTTCAGCCTTGGCTCTTTCTCCTGCAATTCCCATCAGTAGATTGAGGCAGCAGTGGCTCAGTGGTAGCAGGTGGGTTCTTGCGACTGATGCTCAAGTGTTTGGAACTGGGGTTTGGGGCAATATTCTTTGAAAGGGCTCTTTCTGTATTGAGCAATTCCCAGAGCATACTTCACATGCATGAACCTCCTGCTTTTCAGAATGCAGGCATCTAGGTCAGTTAAGAGTGGACGGGAAGCTGCCGATCACCACCTTTGTCGCAGCTGGTTAAGCAGCAAGCCTTCAGGGACCACACAGCCAGATTCGTTTTGTTTTGTTTTTTGTTTTCCAGGGTGGGGGAGATATCAGACTCTGATTCACTCATATAGGAGAGGACTAGAGTGCGAACTCACCAGCAATCCCTGAGGGCTGGCTGTGTGAGTCAGAGTCCCATCACCACGGAATATAAACCAAGAACTTATTAGAAACATAGCAAGGTGATGGGGATGGCCACAGGAAGACTAAATTTCTATATTTAGAACAGGAATGGGATACATCTGGGAATGAGATGTCTAAATTTGTTTGTATTGCCCCAGAAATGAGGCCAGCACCCACCTAAAACCTCTTGCCCAGCCTACACATAAACATGCTTTGCTGGTCACCTTCACATGTCCTAGGCCTCTCACCATCCAGATAGTTCTAGAACCAATCTTGGAGGGCCCCAGTGGCCATACCTATCCCACATTCCCAAGGAGTCTGCTAGACTCCCTAGTTTAAAACAATAGGTGAAATTGCTCTGAGACACTGGCTCATAATTGCTCAAAAGGTGAGTCTAGTTGTGGAAAAGAGCAAAGGAATGGAAAGGGCTACACAAAATGCCCAAGTTCTTCGTGACAGCTGAAAATGGGATAATGTTCAGAATGGAGCTACTAGAGCAATCTCCTGATGAGTTGGCTTTCTGAGGAATAAGAAACACCTCTGGACTCAGGCAAAGGGAAACCTCTACTGGCTACACCAGAGAGTTAGTCAGCAAGAGGCTTCCATTTTTCTTTCCGAAATAGGGGGAAAGCTTCTGGCCTTGGATATTTCTCCTGCCCTTCAAGTCAGTGAATAGAGACAGCAGTAGTTCAGGGGAAGCAGGTGAGTCCTCTCTGCTGATGCTCATGTGTTTGGAACTGGACCTTGAGTTAATAGTCATTGAATATGCTCTTTCTGCACTCCCCGGGACCTGGAGAATACCTGCCCACACCATCTGGTCTTCAGAACAGAGGCATCTCAGTGAGTCAAAGAATAGAGCAAGGTGGCTATCCATTATAGTACTCACTCCATCCAGTGAAGCAGCAAGCAATTAGAAGAAAGAACACCAGTTTCCTTGGTGATGTTGGATACTGATTGCTCTCATTTACACAGGACCAGAATGGAAGATTGCCACCAACCACTGAGTGGTGGCTGTGTGAGTGATAGCTACATATCCCATGAAGGTCTAGTTGGAAATACAGCAAGCTTATGAGAATGGCTACCAAGAGGGCCAAAGTTCTCCATTCCAATGAATTAAATCTGGCAAGGTGTTTCACTTGGTTTCCCTTTGCTACAGAAATGTGCCCAGTTGCCTCTCAAAACCTCTGGCCGAGACTACACACAAACATCCGATGCTGGCATATTAAAATCCCCTATCCCTCCCAATGTCCATCTATTTCTGAGACCAAATTGCAAGTGATCTTATCCAACCTAATGCACAGGCCAAAGGACTTGGCCAGACTCCCAGTTTAAAGGAGAGCATATTGCTCTGAGACACAGGATCTAAATGGCCCCAAGGCTGAAACTAGTATGGAAAAAGAACCAAAGGGTGAAAATGGATACAGAGGGCCAGAGTTCTTTAATGGAGATGAGAATGTGACAATGTTGAAAATGAAAGGACTAGCACAATTTCCTAGTGAGCTAACCCTATCAGGAATAAGGAACACCTGTGGACTTGGGCAAAAGGAACCTCTGTTGGCTACACCTGGGAGCCCTGTCAGCTAGAGGCCTGAATTCTTCCTGCTGAAAGAGAGTGAAAGCTTCTGGCCTTGACTCTTTTTCCTGCCCTTCCCATCAGTGAAACAGGTAGCAGTGGCTCAGGGATAGCAGGGGTGCTTTGGGGGCAAATCTCCAGTATTTGAACTGGGACTCTGTGCACTATTCCAAGCAAGGGCTTGTTTCTGTGCAGGCCATGCCATGGAGTGTTCTGTGTATGGGTGAACTATCTTCTCTTCATAATGAAGGCATGTCAAACACCCAGGGGAGGGAGACAAGTTGGGCACATATCAGCAGGTTGACACCAGCCACCAAGAACTAAGCAGGTCTGTGTTTGCGTCTGTGCTAATTATATGACTAGTATGTGGTGTGGTGTATACGCATGTGTGTAGACAGTGTTGTTTGAGTGTGATACGAGTCTGATTAGTGTTCTGGCTTGTGTGGTGTATGTGTGGTGTATGTAGGTATGTTGAATATGTGGGTGTAGCTGTGTGGTAGAGGTGTGGTGTGTGTGTGCAGTTCCTGAGTGGTGTGTATGTGGTGTGTGTTTTGTGTGTTGTATGTGTGGTTTGTGTGTTATGGAGATGTGTTTTGTATGGTGTATGTTTGGTGTTTGTGTAGTCTATATAGGTGAGGGTATGTGTGGTGTGTATGTGTGATATACATACAGTGTGTTTGGTGTATGTGCTGTGCGTGGGTTATTTGTGTGCTATATACGTGGTGCATGTGTGGTGTGGTTTTGGGTGGTATCTGTGTGCTGAGTTTGGTGTATCCATGGTGTGTGCATGGTGTGTGTGTGGTACATTTTTACGAGGTCTGTGTGGGGTCTGTTGGTTTGAGATGCATGGTGTGTGTGGTGTATTGTGGTGTGTGTATGGTGTGTGTGTTGTGTATGTTTGGTGTGCTTTTCCATGGAAAAAGTGTTGTGAGTTTCTGGTATATATGTGGTGTGTGTTATGTGACCTGTGCGTATGTAGTATATGCATGTAATTTATGTTGCATGCTCAGCGTGCATTATATTGTGTATTTATGTATATGTTGGTTTTTGTGTGGTTTCTATGTGTTTGGCATATGTCTGGTGTGTGTGTATGAGATAAATATGTTGAATTTCTATGGTAAGTGTGTGGTGATGTGAGGTGTGGGTGAGTGGTAGAGTTGTGGCATGCAGACGGTGTATGTAGGCTGTGTGGGTGTTGTATGTGTGGTGATTTTTCATTGCATGTGTAGTGTGCATGAGGGGAATATGTGGCATGTTTGTGTATAGGTGTGTGTAGTGTATTTGTGGTGTTGTGATGGGTTTGTGTTTTGTAGATTGGTGTGTGTTTGAGATATGTGTTATGTGCGAAATATGTGTAGTCTATGTGTTGTATAGGGTGGTGTGTGTGGTGTAAATGATGCGGGTAGGTGTGTGTGGTATATGTGTTTTATGTGTCATGTATGTGTTGTTTGTGATGTACATGTAAATGGATCAATGTGTGGTATAAATCTGGTATGTGTGTGTTATACAAGTGGTGTCAATGTGGGATGTGTCTGGCATCTTTTGTTGTGTATTGTTTGTATAGTGTGTGGTGTGTGTTTGCATTGTATGGGTGGCGTGTGTTGTAGGTGTGATGTGTCTGTGATGGAGGTGTTCTGTAGGTTTGGTGTCCTTTGGTATGCGTGTACTATGAGTGTTGTGTGTGGTGTTCATGTGTTTTCATGGTGCACATGTGGGTGTGGTATATGTGTGGTACCTGTCTGTGTGTAATTTACATGTGTTGGTGTTGTATGTGTGATGTGACTATTATGGGTAATGTGTGTTCAGTTTCTGGGGTTTCTTTGCGGAATGTGTGTTTGGCATTTGTGTGGCATTTGTGGGGTTTCTGTGTGTGTAGTGTTTGTGTAATTATGTGGTACATGTGTGATGTCTGTGTGTGTGTGCATGTGTGTGCAGTATATGTGGTATTTAGTATTTGTGGCATGCATGTCCATAGGCATTGTATGTGTGTTTCCTATGTGTTGTGTGTGTGAGGTGTATGTGTGAGGTATTTGTGTGGTATAGGAGTGGTGAATATGTCGTCTATGAAGTATGAGTGTGGTGTTTGTGGTGCGTGTGAGTTTCTGTAGGATATGGGCAGTGTGTGCCTTCTGTATGTGTGTGTGTAACATCTATGTTCTGTGTAGGTGATGTATATGTGTTAAATATATTGGGCGTTTTTGGTGTGACTGTGTTGTGTATGAGGTAAATGAAATGTGTGTGTGTGGTGTATGTCTGCTGTGTATGGTTTTTGGCTGGTGTGTGTATAGTAGGTGTGTGGCATGCATTGTGCATGTTGCATGGGGTGTGTATATAGTGAATTTGGTGTGTGTTCTGTATGTCTGTTATATGTGTGTGCTACGTGTGTTGTGTGAGAGTTTTGTGTGTGGCCCATGCGTGGTGTATATTGCATATGTCCATTGTGTGTGTGGTGATTGTGTGGTATATGTGTTTATGTGTGTGTAGTGTAGGTGTGGTGTTTGTGGTGTATGTGTATTCTGTGTGTTTTATGTGTGAAGTGTGAGTGCAGTGTATATGTGTTCTGTGTATGAGTGCTGTGTGTATGGTGTATGTCTTGTATGGGTGTGCTCTATGTGTAGAGTGTAGGTGTTTGGTGTATGTGTGCTGTGTGCGTGATGTGTTGGTGCTGTGTCTGCAGTCTATGTGTTGTGTGTGGTGTGTATGTGTAGTTTGTGCTGTTTGTGTGAGGTGGAAGTGTGTCAGTGTCTGCTGTTTTTGTGGTGTCTGTGGGATGTGCATTTGTATGTGGTATATGCAAGAGTGAGAGTTGCATGAGTGTGGTGATTGGTCAGTGCACTGACCACAGTACTTTAAGCAGCAACTGTATAAGGACAGGAGGGCCATCGTTTTGGGGGCTATCAGACACCTACTATGCTCGCTTATCACAGAAACAAAGTGAGAACTCATTAAAATCTTCAGATGATGCCAGTGTGAGCTCCATCACCCCTGAATGTGAGCAAAGACCTACTTAGAAATATGGAAGATTATGGGAATGCCTACTAAGAGGATCCACGTTCTACATTTCATACAAGAATGGGGGGAAAAACCTGGGAAGGAGAGAACTAACTTTTTTCCCCCTTACCCCAGGAATGATGCCACCTCCCACCCAAACCCTATAGTTTGGCCTACACACAAACATTTTCTGCTGAACCTCTTCAAACACCCAAAATTTCCTGATGTCCAAATTGTTCTGAAACCGAATTTTGAGGGGCTCTGTGGCACAACATAACCACAGTCCTAAGAACTCTGCATGAGTCCCAACTTTCAAGCAGAGGATATTGCTGTGAGTCACTGGCTTGGAATGGTCCCTTGGGTTAATCTAGTTTCAGATAAAAAGAAAAGTGTAGGGGAATCTGGTTGGCTCAGTGGGTTAAGCATCCGACTCTTGGTTGCAGCTGAGGTCATGATCTCATGGGTTGTGTGATGGAGCCTCATGTCTGGCTCTGTGCTCAGTAGGGAGTCTGCTTGAAGAGTCTCTCATTCTGCTCCTCCCCCAAGTCATGTGCATTCTCTTTTCCTCTCTCTCAAATAAATAAATAAACCCTAAAAAATCATAAAAGGATCAAAATGAATACACTGGAGGTTAAAGTTCATTATGAGAGATGAGTATAGCCTAATGTGGTGAATGGAGTTGTACCATCTCCTGGCAAGTGGGTCACCTCCAGAATAGCTAACACCTGTGAACTTGGGCAAAGAGAAATCTCCACTGTTTACGTATCAAACCCTGTCAACAAGAGACCTACGTTCTCCCCTCAGAAAAAGAGGGAAAGCTTCTGGAGTTGGCTGTTTTCCCTACCTGTCTCACTGGTGGATAGAGACAGCAGGAGTTCAACAATATCACCTGGGTGCTTGCCACTGATGCTTAAGTGTTTAGAGTGGGACCTTGGTGCAGCATGCTTAGAAAGGGCATTTTCTGCACCCACCAGGTCCTGGAGCATACTGCACATGCATGGCTTATCTGTTCTTCATAACGAAGTCACCTGGATCAGCCAGGCGAGGGAAGAAAACTGCTTATTGAGCAATATGCTTACACCAGCCGGCCAAGCAAGTGCTCAGGAGCACAAATGCCACTGTTCTTTTGGGATATCAGACACTGATTGCTCTCCCTTACCACTGGATCGGAGTGGGAACTTGACACCAATCCTTGGGTGCTGGCTGTATGGGGGCCCCATCACCCCTGGATGGGAACAAGGCCTAGTTAGAAATTATGCAACAATATGGGAATGGCTACAAAAAGAGGGAAGTTCTACATTTCAAAGAGGAATGGGAAATATTGGGGAGAGGTCTTCATGTCCACTTGCCACAGAGATGAGGCCAGCTCTTTTCCCAAAAGGGATGGCCCAGCCTACACACAAACATTCTCTGCTGGGCAATGTCAAATGCCCTAGGCCTCATGATGTCAAGATAGTGCTCAAGCCAAATTTTGAGTGGTCCAGTGGCCTAAACTGTCCCATGTTCACAACCACATGACCAGGCTCCCAAGTTTGTTTCTTGTTGTTTGTTTAGATTTTTATTTAAATTCTAATTAGTTAACATTTAGTGTAATATTCCTGTCAGGAGTAGAATTTAGTGATTCTTTACTTACCTACAGCACCCTGTGCTCATCCTGACAAGTGCCCACCCATCACCCATTTAGACCATCCCCCACCAACTCCCACCACCTACCCTGTTTGTTATCTATAGTTGAGTATCTCATGGTTTGCTTCCCCCTCTCTTTTTTTTCCTTTCCACATGTTCATCTGTTTTGTTTCTTAAATTCCACATCTGAGTGAAGTCATATGTTATTTGTCTTTCTCTGACTGACTTATTTCATTAGCACAACACTCTAGCTCCATATGTCACAACTCTACATACATGTCTATATATGCCACAACTCCTTTCTCCATTCCTCAATTGACAGACAGTTGAGCTCTTTCTACTGTTTGGCTATGTTGATAAGTCTGCTCTGAACATCAGGTGCATGTGCCCCTTTGAGTCTATATTTTTGTATTCGTTGGGTAAGTGCCGATAGGTGCAGTTGCTGAGTTGTTGGGTAGTTCCATTTTTAAGTGTTTGAGAAATTTCCATGCTGTTTTCCAGTGTGGCTGCACCAATTTGCATTCCCCCCAACAGTGTAAGTGAGTTCCCCTTTCTCTGCATCCTCGCCAACACCTGTTGTTTCCTGTGTTGTTAATTTTAGCCATTCTGACTGGAGAGAGGTGATATCCCCTTGTACTTTTCATTTGTATTTCCCTGATGATGAGTGATGTTGAGCTTCTTTTCATGGGTCTGCTGGCCATCTGGATGTCTTCTTTGGAAAGAAGTCTACTCATGCTTTTTTGTCCATTTTTAAAAATTGGATTATTTATTTTTTGAGTGTAGGTTTTCTACTTATCCTAGTTTTTCAATGTTTTCCTTTCAAATTTTCATGCTATCTCCCTTCATTTTCATTTCTAATTGTTATGGCTAAGGAAAAAATGGAGCAATTAATTTTATATATTTATCTTGTATCCAAACAGCTGCCAAAGTCACTTAATGCTAGCATTTCTATAAACCTTGAAGCTTCCTAGTTAAAAAAATCCAGTGAAAAACACTAACAGACTAAAAATGACTTGATATTTTCTCCAAATATCATTCTGATTATTTTTTTCTTATTGCATTTGTTAACCTGCAACAATATCAATATTATTGGTAGTAAAATCAAGAAAACTGATTTTAACAAAAATACCTTTTCCGGGGCGCCTGGGTGGCGCAGTCGTTAAGCGTCTGCCTTCGGCTCAGGGCGTGATCCCGGCGTTATGGGATCGAGCCCCACATCAGGCTCCTCCACTATGAGCCTGCTTCTTCCTCTCCCACTCCCCCTGCTTGTGTTCCCTCTCTCACTGGCTGTCTCTATCTCTGTCAAATAAATAAATAAAATCTTTAAAAAAAAAAAAGAAAGAAATACCTTTTCCCGTTTTACCATTTAGGTTCCTCTTTTTAGGCCAATAATTTCTGATTCTTTAAGTAGGCTCATTGTTATTGTACTTCAAGGTTTTATTGGATAAGCCACTTATGAATTTTGTCCAGTGATGTTTTTTCATCTCTTGATATCCTATGGCAGTCTTCTTTCTTGATGTAATTCTTATGTTGGAAGATTTTGATATCCTGAATTCATTGGGTCATGATGCGTGCTTTTGATACTCTGCTCCTTTTTTTGATAAAATTTTATTTTATAAACACTTCATTTATAAACTTACAAACATGCTAGATGTTTATAAGTGACATTTATAGACATTACAAAAATCTTTATCAGTTTGCACAGATAGGTAATATTGACTTGATAGAATCAATTATGGAATTTTCTATCTTTTTCTATACCTTGAATTCATTTAAGTCATTTGAATTATCTATTTTTAATGCTTAGCTAACTCTGTGAAGCTATCTGTTTCTAGTGCTGTATTACTATTTTCAATATTAGGATTGATTATAGATATATTCATCTTTCAAGTTGAGCTTGATTTTAATTTTTGAGGTATCCTTGGTCAAATTTTGTAGTTCTATTTCATCAGAAATCGTACTGTGATACAGATATAACAATACAGAAAGTTATCCATCCTCTCTATATTTTTAAACTTACTTTTAGAGTTTTACCAAGTATAATAAATAATAATAATAAATGTTTTCCCTATTTATGGTTTATGACATTTTCTCACTTGGGACCTTGTATGTTTTTTCACTATTCCATGTTAATGAAATGTATGATTACTATGGTGGTTTTTTAAAATGTATTTTATTTTTATTTATATCTATTTTTTAAAAATTTTATTTAGTGAACATCAAATGTAATACTGGTTTCTGAAGTAGAATTCGGTGACTCAGCACTTATATACAATACCCAATGCTCATCACCACAAATGCCCTTCTTAATGCCCATCACCCATCTAGCCCATCCCCCACCCACCTCCCTCCATCAACCTTCAGTTTGTTCTCTATGGTTAAGACTTTCTTATGGTTTATTTCCCTCTTTCCTTCCCCCTGGCCCTATCCCATAGGTTCATCTGTTTTCTTTCTCACATTCCACATATGAGTAATGGTCAGACCATGTGGTATTTGTCTTTCTCAGACTGACTTCTTTCACTTAACATAATACACTCTAGTTCCATCCACATCATTGCGAATGGCAAGATTTCATTCTTTTTGATGGCTAAATAATATTCCAGTGTGTGTGTGTGTGTGTGTGTGTACCACATCTTCATTATCATGGTGGTTTTTAAAACGGCTTTTTATTTTAAATTATGTATTACATAATGCCCCTCTTTATTCTGATTAGTGCTCTTAAGTTTATTTTTATTTTTATTTTTTGTGCTGTTAAGTTAAATTCCACCTTTTCTGATATCAATATTGTCACCTCAGCTTTATTTTTCTTTGCATTTGATATTTTGCTTTTTATTTTTAATCTTTATTACACCTGCTATGACTTGTTTTTATAAACAATATATTTAATATGCAGTCTTCAATTCTTATTTGATGGAATTCAGCTCATTCATAATAAGTATTTTAGTTACTTCATTAAATTTTATGCTTTAGATCTACTTTTTAGTGATTGATTGTTTCATTCTGTTGTTTATTCTTCTGTTTCCTCTTGGGTTTTTTTTCCCCCCTGGTTTGATTCTTTATTCTTTCCTTAAAATGTTCTAGTTAATTAAGATGTTCTATTTTCTACTCTCCTACTCCATGAATGGTTACTACCATCCCTGTAACATTTACAAATTTCTCAACCATTATGTAGAAGAAAGAGGACCCCCATGTCCCCTGTCCAACTGCTTTGTTCCCCTGCTGCATCTCTTCACAGGAGGAGAGGTTTTCAGATGCTCTACTTCCTCTCTCTTCCTCAGCAGGGAAGACCATTAGAATGTTTAATTTGCCTTCTCTCTACGCCCCTCCAATCTTAGGCTTTGTAGAGGCCCAAGTGCCAAGGCGATGGAAGACAGGCCAGGAAGACTGGAGGCAGTGGTAAGCTGCAGTCGTCCACAGTACTGGAAGCTGTGACAGTGCAGCTTGCTGCCACTGGAGGCAGTGGTGAGCTGCAGTGGGTCAAAGAACAGGAAGCCATCACAGTGCAGCTTGCTGTCACTGGAAGCAGTGGTTGAGCTGCAGTTGGAGAGACCCAGGAAGGCGTGACACTGCAGCGTGTTCTACAAGAGGCAGTGGTGAACTGTAGTCTCTGTTCCCCCAGGCATGTGTGGTGGTAACAACCCCCAGAGCAGTAGACAAACTCATCATTGTGCACCGTGTCCTGGGGCTTGATTATAATGGGCTGTCAGATTCGTGCAGGGAGGTCCTCCAGGTGAGGGCCCGGAGGGTGGCATAAACCAGACCCCACTATAAGCTGCATTTGGAACAGATGAGTTGAGGGTTTCTTTGGCAGAGTAATTTCACTTTTCCAGAAAAGGCAATGTCATTGGTCTACTTTAGAATGAAGATAATTACTACTAAGAAAAAAGTATGTGTTTCCCTTTCTCCCAGAAACTGAAGCAGGTGTGCAGTCTATAGGTCAGAGGTGCCGCCTTCTCCCCATCTGACAACACTTCTCTGCTCTGGCTCCACAAGATCCGAGATTTTGAAAAGAAGCATCTGAGTCAGTGATGCAGCTTGTCACAGGACGTCAGCGTTCAGGGAAAGCAGCAGGTACATTTGGCGCAATGTCATATCCATGTCAAAACTGGAGGTAAAACCTCTTATTAACCCAAAACCTCCTGGGCTTTTCTCTTTTCTCTAGTTAAATCACAAAGTAAAATTTAAGTAGCTGTCAGCATTCTGGATTTGGTGCAAGACTTACTTAATTTCCCTGCAGGTAGAACGTTGCAGGGGATCATGTATTCTCTGTTCATTTATTGCTTATGAATGTATTTTGCACATCTGGTTCCTAGGAAATCTCTTTTATGAGAAAGGGAAGATGGGATTAATTCTGTGTCTGTTTGTTCCTTAATCGATCAGTGTTTATAGCGCGGGCGTGGGGGAGGCAAATGAGGGAACAGACTCAACCTTAGAGCACAAGCTGAGACACAGCTGGAGAGCTGACAGAGCACCTTCTTCTGTGCCGCCAGCCTCACACAGCACACACAACCCCATCATCTGTTCCTGTCACTCCAGTTCAGACTTCTCAGAGTTGCCAGGCTGAGAACTTTGTTGGTGCTTCTTTCTTTGCGTGTGAAATTTCAAAACTGAGAGACGGAAATGACATGTCATCAGAACCTCTGTTACTCTTTTATGTCCTGCTCTTCTTCTAATCAGTGAAGTGAGTTGGACCTGCTAGTGGAAGGGGCTATCTGTGTGTTTTTATTTCCTGGTTTAATTAAACAATGGGAAACAATCTTCTGAAATATTAAAAGAATCCTTTGTGGGTGTTCGTGTATTTCTCTTGCGTGAACCACATGCCGATATTAGAAATTATTTTTTAATGTAAAACACAGCATCAGAGCTGTAACAGGGTGTGGTGCCCTTTGTGAGGGGGACACATGGAGGAGTGTAGGTTCCTTATGAGTTTGGGGGTGGCTCATTGTGCTCCCAAAGGAAATCAAGCCCCCTGTTAGCCTTCCTGAGGGGGTTGCTTACCTTGTGGCCCATCCAGGCCTCTGAAACCATGACCCAGTGAGTCACTTGCGACTTGAACTGGGGAATTGATGAAGAAAGTAGAATGAATGCTGGAGGTTGCCTGCATCCTTTGGACTCAGACAACTCCATGTAGCAAAGGAAATCTTCACCTGTGAGGCATGTCAGGATCCCTGAGGGTATGGGCTTTGCTTCATGGGCTGAGGTTGTGTCTTCATCCTTATCTGGACCAGAGCCATGTGGTCTGGCTATGGAGATCCAGACCCTTACATGACCAAGTCATTATTATTATTGTTCTTTTAAGAAAGCAATATAGACATTGACTTTGAGATACACATATCAAAAGGAAAAACACAAGGCTATATATATATATATAGAGAGAGAGAGAGAGAGATTGAACTTGTGATATCTCTCATTAGTATGTGTCATGTAGGACTGCCCGTATGAGAAAGACCAAGGAATTGTATTTTCATAGAAGTGCACTGTGCACACGGAGTGTTTTATTCTATCATTTGACTTCTCCCTCTGAAGGGAAAATAGAGTGGTGACTGGAGCTTGGTTTCTGATTTTAAGGAAGGGGAGACCAGTGAATTGAAAGAGCAGTGTTTATGCTGACATGGTGTTCAGTGCCCAGAGAGTGAAGGTTTGAAGCTTGGACTTGGAAGCGTGGATGTTTGTGGAGGATGTTGTCCGAGTTTCCAGCACATTGAGTCATGTGGCTGGTCTGCCTAATTGGGCCAGTTTCTGCCTTTCTAAGGGCAGCTTGAAAGTGACTTGAAACCTGAGGGCATTTGCAGAGTGGTCTGGATGAGACACCTGTGTGGGCCAGTGTAGACACAACCCAGGGAATTCCAGAGGTAATGATGGGCACATTTCTGAGGCTGGAGATTGTTTCTCTGTGAGAAGGATTGAGCTGGAGTGGAAAGAAGTCACTGGGTCTTATGACTCACTGAGCAGGTCCGAGCCTGGCCGGGTAGTTGGATCTGATAACTGGCAGGTTGTGACGCCATGATTGTGGACTCTCGCTCTTGATGGACAGGCCAGCTTGCGAGAGGGACAGGGACTGGGGTCTCCCCCCCACCCTGCCAAGGCCAGCACTCCTGCTGCAGATGTGATGAGACAGTTGCTACCTGTTTGGTTCTCAAGCCCTCAGCTGAGGAGGGTGGTTGGTGGGAAGCAGCCCACAGGCTGCAGTATCGTTTCTTGCCCAGTGTGCCGCCTGCTTCCTCTGAGACGCACAGAGATGTCCTCTGCCCGGTGTCTGTGAATTCAGCCAGCAGAGCACTTCTCCCAGAGCCACACCCCTGAGAAATCCTCCTCCATGGTCCTGTGCGTGTGGAGGAGGTCACTTCTCATTTGGAACTGAAATCTCTGCTCTGCCGTTAGGTCCAAGGCCACAGAGGACCTCAATCTCCGTGAAGGTCCAGTTCTGCATGGGGCCTGACGTGCGAGATTGGGCCGAGCCTGGGCGTGTGCTGATGCTGCCGCAGGATCCTTCCTGAGAACTGTGCAGCAAAGCCTGGTTTGTGAGGACGTCACAGGAAAGAGGGACAGGTGCACTGCTCTGCCTGACCACAGGAGGATTCGGGACATCAATCACAGGTGGTTGGTGCAGGGAGGAGAGAGGTCTGTTTCCCGCACCTTGGCCAGAGGAGAGGTGGACCTGGGGATGCATCTCTGCTCAGCTTTCTCAGATGAGCACCTCAGGCAAGAGGAGGAAGTGTGTGGTTTCAGGTTTCATGTGCAGGTGGATTCCTCATATGGCTCGTTTTCCTGATGGAGTTCAGGGTGCAGTAGGACCCTGACCCCTTTTGTCCCGGGCATCCTGGCTGTGCAAGAGCCCTGGGACAGCTTTTCCCCTGGGGTTTGGGACCAGGACATCGGAGGGAGTCAGTGGTGAAACCATCAGTGGAGGCCTCCGTTTCTCTCCTGCTGAGATGGACTGGTGACTGTGATAACTGCTATGGAAATGTAAAGCAGGAGACAGGGCAGGGGTGCTGAAGGGGACGTGGGGGTGATGTTTGCGCTTCACATAGGGGACAGGTGGGAATTCGCTAGGAAGGTGATTCTTGAGTCAAGATCTAAAGAAGGTGAGTGATATCACATCAAGAGCATTCTGCATGGGAGGTTAAGCATGGGCAAAGGCCCAGGGCAGGAGCATAGCAAGTATGTCTAGAAGCAGCAAGAAGGGTCCTGTGGCCACAGGAAACAGCTTAGGACATGACCTGAGGGAGGTGACAGAGGGTGACAGTAAGCCATTGCAGGGCTGTGACCGCATGGGACCCTGTTTTACTGGGCTACCTGGCTACAGTGTGGAGAAAGATGACACAGGTTTGAGGATGGGCAAGGGAGGTCAGTGGTGAAGCTTTTCCAGGAACTCAGGCAAGAGATGGGCTCCAGTGTGGACCAGACAGGTGGCCATGGAAAGAGTGGTTAGTCGCATTCTGGGTAGGTATTGGAGATGGAGCTCACAGGATTGGCTGATGGGTTAGATACTGGGATTGGGAGAAAGGAGGAATTGGGGTAACTCCCAGCTCTTGTGGGTTGTCCTAAGCAAGGGAAGGAGGTTTCTGGGGGTAGGGGGTAGGGGATAGTCCGTGTTCCACATGCTGAAGATCCACCTTTCATGGTGAATCTGCCGATGTTATTGTCTGGGAGAACATTTCACATGTACTCCCTCAGCAGCTTTCTTTTTTTTTTTTTTTTTTAAAGATTTTATTTATTTATTTGACAGAGATAGAGGACAGCCAGCGAGAGAGGGAACACAAAGAGGGGGAGTGGGAGAGGAAGAAGCAGGCTCATAGCGGAGGAGCCTGATGTGGGGCTCGATCCCAGAACGCTGGGATCACGCCCTGAGCCGAAGGCATACGCTTAACCGCTGTGCCACCCAGGCGCCCCCCTCAGCAGCTTTCTAGTACAAGTATCCCCCACTTATTTAAAAGTTCATAGGAAGACACTTGGCCTTTTGGAAAGATCTGTGTTATCACCTGGCTTCCGTAACAGGAAGTAACTGAGGAGGATTTCCCTCTTATGAAAAAAGTCGAAAACTGAGCATCGCATTCAGCATCTGTTTTGTGGGGAGCCACTTACAGAGGCGGCGTGCACCCCAACCAGCTCCTTCCTGGGACCCGCTCTCCGTGTCTAGCCACCAGCACTTTGAATCGTGTCTGTGAGCATCTGCTGTGCTTATCTCCGTTTATGTTGGGCATCCACTGGGAGGTTGTGTGCTGAGGCCTACGAAAAGCCAAAGAGAAGTAATTTTTGGAGTCTGAGCATGCTCACTAATTTTTTGTATAAATTAATGGTTATTCCTTCTTCAGTTTACACCATTTCTGTTGTAAAAGGTTTCCTAGGAACAGTGTACTTTCAAAGAGCGGGGGAACCTGTACCCCATCCTGCAGGGTTAGCTTGAGTCTCCATGCTGCACAGAACATTCCATGACTTAATGGATTTTATCACTCAAACACTGAGCCTTTGACCACCTTCACCTGTCCCCGTACCCCTTCCCCGAATCAGGCACCCACCAATCTGTTTCAGTATCTGTGCGTTCGGTATTTTTTTTCCATGTGGAATGTATATGAGGGCATCTGGTAACTGTCTTTCTGTGTCTGGGGTACTTAGCATAATGCTCCCAAGGTCTATGTCCCTGTGCCTGGTTATTGTGAATAATGCTGCAGTGAACACGGGAGCGCATCTATCTCTTTGAGGGAGTGTTTTTGTGTTCTCCAAATAAATACTCAGTAGAGCCGTTACTGGGTCATGTGGTAGCTGTATTTAGTTTTTCAGGAACCTCCATACTGTCTGTCACAGGAGCTGCACCAATTTCCATTCCCATCAACAATGCACAGGGTCCCCTTGTCTACACACCCTTCGCTACACCTAGTGTCTGTCATTGGCGTGATTACTGTTCCAACAGTCGTGAGGTGGTAACGATTGTGGTTTTGACTTTCATATCCATGACGACAGTTAGCGATGTTGAACAACGTTTCCTGTGGCTGTTGATCACCTGTGTGCCATCTTTGGAAAGTATCTAGTCACATATTCTCCCCATTCTTTATACAGGTTTTTTCTTGTTGTTGTTTTGTTTTATATGAGTGTTTTGTGTATTTTGGATATTAGCCTCTTCTCCCACGTAGATTTGCAGATATTTTTTCTCATTGGCTAGGTTGCCTTTTAAGTTTTTGATGGTTTCTTTTGCCATGCAGAGGATTTCCATTTGATGTTGTTCCACTTGCTTGTTTTTGCTCTTGTTGCCTTTGCTTTTGGTGTCCAATCTATAAGAGTCTTCACCAAAACCAATGTCAAGAAACTTACTACCTGGGTTTTCTTCTCAAAGGTTTATGGATTCAGGTCTTATGTTCAAGTCATTCATCCATTTAGAATTTTTGTGTGTGGTGTAAGTGATCCAGTTACATTCTTCTGCATTTAGTGTCCAGTTTTCCCAGTAGTGTTCACTGAAGAGAGAGTCCTTTTCCCTTTGTATATTCTCTGCTCATTTAAGACCATATAGGTGTGGGTTAGTTTACAAGTGGTTTTATTTTTTTTTTTTTTTTGGACTTACAGTTTGTTGGGAAAATCTTTTTCCTGTAGGAATATATGCAGTGTGGACTTTATTGATTACATGTTTATACTATTTGTTATGACATTTCTCATTTGTGTTTTTGTACATAAGTAGCTGATCTGGAGCTTTCAACAGGTTTAACATTTGGGCAGAACTTCTTAAATAGTATTATATTCTTCCATCAGATACCAGATTGTATCTGATTGTCTTATTTTGTGATGTTATCAGTTGTGATGATTGATATCTATATTTCCTTTTCCATGATAGGTTTATTAAAGTGAATTTAATGTTTTTTAAAATGTGGATTCTAAATCACCCTTATTTTATAATATATATTTATATAAAACATGTTTAAGGAAATGCATTTATTCAAATCAGCTATTGAAACAGGACATAAATATTATTTTTTTAAAGATTTTATTTATTTATTTGAGATAGAGTGAGAGAGAGAGCACAAGCTGGGGGACAGAGGGAGAGGGAGAAGCAGACTCCCCACTGAGCAGGGAGCCTGATGTGGGGCTGGATCCCAGGACCCTGGGATCATGACCTGAGCCAAAGGCAGATGCTTAACTGACTGAGCCACCCAGGTACCCCAGGACATAAATATTATTAATTTCCATTCAGAGTTCATAATAATTCTATTAGAGGTAAGTTTAAATATTCCTTTAATGTACTGACTCTAATGAATAACGTTTGCCAAAAGTGCTATGATTATCCGTTTCGGAGCTTTCTTTTCTGTTCCATTGACCTGTCTGTTTCTATGCCAGTATCATACTGTTCTGAGGACTACAGCTTTGTAATCTAGCCTGAAATCCGGGAGTGTGGTAACTCAGCTCTCTTCTTCTTTCTCTAGGATGCTTTGGATATTTGGGGTCTTTTGTGCTTCCATACGAATTTTAGGACTGTCTTCTATTTCCTTGAATAATGCCATTGGAATTCAGATGGACATTTCATCACATCTGTAGATTGCTTTTTGTACGATGGACATGTTAACATCATTAACTATTCTAGTTAATGAGCATGGCATTTGCTTCCATTCATTTGTGTCTTCTTCCATTTCCTTGACCCATACATTCCACCCACCTGCCCAATATACACATTTTTCCTTTTCCACCATGTGTTCAGTGTACCAGGTCTTTCTCATTCTTGGTTACTTTTATTCCTCGTTTTTTTTTTTTTTTTCTTGCTTCAAGTGTAAATGGCATTGCTCCCTTAATATCTCTTTGGAAAGTTTGTCATCAGTCTACAGAAATGCAACAAGTTGTGGCTCACTTGGTTAATCATCTGCCTTTGGCTCAAGTTATGATCCCAGGGTCCTGGGATTGAGACCTGCATCAGGGTCCCTGCTCAGTGGGGAGTTTGCTTCTCCCTCTCCCTCTGCTGCTCATCCTGCTTGTGCTCTCTCTCTCTGTCAAATAAACAAATAAATAAAATCTTTAAAAAAATACAAAATGCAACAGGTCTCTATATATTGACTTTGTATCCTGACGCTTTACTGACTTTGTTTATTCTAACAGTGTTTTGGTGGAAACTTCAGGGATTTCTACATATAGTATGTCATTTGCAAGTAGTGACAGTTTTCCTATTTTGATTTCATATTTTTTCTTTTTTTTTCCTTTTTTTGTCTAAATGCTTCGGCTAGGCCTTTCAATACCACGTTGAATGAAAATGATGAAATGGGCATCTTTGTCTTGTTCTTGATCTTTGTAGAAAAATTTTCAGCTTTTCACCCTTGAGTATGATGTCAGCTGTGGGCTTTTCATACATGGCCTTCGTTGTGTTGAGGAATGTTCCCCCTACACCCAGATGGTTTATAGTTTTTATTGTAAATGCATATTGAATCTTGTCAAGTGTTCTTTCTACATCTATTGTAATAATCATATGATTTTTATGTTTTACTTTGTTAAGATTCTGTATCCCATTGGCTGATGTGCAGATGTGGAATCATCCTTGCATCCCTGGAATAAGTCCCACTCAATCGTTTTGTGTGGTTCTCCTGATGCATTGTTGAGTTCAGTTTGCTGATAACTTGTTGAGGATCTTTGTATCTGTGTTCATGAGGAATACTGGCCTTTCCTATTCTTGTAGTGTCCTTGTCTTGTTTTGGTAGCAGGTTAATGCTGGCTTCATGAACTGAGCTTGGATTTATGCCCTCCTCTCCTATCTTTTAAAGAGTTTGAGAAGGGTTGGTATTAACTCTTCTTCTATGGTCTGGTTGAACTCCTCAGTGAAACTGTCTGGTCTTAAACATTTGTTTGTTGGGAGCTTTTTGATGATCAAATCGATGTTTTTACTAGTGGTCAGTCTGTTCAGATATTTTTTCCTCACAGTTCAGTCTTTCTGGGTTTTGGTAGGAACTTCTCCATTTCTTCTAGGTTGTCCAGTGTGTAGGCCTCTACTTGCTCATAGTACTCTCTTAGGATCCTTTGTATTTTTTGGTATTCATTGTCATGACTCATCTTTCTTTCCTTTCTTTTTTTAAAGCTTTTCACATTTTTTAATTTAAATTCAATTAGTCAAGGTATAGTACACCATTAGTGTTTGATGTAGTGGTCAATGATTCATTACTTGAGTATAACACCAGTGCTTATCACCACACGTGCCCTCTTTATTGCCCATTACCCAGTTACCCCATCCTCCCATGCACCTGCCTTTCCACAACCCTCAGTTTGTTTCCCAGAGTCAAGAGTCCCATATGGTTTGTCTCCCTCTCAGATTTCTTTTCATTTATGTTTCCCCCTCCCTGCCCCCATGATCCTCTGTGCTGTTCCTTATATTCCACATATGAGTGAAACCATATAATAATTGTCTTTCTCTAATTGACTTATTTCACCCAGCATAACACCCTCCAGTTCCATCCATGTTGATGCAAATGGTAGGTATTCATCTTTTCTGATGGCTGAGTAATATTCCATTGTATATACAAACAACGTCTTCTTTATCCATTCACCTGTTGAAGGACATCTTGGCTCCTTCCACAGTTTGGCTATTGTGGACATTGCTGCTGTGAACATTGGGATGCAGGTGCCCCTTCTTTTCCCTACTTCTCTGTCTATGGGATAAATACCAAGTAGTGCAAGTACTGGGTTGTAGGGTACCTCTATTTTTAACGTCTTGAGGAACCTCCATACTGTTTTTAGAGTGGCTGTACCAGCCTGGATTCCCACCAACAGCGTAAGACAGTTCCCCTTTCTTCATATGCTCGCCAACATTTGTTGTTCCCCATCTTGTTAATTTTAGCTATTCTGACTGGTGTGAGGTAGTATCTCATTGTGGTTTTGATTTGTATTTTCCTGATGGCAAGTGATGTGGAGCATTTTTTCACGTGTCTGTTGGCCATTTGTATGTCTTCTTTGGAGAAGTGTCTGTTCATGCCATCTGCCCATTTCTTGACTTATTTGTTTTTTGGGTGTTGAGTTTGAGAAGTTCTTTATAGACTTTGGATACCAGTCCTTTATCTATAATGTCATTTGCAAATATCTTCTCCGATTCTGTACGTTGCCTTTCAGTTTTGTTGATTGTTTCCTTTGCTGTGCAGAAGATTTTTATCTTGATGAAGTCCCAATAGTTCACCTTTGCTTTTGTTTCCCTTACCTTTAGAGATGTAACTTGCAAGAAGTTGCCGTGTCCAAGGTCAAAGAGGTTGCTGCCTGTGTTCTCCTCTATAATTTTGATGTGAGACAGGAATCAATCATCTTTCTTTCCTGATTGTATTTGAGCGCTCTCTCTTTCTTGCTGAGTCTAGCTAAAAGTTTGTCAGTTTTATCTTTCCAAAAAAGGCAGCACTTATTTTCATTGATCTTTTGTCATTTCATCTCCATTGGATTTATTTCCACATTCCTTTTTGTTATTTCCATATTACTACTAATTTGGGGGTTTGTGGGTTTTTTTTTTCCTACTAATTTCCCTTGTAAAATTAGGTTATTAGAGAGCTTTCTTGTGGATGGACAAAGACCTGAATTTTTATGAAAGTCCCCCTCAGAGCTACTTTTGCTGCATCCCGTAAGTTTTTGTACATTCTCTTTTTCTATTTGACTCAAGATACTTCTAAAATTTCTTTTGATTTCTTCTTTGACTGTTGGTTGTTCAGTAGCATGTTGTTAAACCTCTACATAGTTTTGGCTGTCCCATTTTCTTCTTGTGACTGATTTCTGCTTTCATATCATTGTAGTTGGAAAAGATTTGAACCAGAAGGTGAAGGGAGCATTCAGATTAAAGGTTTGTTTCCTGGGGTTTTTTCTGAGGGCAGAGCACAAGTTCTGTGGGGACAGAGGAAGGTTTTGTGAAATGGGGTTGAATCTTTCTTAAAATTACTACCACCATGCAGGCTGTGCAACACTGTTCACACCATAGTCCTGATGGACTTGTACTTCCTTAGAAACATTTTCTAGAAGGTGCAGGAGTGGTCTTCTCTAAAAGAATGGTGCCATTTGGGTTCATGGCATGGCCCCAGGTCATCAACTAGGATGTGTGGTATCATGGGGGATTGGCACCAGGCTTTCTGTTGGAAGTGACAGAAATAGGGCATGGTGAGCTTCATGACAATAGCCGAGGTCCCGCGTGACCCACTGGGTGTTGGCGGTAGGCAGGGTAGTGGGGTCTTTGGATCTGTCTCATCAGATCCTGTGGAATTCAGGGACAGCCTCCTGTCTGTTGAGTTGTGTGGAGATAGGTAGACAGCAGTTTCTGGCCAGGCACAAGAGTCACACTGGACTGCCCCCAGAGGGGCAGTGTGTTGTAGGAGCCACTGCCTGGTTTACATGAAAACTGACCAGGGTCTGTGACTGTGATTCCTAACAGCTTCAAGGGCTGAGGTGGGTGGCAGTGGTGCACACATCCTAGGGTTGTGGTCAGGACTCATCTGGAGCCCACTGAAGTCAGCCGCGCCTGGCATGGAAGCCACCCAGTCACTGTAGCTGTGGGCAGTGTGGCCATGGCACTTTCATGCAGGCTCCCATGCTGCCGCCTCCTCCTTTTCATCATCTTCATGGTCATGAGCCTCTGCTCTTGCAGAGGTATTGCCTTCCCTCCATCTGGCCCTCCTCCCTGGGGCCCTGTGCAGCCCAATGACAGGGTAGCCTTCTTGAGAGGCAGCTCTGGCCCCTGTCAGTCCCCTGATGGAACACTTCCATGGATCCCCTGTGAGGAGAGGATGAAGCCCTGCTGGGGAGGGGGGCTGCAGGTCCCCAATCAGGAAACCCGTGTCTCCCTTTTCAGGCTGGTCCGCCCTCCCCTCAGTCTTCCTCAGGGAAGCTCTCCCCACTTCTTGAGCTGACAGCCCTGAACTTAAAAATGAGTATTGTTCTATATTTCTCAGTGCCTTAATTCATCCATGGCATGTCTTTCAAACCTGTTAGTGGGTTTTCAGCAGTCCTTGAGGGCTGTCTGCTCAAAGAAGGGATGACCTGGGAGGAGCAGCTTTCCTCCCACCTCTCTCAGCATGTCCCTGAGCCCTTGGGCCAGCTGTCCCACTGAGGGTTGAGGGACCTGAGCCAGCTCATCCTTAACCCAGGCCCTGTGTCAGCTGTGTAGACTGATGTGTGCCAGTAGTGGTGGGCAGCTGGCATGGGCCAGGGGCAGGCAGTTTCTCCTTCTCATTCCTTCACCCCCTCCCTCCCAGAGGTAGCTCAGAGCAGCCTCCAAGCCCTGCATCTTGAGATCTCATGACCTGTGCCTCTTGCCTTCCGCTGGTTACCTTGGTGGTTTCCTGTTGCTTCTGCCTCCCATACCCACTCCCGAAGCAGTTCCTGAATCAGGGGAGGGGTCATATCCTTGTCTGTACTTGGTCCTCTTCTTGTCCCACAACGAGCCCACCCACCTTTGTGTCTTCCATGTATGTGCTTGGAAGCAAGTCCATCGACAGGGAACCTATCGGCCAAATGGATCCAGGTAATGACCATTGAATTAGAGATCCAGGATATATAAAAGACCTGTTCTGAAGCCTATCCTACACTCTATGACTATCTTGTACTAAAACAGAAACAACACTAGCCTTCTGGATTGTGAAGTGGCATCTGTCTCTACTTACACTCTTGAATGCATAGGTGCTGAGCCTGGACAAAAAGGGACGATGGCTCCTGTGGGCTAGGATTCACAGGTAAAGTATAAGAACTCAGTGAAATTTGAATTCGAGGCATAGAGTGAATAATTATTGTAGAGTAAATATTCCCAAGTAGGGCTTATGAAACTTACATAGCAAAAGCTTTTCAAATAGGTTTCTGAAAGAGAAGTCTTCTTTTTAAAATTTTTTGTTTTAATTCCAGTAGAGTTAACATACAGTGTTATATTAGTTTCAGGTGTACAATAGAGTGATTCAGTAATTCTCTATATTACTCAGGGCTCATCAAGAAATGTGTTCTCTTAATCCCCTTCATCTATTTCACTCCTCCGTCCATCCACCTCCCCTCTGGTAAACATCAGTTTGTTCTCTGTTGTTAGGAATCTGTATTTTGCTTAGTCTCTTTTTTCTCCTTTTTTTTTTTTTTTGTTTCTTTCTTAAATTCCACATAAGAGTGACGTCATATGGTATTTTCTTTCTCTGATTGATTTTACTTCGGATAATACTCTCTAACTCCATCTATGTGGCTGCAAAAGGCAAGATTTCATTCTTTTTCATGGCTAATAGTCCACTGTGTGTGTGTGTGTGTGTGTGTGTGTGTGTACATATCTAGCATCTCATTTATCAGTTTATCAACAGACACTTGGGTTCCTTCCATATTGTTATACTATAAATAATGTTGCGAGAAACATAGGGGTGCATGTATCCTTTTGAGTTATTATTTTCATAATGTTTGGGTAAACACCCAGTAGTGTGATTGCTGGATCATAGGGTAGTTCTATAATTTTTTGAGAACTTTCATACTGTTTTCCATGGTGGCTGCAACAGTTTGCATTTCAGCCAACAGTGCAAGAGGGTTCCCCTTTATCCACTTCCCCCAACACCTGTTGTTTCTTGTGCCATTCTGACAGGTGTGAGGTAATATCTCATTGTACTTTGGATTTGCATTTTCCTGATGATGGGTGATTGTGAACATCTTCACATGTGACTGTTGGCCATCTGTATTTCTTCTTTGGAGAAATGTCTGTTCATGTCTTCTGCCTATTTTTTAAGTGCATTATTTGTTTTTTGGGTGTTGAGTTTTTTCAGTTATATCTATTTTGGACACTATCCCTTTATTGCATATGATATTTGCAAACATCTTCTCCCATTTGGTTGGTTGTCTTCTTATAAATACATTTTCATTGTTCTTCTGCTGTGCAGAAACTTTTTATTTTGATGTAGTCCCAGTAGTTTATTTTTGCTTTTGTTTCCTTTGCCTCAGGAGACGTGTCTAGAAAAAATGTTGGTTTGGTCCATGTCAGAGAAGTTACCATCTGTGCTCTCTTGTAGGATTTTTATGGCTTCAGGTCTCACATTGAGGTCTTGAAACGGCTTTGAGTTTCTCTGTATGGTGAAAGAAAGCTGTCTAATGTCATTCTTTTGTGTGTAGCTGTCCAGTTTACCCAACACCATTTGTTGTAGAGACTGTCCTTCCTTTACAATATTCTTGCCTGTTTTGTCAAAGATTAATTGGGCATATATTGTGGGTTTATGTCTAAGCTTCTATCCTGTTCCCTTGGTCGCTGTGTCTATTTTTGTGACAGTACCATAATGTTAGGATGACTATAACTTTGTGGTATAACTTGAAGTCTGGAATTGACTCCTCCCACTTCTGGGAGGGCTGAGTTGAGGGCATGAGTTAGGCTTGATATCAGATTCAGGGTTTGCAGACACGGTGCGGCTGAAATTGGGGATTGACTGTGATAAGCTCAGGTTGGCATTCAGATTTCTCCTGTTTAGAATCCTTTCTAGAGTCCTAAATGCAATGGTTCCCTTCTGTGTGGCAGGTTGAGTCCTCTGGTATTGTTCTGGTGTCCCGAATCCCTGGGGCTTTGGAGCCAGCCCTCTGGGGATGGACCTCTCAGAAACCAAACTAGGGTTAGGGTTAGGGCCTAGGAGCATAGGAGGTCCAATCTGCTGGCTGTGTGGCACCTTGGCGGGTGGTGAGCTGAGGGCGTGGGTTAGGGTGAGTGTAAGTCTCAGGGTTTGCGGTCAGGGGGCTGTTGAATGAGGGGGTTTGCTGAGATATCTCAGTTGGCATTCAGATTTTTCCTGCTCTGGATCCTTTCTGGAGTCCCAAATGCCACAGTTTGCTTCTGTGTGATGGGCTGAGTCGACTGGTTTTGCCCAGGTGTCTCAAATCCCCAGGGCACTGGAGCCAGGCCTCTGGGAATGGACCTCTCATAAACCAACATAGCGATAGGGATGGTGTTAGGTGCATTGGAGGTCTGATGTTCGCTGTGTGGCTACCTTCCAGGAGGGTGAGTTGAGGGTGTGTGTTAGGGTGATTGTCATGCTCAGGGTTTGCTGCCAGGGGGCGATGAATGTGGGGGTTGGGGGGGGGGGTTGACTCAGGTTGTCATTCAGATTACCCCTCTTCTGAATCCTTCCTGGAGTCTGAAATGGCATGGTTTCCTTCTATGGGACAGGCTGAGTCCTCTGGTATTGCTCAGGTGTCCCCAACAGCTGGGGCTTTGGAATTAGGCCTCTAGGGAAGGACTTACCAGCCCCAACCTAGGGTTAAGGTTAGGGCCTAGGACCATGAGAGGTCTGATCTGCAGGCTGTGTGGCTACCTTAGCTGATGGGTAAGTTGAGGGTGTGGGTTTGGGTGAGGATCAGGCTTGGGGTTTGCTGCCAGGTGGCCGCGGAAAGTTGGGGTTGGCTTTGATTGGCTCTGTTGGGCATTCAGGCTTTCTCTACTCTGAATCCTCTCTGGAGTCCCAAATGACATGGTTTTCTTTTTGTGTCAGGCTGAGTCCTCTCGTGTTGCTAAAGTGTACCCAATCCCTGGGGCTTTGAAGCCAGGCCTCTGGGTATGGACCTCTCATAACCCAACCTAGGTTTAGGGTTGGGGCCCAGACTACGGGAGGGCCGATCTGCTGGCTGTGTGGTGACCGTCCTGGGGGCTAAGTTGAGGTCATGAGTTCGGGTGAGTGTCAGGCTCAGGGTTTGTGGCCAGGGGGTGGCTGAACTTGGGGTCTCCCTGGGATGGCTCATGTGGGCGTTCAGATATTTTTGCTCTGAATCCTTTCTGGAGTCACAAATGGCATGGTTTCTTACTGTGTGGCCAGCAGATTTGTCGGGGATTGCTCAGGTGTCCCCAATCCCTGGTGCTTTGGAGCCAGGCCTCTGGAAATGGACCTCTCAGAACCAAAAATTTGGTTAAGGTTAGGGCCTAGGAGCATGGGAGTTCTGATCTGCTGGCTGTGTGGCAAAAGTCCCAGGGCCGGGGGCGGGGGGAGTTGAAGGTGTGGGTTGGGTTGAGTGTCCGGCTCTGGGACAGGGGCTAGGGTGCCTCTGAAAGTTGCGATCCGCTTGGATTTTCTCAGGTGGACATTCAGATTTCTCCTGCTCTGAATTCTTTCTGGATTCCCAAATGGCACGTTTTCATTCTGTGTGGTAGGCTGAGTCCTCTGGTATTACTCAGGTGTCCCCAGCCCCTGGGGCTCTTGAGCCAGGCCTCTGGGAATGGATTTCTCAGAACCAATCCTAGGTTTACGTTTAGAGCCTCTGAGAGAGGTCCAATCTGCCGCCTGTGTGCCTACTTTCCCATGGAGGGTGAGTTGAAGGTGTAGTTCGGGGTGTGTGAGGCTCAGGGTTTGTGCCTCTGGTGCTGCTGAATGTGGGCGTTCAGTTGGATTGTCTCGGGGAATTCAGATTTCTCCTGCTCTGAATTCTTTATGAGTCCCATGGCATGCTTTTCTTCTGTGTGGAAGGCTACGTCTTCTGTCATTGCTCAGCAGTAGCTAATCCCTGGGGCTTTGGAGCCAGGCCTCGGGGAATGCACCTCTCAGAACCCAACCTAGGGTTAAGGTTAGGGCCTAGGACCATAGGTGGTCTGATCGGCCGGCTGTGTGGCCACGTTCCTGGATGCCTGAATTGAGGGCATGGTTTGGGGTGAGTGTCAGGCTCAGGGTTTTCAGCAAGTGGTGCAGTGAAAGTGGGGGTTCGCTGGGATTGGCTCAGGTGGACATTCACATTTCTCCTGCTCTGAATCCTTTCCGGAGTCCCAAATGTCAGGTTTTCTTCTGTGTGGCAGGTGAGTCCTCTGATATTGCTCAGGTGTTCCCTATCCTTGGTGCTTTGGAGCCAGGCTTTTGGAAATGACCTCTCAAACCAAATCGCAGGTTAGAGTTAGGGTTAGGGCCTAGGAGCATGGGAGTTCTGATCTGCAGGCTGTAAGGCAAATATCCTGCAGATAAGTTGAAGACATGGTTTGGGGTGAATGTGAGGCTCAGGGTAGGTGGTCCTGGGATTCGTTAATGTGGGGTGTGCCGGGAGTGGCTTAGGTGGACATTCAGATTTCTCCTGGGAATCCTTTCTGCAGGTCACAAATGGCATAGTTTTCTTCTGTGTATGGCATGCTGATTCCTCAGGTATAGCTCAGGTTTCTCCAGTCCCCGGGGCTTTGGAGATAGGCCAGTGGGAAGGACCTCTGGCAACTGAACCTAGCATTAGGGTAAGGGCCTAGGAGCATGGGAGGTCCGACCTACCGGCTGCATGGCGACCTTCCTGGGGGGCTAAGTTGAGGGTGTGGGTTGTAGTCAATGTCAGACTCAGGGTTTGGAGACAGGGGTCCACTGAATGTGGGAGTTCCTGGGATTGGCTCAGCTGGACATTCAGATTTCTCCTGCTCTGAATAACTTCTGGAGTCCCAAATGGCATGATTTTCTTCTGTGTGGCAGGCTGATTCTCTTGGCATTGCTCCGTGATCCCCATTCCCTGGGGCTTGGAGCCCAGCCTCTGGGAGGGAATCTCTCCCCACCACATCTTGGGTTAGGGTTGAGATCTAGGAGAATGTGGGTTCCAAGTGCCAGCTGTGTGGCGACCTTCTCAGGGGCTTTGTTGAGGACGTGGGTTGGAGTGAGTGTCAGGCACAAGGTTTACGGCAAGGGGGCCAGTGAAACTGGTGGTTCGCTGGCATTGGCTCAAGTGGACATTCAGATTTCTCCTACTCTGAATCCTTTCTAGAGTTTCAAATGGCAGGTTTCCTTCAGTGTGCAGACTGAGTGCTCTGGTATTGCTCAGTGGTCTCCAGTCCCTGGGGCTTTGGAGGGACGCCTCTGGGAAGGGACCCATGAGAACCCAACCTAGGGTGAGGGTTATAGCCTAGGAGCATGGGAGGCCCGATATTCCATCTGTATTACAACTTTTCAAGGGGGCCGGGTTGAAGGCCTGGGTTGCACTGAATGTCAGGGTCCAGGTTTGTGGGCAGTGGTCCACTGCAAGTGGAGTTTTGCTGCAATAGGCTCAGTTGGACATTGAGATTTCTCCTGCTCTGAATCCTTTCTGGAGTTCCCAATGGCAGGTTTCCGTCTATGTGGCTGTTGGAGTCCTCTGGCATTGCTCAGGTGTCCCCAATCCCTGGGGCTTTGGGTACAGGCCTCTGGGAATGGACCTCTCAGAACCAAAGCTAGGGTTAGGATTAGGGCCTAGGAACATGGGAGGTCCGACTACCAGCTATGTTGTGACATTACTGAGGGCAGAGGTGAGGGCCTGTGTTGGGTGAGTGCCAGGTTTGGGGTTTTTGGCCAAATGGCCGGTGAAATTGAGGGTTTCCTGGCACTGGCTCAGGTGAGCATTCAAATTTCTCCTGCTCTGAGTCCTTTTGGCAGTCCCAGATGGCATGGTTTCCTTCTGTGTGACAGGCTGCTTACTCTGGTATTGCTCAGGTGTCCCCAGTAACTGTGGATAGAGACAGGACTCTGGGAATGGACCTCTCCGAATCCATCCTAGGGTTATGATTAGGGTCTAGGAGCATGGGAGGTGCGATCTGCAACTGTGTCTTGTCCTTTCTGGGGGGCAGAGTTGAGTGCATTGTTTGGGGTGAGTGTCAGGCTCAGGGTTTTGGGCCAAGGGGCCGCTGAATGTGGGGTTCACTGGGAATGACTACGGTTGGCATTCTGATTGCTCCTGCTCTGAAAAGTTTCTGGAGTAACCAAATGGCACAGTTTCCTTCTGTGTGGCAGGCTGAGTCCTCTGCTTTTGCTCAGGTGTCCCCAGTCCTTGGAGCTTTGGAGCCAGGGCTCTAGGAATGGATCCCTCAGACTCCACCTAGAATTCAGGTTAGGGCCTAGGAGCATGTGAGGTCTGACCTGCCAGCTGTGTGGCGACGTTCCTGGAGGGATGAGTTGAGGGCAATCATGTAGGTTGAGTGTCAGACTCAGGGCTTGCAGGAAGGGGGCCCTGAATGTGGGCTTGGCTGGGATTCGCACAGTGGGACATTCAGATTTCTCCTCCTCTGAGTCCTTTCTGCAGCCCCAAATGGCAGGTTTTCTTCTATGTGGCAGGCTGAAGCCTCTAGAATTGCTCAGATGTCCCTAATCCCTGGGCGTTTGCAGCCAGGCCTCTGGGAATGGACCTCTCAGAACCCAACCTAGGGTTAGGATTAGGACCTAGGAGCATGGGAGGTCTGATGTGCCAGCTGTGTTGCAACCTTCCCAGGGGGCTGAGAGGAGGGCGGCGGTTGGGGGTGAGTGTCAGGCACAAGGTTTGCAAGGGCCTTGGAGGCCTGTGAATGTAGGGGTTTGCTGGGATTGGCTCAGGTGCACGTTCAGACGTCTCCTGGTCTGAACCCTTTTTCAGTCCCAAATGGCCCGTTTCCTTCTGTGAGACATGCTGCATCCTGAGGTATGGCTCAGGTGTCCCCAGTACCTGGGGCTTTGGAGCCAGGCCACTGGGAATGACCTCTGAGCACCCAACCTAGCTTTAGGGCATGGCTTAGGAGCTTGGGCTTCCGATATCCTGGGTGTGGCGAAATCCTGGGGGGACAGTTGAGGGCATCTGTTGGGGTGAGTGTTAGGCTCAGTGTTTGAGGCTAGGGTGCTACTTACAGTGTGGGTTCTCTTGGATTGGATCAGGTGGGTATGCAGATTTCTCCTGCTCTTAATCCTTTCCGGAGTCCCAAATGGCACGGTTTTCTTCTGTGTGGTGGGCTAATTCTTGTGGCATTGCTCGGCGGTCTCCGTTCGCTGGGGCTTTGGAGGCAAACTCATGGGAATGGACTTCTTGGAACCCCACACAGGGGTACGGTTCAGGCCTGGGAGCATGGGAGCTCCGATCTGCCAGCTGTGTGGCGACCTTATTGAGGGCTGAGTTGAGGGCGTTGGTTGGGGTGAGTGTCAGTCTCACGGTTTGCGGCCAGGGGGCCTGCGAGTATGGGGTTTTGCGGTGATTGGCTCAGGTGGACAGGCAGATTTCTCCTGCCCTGAATCCTTTCTGGAGATCCCAATGTCACAGGTTCTTTCTGTGTGGCATGCTGAATCCCCAGGTGTGGCTCATGTTTCCCCAGTCCCTGGGTCTATGGAGCCAGGCCGCTGATAGTGACCTCTGAGAAACAACCCAGAGTTAGGATTAGGGCCTAGGAGCATGGCAAGTCCAATCTACCGCCTATGTAGTGACATTCCCGGGGAGCTGAGTGGAGGGCCTGGGTGGGGGTGATTGTCAGGCACAGGTTTTATGGCCAGGGGGCCAGTGAAACTGGGCGTTCACTGGGATTGACTCAGGTGGACATTCAGATTTCTCCTGCAGTCCCAAATGGCACACTTTCCTTCTGTATGGCAGACTGTGGCCTTGGAGCCAGGCCTCTGGGAAGGGACCCCTCAGAGCCCATGCAAGGGTGAAGTTGAAGTCCTAGGAGCATGGGAGGTCCGATCTGCCAGGTGTGTCGCAACCTTCCCAGGGGGCTGCGATGAGGTCATGGGTTGGGGTGAGTGTCATGGTCAGGGTTGTCGGCCAGTGGGGCAATGAAAGTGGGGCTTCGCTGGGATTGGTCCAGGTGCACATTCAGGTTTTTCCTCATTATTCACAATAAGCAGACATAGAAACAGACTTTGGGAGCATTATGCTAAGTAACTCAGACACAGAAAGAAGTATACCAGATGCTCTCGTGTCCATTCCACATGGGAAAAAAAATACCGGACACACAGATCCTGAGACCAGATTGGTGGTTGCCAGATTCAGGGAAGGGGCGGGGGGACAGGTCAAGGTGGTCAAAGGCGCAATGTGTGAGTGATAAAATCCGTAAGTCATGGAATGTTCTGTGCAGCATGGAGACTCAAGCTAACCCTGCAGGATGGGGTATAGATTCTCCAACTGTTTAAAAGTACAGTGTTCCTAGGAATCCTTTCACAACAGAAATGATGTAAACCAAAGAGGGAATTACCACTTATTTATACAGAAAAATTAGTGAGCATGCTCAGACTCCAAAAATTACTTCTCTTTGGCTTTTCGTAGGCCTCAGCACACAACCTCCCAATGGATGCCCAACATAGACGGAGATAAGCACAGCAGATGCTCACAGACACGATTCAAAGTGCTGGTGGCTAGACGCGGAGAGCGGGTCCCGGGAAGGAGCTGGTTGGGGTGCACGCTGCCTCTGTAGTGGCTCCCCGCAAAACAGATGCTGAATGTGATGCTCAGTTTTCGACTTTTTTCATAAGAGGGAAATCCTCCTCAGTTACTTCCTGTTACGGAAGCCAGGTGATAACACAGATCTTTCCAAAAGGCCAAGTGTTGTACCAGGAACTTTTAGAAAGTGGGGATACTTGTACTTGAAAGATGCTAAAGGAGTAGATGGGAAATGTTCTCCCGGACTCAAACATCAGTAGATCCACCAGGAAAGGCACCTTCCTCAGCATGTGGAACATGGACCACACCCTACACCCAGAAACCTCTCCTTCCCCTCATTCAGGACAACCCACAACAGCTGGGATTTACCCCAATTCCTCCCTTCTCTCATTCCCAATATCTAACCCATTGGGTCACAAGCCTGTGAGCTCCATCTCCAATACCTACCCAGAATAGGACTAACCACTGATTCCAAGGCCACAAGTCTGGTCCACACTGGAGCCCATCTCTTGCCTGAGTTCCTGGAAAAGCTTCACCATTGACCTCCCTTATCCATCCTCAACTCTGTGTCATCTGTTCTCCACACTGTAGTCAGGATGGCCCAATGAAACAGGCTCTTATGGGGTCATAGCTCTGCAATGGCTTTCTGTCATCTTCTGTCACCTCCGTGAGGTCATGACCTAAGCTGTTTCCTGTGGCCACAGGACCCTTCTTGCTGCTTCTGGACATACTTGCTATGCTCCTGCCCTGGGCCTTTGCCCATGCTTAACCTCCCATGCAGAATGCTCTTGATGTGATATCACTCACCTTCTTTAGATCTTGACTCAAGGATCCCCTTCCTAGTGAAGTCCCACCTGGCCCCTATGTGAAGAACAAACATCACCCCCACGTCCCCTTCAGCACCCCTGCCCTGTCTCCTGCTTTACATTTCCATAGCAGTTATCACAGTCACCAGTCCATCTCAGTGGGAGAGAAATGGAAGCCTCCACTGATGGTTTCACCACTGACTCCCTCCGATGTCCTGGTCCAAATCCCCAGGGGAAAAGCTGTCCCAGGGCTCTTGCACAGCCAGGATGCCTGGGACAAAAGGGGTCCACCTCCTGCACCCTGAACTCCATCAGGAAAACGAGCCATATGAGGAATCCACCTGCACATGAAACCTGAAACCACACACCTTCCTCGATGACAGGTGAGCACACACACTTCCTCCTCTTGCCTGAGGTGCTCATCTGAGAAAGCTGAGCAGAGATGCATCCCCAGGTCCACCTCTCCTCTGGCCAAGGTGCGGGAAACAGACCTCTCTCCTCCCTGCACTGCCACCTGTGATTGATGTCCGGAATCCTCCTGTGGTCAGGCAGAGCAGTGCACGTCCTCACAAACCAGGCTTTGCTGCACAGTTCTCAGGAAGGATCCTGCGGCAGCATCAGCACACGCCCAGGCTTGGCCCTAGTCTCGCACGTCAGGCCCCATGCAGAACTGGACCTTCATGGAGACTGGGGTCCTCTGTGGCCTCAGAACCTAACAGCAAGAGCAGAGATTTCAGTTCTAAATGAGAAGTGACCTCTTCCACATGCACAGGACCATGGAGGAGGATTTCTCAGGGGTGTGGCTCTGGGAGAAGAGCTCTGCTGGCTGAATTCACAGACACCGGGCAGAGGACATCTCTGTGTGTCTCCGAGGAAGCAGGCAGCACACTGGGCAAGAAACGAAACTGCGGCCTGTGGGCAGCTTCCCACCAACCACCCTGCTGAGCCGAGGGCTTGAGACATAAACCGGAAGCAACTGTCTTATCACATCTGCAGCAGGAGGGCTAGCCGCAGCAGAGGGGAAAGGCGAGACCCCAGTCCCTGTCCCTCTCGCAAGCTGGCCTGCCCATCAAGAGCAATGGTCCACGACCATGGTGTCACCACCTCCCAGCTATCTTATCCAACTACCCAGCCAGGCTCGGACCTGCTTAGTGAGTCATAAGACCCAGTGACTTCTTTCCACTCCAGCTCAATCCTTCTCACAGAGAAGCAAACTCCAGCCTCAGAAATGTGCTCATCATTACTTCTGGAATTCCCTGGGTTGTGTCTACACTGGCCCACACAGGTGTCTCAACCAGACCACTCTGCAAATATCCTAGGTTTCAAGCCACTTATAAGCTGCCCTTAGAAAGGCAGAAACTGGCCTGATTAGGCAGACTGGCCCGGTGACTTGATGTGCTGGAAACTCAGACAACATCCTCCCTGAACATTGACGCTTTCCAGGTCCTAGCTTCAAACCTTCACTCTCTGGGCACTGAGCACCATGTCAGCATAAACACTGCTCTTTCAATTCACTGGTCTCCCCTTCCTTAAAATCAGAAACCAAGCTCCAGTCACCGCTCTATTTTCTCTTCAGAGGGAGAAGTCAAATGATAGAATAAAACACTCCGTGTGCACAGTGCACTTCTATGAAAATACAATTCCTTGGTCTTTCTCATACGGGCAGCCCTACGTGACCCATACTAATGAGAGTTATCACAAGTTCAATCATCATATATATATATTTGACCTTGTGTTTTTCCTTTCGATATGTGTATCTCGAAGTCAATGTCTATATTGCTTTCTTAAAAGAACAAAAATAATAATGACATGGTCACATAAGGGTCTAGATCTCCATAGCCAGACCACAAGGCTAGGGTTCAGGTAAGGATGAAAACACAACCTCAGCCCATGAAGCAAAGCCCACACACTCAGAGATCCCAACAGGTCTCACAGGTGAAGAGTTCCTTTGTTACACAGAGTTGTCGAGTCCAAAGAATGCAGACAACCTCCAGCATTCATTCTGCTTTCTTCATCAATTCCCCAGTTCAAGCAGCAAGTGACTCACCGGGTTAAGCTTCCAGAACCCAGGGTGGACTACCAGGTAAGCAGCCCCCTCAGGGAAGGCTATCCGGGGCTCAGTTTCCTTTGGGAGCTCAATGAGCCACTCCCTGAGCTCCTAAAGAACCTACACTCCTTCTCCATGTGTCCCCCTCACAAAGGGCACCACACCCTGTTACAGCTCTGATGCTGTGTTTTACATTAAAAAATAATTTCTAATATCGGCATGTGGTTCACGCAAGAGAAATACACGAACACCCACAAAGGATTCTTTTAATATTTCAGAAGATTGTTTCCCATTGTTTAATTAAACCAGGAAATAAAAACACACAGATAGCCCCTTCCACTAGCAGGTCCAACTCACTTCACTGATTAGAAGAAGAGCAGGACATAAAAGAGTAACAGAGGTTCTGATGACACATCATTTCCGTATTCTAATTTTTGAAACTTGACACACATGCAAAGAAAGAAGCACCAGCAAAGGTCTCCACCTGGCAACTCTGAGGAGTCTGAATTGGAGTGACAGGGACCGACGGTGAGGTTGTTTGTGCTGTGTGAGGCTGGCGGCACAGAAGAAGGTGCTCTGCCAGCTCTCCAGCTGTGCCTCGGTTTGTGCTCTACGGCTGAGTCTGTTCCCTCATTTGCACTCTCCCCCGTCCCACTATAAACACTGTTACCTTAAGGAACAAATTATATGTTACAAACACACACACAGTAAATTGCATCTTCCCTTTCTAGTAAAAGAGTTTTCCTAGGAAACATATTCAAAATACATTCAAAAACAATAAACAGAGAAAATGTGATCCCCTGCAGTGCTCTTCCTGCAGGGAAAGTATGTAACTCTTACACCAAATCCAGAATACTGAAAGCTACTTACGTTTGAATTCATGGCTCGACCAGAGAAAAGAGAAAAAGCCCAGGAGGTTTTGGTTAATGAGAGGTTTTACCTCCAGTCCTGACATGGATATGGCATTGAGCCAAATGTACCTCCAGCTTTCTCTGAACGCTGACGTCCTGTGACAAGCTGCATCACTGACTCAGACGCTTCTTTCAAAACCTCAGGTCTCGTGGAGCCAGAGCAGAGAAGTGTTGTCAGCTGGGGAGAAGAAGGCACCTATGATCTATAGACTGCACACCTGCTTCAGTTTCTGGGAGAAAAGGAAACACACACTTATTACTTAGTAGTAATTATCTTCATTCTAAAGTAGACCAATGACATTGCCTTTTCTGGAAAGCGAAATTACTCTTCCAAAGAAACCCTCAACTCATCTCTTCCAAATGGAGTTTGAGTGGGGTCTGGTTTATGCCTGCCTCCAGGCCCCCACCTGGAGGACCTTCCAGCATGATTCTAACAGCCAACTACCACCAACCCGGGGACACGGGGCACAATCCTGATTCGGTGGCCCGCTCTGGGGGTTGTTATGGCCACACCTGCTTGGGGTAACAGAGACTACAGCTCACCACTGCCTCCTGTAGAACACACTGCAGTGTCACGCCTTCCTGGGTCTGTCCAACTGCAGCTCACCATTGTTCCCAGTGACAGCAAGCTGCACTGTGATGGCTTTCTGTTCTTTGGCTCACTGCAGCTCACCACTGCCTCCAGTGGCAACAAGAGGCACAGGCATGTCTTACAGTGTCTCACACAGCAGCTCACCTCTACCTCCAGGGGCGGCATGCTACACTAGCAAATCTTCCAGCTTCTCTCGCGCTCCAGCTCACCTCTGCCTCTATTGGCAACAAAATGCACTGTCACAAGTTCCATTGTCTCATGCTGCAGTCCACCACTGGCTCCAGTGGTCACAGCCTGCAAGGGCATGTCATCTAGCATCTCGCACTGCAGCTCCACACTGTCTCCAGCGGTGGCGAACTGCATGGGCATGTCGTCCAGCTTCTCGCACTGCTGCCCTCCACTGCCTCCAGTGGCTGTGAGCTGCACTGGCAGGTCCTCAAGCATCTCACACTGCACTGCCTCCAGTGGTCTCAAGGTGCACTGGCACTTCTTCCATGGACGTGCACCCCAACTCCGCACTGCCTCCAGTGGTGGCAACCTTCAAGGGACCGTAGGCCCGCGTCTCACGCTACAGCTCACCACTGCCTCCAATGGCAGCAAGCTGCAATGCAATGACTTCCTGGGTGTCTCCAATTGCAGCCCACCACTGCCTCCAGTATCGGAGGCACTGTGACTTCTTCCTGCTGCTGTGGCAGACCGTAGCTCACCACCACCTCCAGAGGCAGCAAGCTTCACTGTCACAGCTTGCTGCCATTTTGGCGGCCTGCCGCTCATCAATGGCTCCAGTGATGGCAAGATGCACTGTCACGGCTTTGTCTACTGTTGAGGACTGAGGCTCACCGCTGTCCTGGGATCGAGCCGGCTTCAGGCTCCCTGCTCAGCCGGAAGCCTGCTTCTCCTCTCCCACTCCCCCTGCTGGTGTTCCCTCTCTCACTGTGTCTCTCCAATAAATAAATAAAATCTTTAAAAAAAAACTGTCTCAATAGACAGTGAAGGCCACTGTACGATAGAGAATGGGTCCATTCAACAGGAAAATGGAACAATTATAAATATATTTGCACCCAACATCAGAGCACCTGAATATGTAAAGCAAATATTGACAGATCTGAAGAGAGAAATAGACAACAAAACAATAATACTAGGGGAATTCATGACCCCACTTTCAACAATGGATAAGCCATGTAGACAGAAAATCAATATGGAAACAATGGACTTCAACTATACTTCAAATGGACTGACAGAGACATACAGAACATTCTGTCCAATAGAAAAAGAATACACATTCTTCCCAAATGCACATGGAACATTCCCCAGGATAGATTACTTTTTAGTTCACAAAACCAGGGTTAACAAATTTCAGAAGATTGAAATCATTTCAACTATCTTTCTCATGACCTTGGACTGAAACTAGAAATAAAAAAAAAAGAAAGAAAGAAAAAGAAAAAAAACAGGAAGAGCGGCGCCTGGGTGGCACAGCGGTTAAGCGTCTGCCTTCGGCTCAGGGCGTGGTCCCGGTGTTATGGGATCGAGCCCCACATCAGGCTCCTCCGCTATGAGCCTGCTTCTTTCTCTCCCACTCCCCCGCTTGTGTTCCCTCTCTCGCTGGCTGTCTCTGTCTCTGTCAAATAAATAAATAAAATCTTTAAAAAAAAAAAAACAGGAAGAAAGAGAGAAATGTAAGACCTGAAACCATAAAACTAGTAGAAGAAAGCAGGGGGAATTTGACATTAGTCTTGGCGATGATTTTTTAAATTTAATACCAAAAGCCCAGGTAACAAAAGCAAAAATTCACAAATAGGACTACATCAAACTAAAAAGCTTTTTGCACACAAGATATACATACAAGCCACAAAATGAAAAGGCAACCTATAGTATGGGGGAACTTATTTGCAAACCATTATCAGGTAGAGTTAATTTCCAAACTATGTAAGGAACTCATACAATTCAATAGCAATAAAACAAGCAATCTGATTTTAAAAACAGGCATAGGATCTGAATAAACATTTTTTTTCCAGAGAAGACATACAAAGGCCAACAGGTATATGAAAAGGTGCTAAACATACGAATCATCAGGGAAATGCAAATCAAAACCACACTTAGATGACGCCTCACCTCTAGGATGGCTATTATCCAAAAGACAAAAGGAACAAGTATTCATGAGGATGTGGAGCAAAGAAAACTCGTAGATCATTGGTGGGAATGTAAAGCGCTATGGCTATTACGGAAACCAGTATAAAGCTTTCTCAGAAAATTAACAGTAAAACTAACATATGATGTAGCAACCCCACTTCCGGATCTCTATCCAAACAAAATGAAAACAGAATCTCAAGAGATATGTGCAGTCCCATGTTCATTGCAGCATTCTTCATAGTTGACAGGATATGGATACAACCTACATGTCTGTGAACAGAGGAATCTATACACGTATTTTTTAATATTGTATATAAGTGTATACTATGTATATACATATTATATATATTGTATCTATGTATGTATATTTATAAAAAGGAATATTGTTCAGCCTTAAAAAAGGAAGGAAATCCTGCCATTTGTGACAAGATGGATGAACTTGGAGGACTTTACTCTAAGTGAAATCAGCCAAACACAGAAAGACAAATAGTGCATGATCTCGTTTATGTGGAGCCTAGAATAGTCAAACTCATAGAAGCAGAAAGTAGAGTAGTGGTTGCCAGGGGCTAGGAGAACGGAGAAATGGGGAGATCTTGGCCCATGGGAATGAAGCTTTAGTGATGCAAGCTGAATGTATTCTGGACATCTAATGGACAACACTGTAACTATAGCTAACAATATTGTATTGTATACTTGAAATTTACTAAGAGGGTAGATTTTAAGTGCCCTGACCACAAGAAAGAAAAGATGCAAATTATGTGCAGTAATGGATATGTGAACTAGCTTGACTGGAGTGATTATTTCATAATTTACATGTATAGGAAATCATCAATCTAGAACCCTTAAATATATACAATTTTTATGGTACTTCAAATTCTAAAGGAACAAAAATGTTTTAAAGATAATGTGAATTGTTACCCTTTTGGAAAAGGTACATAAATATCTACTTAAGCTAAAAATATATTCTTCAATTCCATTCTTGAGAATCAAATATAAAAATAAAAATATTCATACACAAAAATTGACATATAAAGGATATTTATGGAAGCAGTACTTATAACAGGTAATAACTACTCATCGGTGAATAATCATCAATAGGGAAATGAAATCAAGCCAAATACATAGATAAATATATACGTACCTATTAGTCCCAGTGACTCAGAATGATTTCTGTGAAGTGTTACTAAGGAGGAAAATCAAAACACAAAATGTATATGAAACACCTCATATTTTGTTTAAAAAAATAGCAAATCATTTCTGTGATGGGAGAGAGCAGATAAAATGTATAAAAGGATACATGCAAGATTGTTCACATGAATTGCCTCCACTGGAAAGAAAGCTGCTCTGGAGGGAGGAGGGGGAAGGGAGGAGCTATCCAAAAATAGGAGGAATAAAAAAAACTTCATTTAAAAATATTTGTGTGGGGGTGGTTGTTCACGTTTATGCATCAAAGATGTGCATGTTCAGACTTATGTATCAAAATAAAGAAAAGTTTTTAAAAGACTGTAGCATTTGAGTCTATAAAAGCAGAAACTGTAGCATAAAATAATAATGCAACTAAGATTAAATTTTTATTACATAAATCAACATAATTGGGCTGCACTCACCTATTGGAAGAAAGACTTCGAATGGGATCATGGAACAAAACTCAGTTCTATGTTTAGAAGAGATCTAAAACAAACTGGTTCATCAAGATCAGAAGTTTTTAAGTGACCAAGTGTCCATTAAGCAAATGAAATAACCGAAACCATACATATAAAAATATCAAATGGAAGAGCACTTCATCATGCTAGTGGATAAAATTTACAATGAAGATAGAGCAAAGATAAATATCTACGTACCAAATAACAAGTATCGACATTCATAAAGCCAAAAGCAGAGGATTTGCGGGGAGAAGTAAATACAGGTTCATTAAGTTGCCATGACTTTTAAGGCTATGAAAAAGGCAAAATAAAATCTACTTAGGTAATTGAGAATAGTAGTGGATCCAATGAGAAAATATATATGTGAAATGGGGCTCTGCTTTCTTCTGTGGGGGCTCCTCTGAAACACTGGCCCCCAAATGACCTTAGTACCTCCAAACGGACAACGTTTCATTCAAAAGACAGGCAGAGAGGCAGGGAGGGAGATAAGGAGAGGAAGGAAGAAAAGAGGGAAGGGTGGAGTACTGCGTGCTGAAAGGAAATTGTCCCACGCTAAGCTGCGAAGGCTTGGGATTGTCTGCAACTGCAGCCCAGCCTAGCCGGACTAGGACACTCCAAACCTGAAGTGGCAGGAAGAAGAATGTGGAGCCTACGCAGCCCCCTCAGACAAGAGCCAGGAGACACAGATACTGCAGGGCAGAGTGTGGGGCCTCCAGGTACACACACGTTTGCCTGTGTGGATGAACCACTTAGAAAAAAGTTGCAGCAAGCATGACAGTTTGCCCTTCAAGACTTCACTGTGACTCAACGTCACACCTGAGGAATCTAATTTGGATACAATCCTATAAAGTCCACATCCAATTTCCCAACTGTTTCAAAAGTCTTTTAAAGCTGTTCTGTTTTGCTTTGTTATTACCTAGGATCCAAAAAGGATCCAGAATTTATATTATTGTCATGCCTTTTAGTCTACTTCAATTTAGAACAATAGCCCCTCTGCCTTTGTCTTGTCCTTAAATGCACTGGTAATTTTTTTAAAAGATTGATTAAATGATTGCATAGCAGCAGGAGCGTCGAGCTGTGGCAGCGAGGGGCTGCGGTTCTGTGGGGAATCCATCTGCTGGACAGCAGCTTGGTGGAGAACGTGCTGCATGTCGGGAGAAATCCCAGCCATAGGATTGCTTAGGAATATGCCTGAGATGTAAGAATATCTATCTGGATCTCTACAAGCAGAAAAGACACTGCTTTTTGCAAGTGGTGGCGTCAGACCACTCCGGATTTTACTCCGGGGCATCTTGCTTGGGTTGTGGTTGATAGTTTGGACTCTGCTCGTTCACTCAGCCATCGCTTGACAGAATTTCTAGGAGGAACCCTCAACAAAGAAAAGAAACAAACAATGTCCTCTGCCACAGAACTAATGGGTATGTGTCGAAGCAAGATGTCAGAGACAGAATTCGTGAAAGCAATCCTAAAGTCAATAGCTAGGCTTGAAAAAAAACATTAGTCACCAGATATAATCTCTAAGAGCAAAAATGAGATCTAATCAGGCCAAACTAAAAAATGCTATGAATGAGATGCCATCTAAACTGGATACTCTAACCACCAGAGTAAATGAGGCAGAAGAGAGAATTAGTGACATAGAAGAGAAGCCGATGGAAAGGAAGGAAGTGGAGAAAAACAGAGATAAGCTGGTAGTAGCCCATGAAAAAAGGATTGGAGAGATTCATGATAGCATAAAATGTTCCAATGTCAGAATTATTGAGATCCCCAAGGGGGTGGAGAGAGAGGGAGGGCTAGAAGGTATATTTGAGCAAATCATAGCTGAGAACATCCCTAATCTGGGGGAAGGAAACAAGTATTTTAGTCCAAGAGGCAGTGAGGACCCCTCCCAGAATCAATAAAAAGAGATCAACACCCCCAACCTCTAATAGGGAAGCTTGCACATTTTACAGCCAAGGAAAGAATCCCAAAAATAGCCAGGGAGAGGAGGTTCCTTCCGTATGGTGGGAGGACCATCAGAATCACATCAGACCTGTCCACAGAAACCTGGCAAGCCACGGATTTCGAGCTGTACTACAAAGCTGTGATCACAAAGACAGCATGGTACTGACACAAAAACAGACACATAGACCAATGGAACAGAATAGAGAACCCAGAAATGGACCCTCGGCTCTTTGGGCAACTAATCTTTGATAAAGCAGGAAAAAACATCCGGTGGAAAAAAGACAGTCTCCTCAATAATTGGTGCTTGGCAAATTGGACAGCTGCATGCAAAAGAATGAAACTTGACCAGTCACTCACACCATACACAAAGATAAACTCCAAATGGATGAAAGACCTCGAAGTGAGACAGGAATCCATCAAAATCCTAGAGGAGAGCATAGGCAGCAACCTCTACGACATCGGCCACAGCAACCTTTTTCATGACACATCTCCAAAGGCAAGAGAAACAAAAGATAAAATGAACTTGTGGGACTTCATCAAGATAAAGGCTTCTGCACAGCCAAGGAAACAGTCAGAAAAACTAAGAGGCAGCCCATGGAATGGGAGAATATATTTGCAAATGATACTACAGATAAAAGACTGGTATCCAAGATCTACAAAGAACTTCTCAAACTCAATACGTGAGAAACAAATAAACAAATCATAAAATGGGCAGAAGATATGAACAGACACTTTTCCAATGATGACCTACAAATGGCTAACAGACACATGAAAAAATGTTCAACATCATTAGCCATCAGGGAAATTCAAATCAAAACCACACTAAGATACCACCGTACACCAGTTAGAATGGCAACAATTGACAAGGAAAGAAACAACAATTGTTGGAGAGGATGTGGAGAAAGGGGGTCCCTCCTACATTGTTGGTGGGAATGCAAGTTGGTACAGCCACTCTGGAAAACAGTGTGGAGGTCCCTTAAAAAGTTAAAAATTGAGCTACCCTATGATCCAGCCATTGCACTACTGGGTGTTTACCCCAAAGATACAGACGTAGTGAAGAGAAGGGCCATATGCACCCCAATGTTCATAGCAGCATTGTCCACAATAGCTAAATTGTGGAAGGAGCCAAGATGCCCTTCAAGAGATGACTGGATTAAGAAGTTGTGGTCCATATATACAATGGAATATTACTCAGCTATCAGAAAGAACGAGTTCTCAACATTTGCTGCAACATGGACGGCACTGGAGGAGATAATACTATGTGAAATAAGTCAAGCAGAGAAAGACAATTATCATATGATTTCTCTCATCTATGGAACATAAGAACTAGGAAGATAGGTAGGGGACAAAGGGATAAAGAAAGGGGGGTAATCAGAAGGGGGAATGAAGCATGAGAGACTATGGACTCTGAGAAACAAACTGAGGGCTTCAGAGGGGAGGGGGGTGGGGGAATGGGATAGGCTGGTGATGGGTAGTAAGGAGGGCACGTATTGCATGGTGTACTGGGTGTTATATGTAACTAATGAATCATCGAACTTTACATCGGAAACCGGGGATGTACTGTATGGTGACTAACATAATATAATAAAAAAACATTAAAAAAAAAAAAAAAAGAAACCTGGCAAGCCAGAAAGGGCTGGCAAGCACTAAGTGAAAAGAACATGTAGCCAAGAATACTTTACCTAGCAAGGCTGGGATTCAGAATGGATGGAGAGATGAAGTGCTTCCAAGATAAGCAGAAACTAAATGAATATGTGGCCACCAAGCTAGCCCTGCAAGTAGTATTAAGGGGGATACTCTAAGTGAAGAGAGACCGCAAGAGTCAGAGACCAGAAATAAACAGAGAAAATCTATAGAAACAGAGACTTTACAAGCAATACAATGGCATTAAATTCTGATCTTTCAGTAGTTACTCTGAATGTAAATGGGATGAATGCTCCCTTGAAAAGACACAGGGTTGCAAATTGGAGAAAAAAGCAGGAACCATCCATATGCTGTCTACAAGAGACTCATTTGGAGCCTAAAGGCACCTCCAGATGATAAGTTAGGGGATAGAGAATCATCTACCACGCTAAAGGACCTCCAAAGAAAGCTGGAGCAGCAATCCTCATATCAGACAAATAAGATTTTAAACCAAAGACTGTCATAGGGATGAAGAAGGACATTATATTGTATTTAAAGGGTCTATCCAACAAGAAGATCTAAGACCATATCTATGACCCCAACACGGGAGCTGCCAATGATAGAAAACAATTAATAACCAAGGTAAAGATACATCTGGATATTAATACTTTAATAGTAGGAGACCTCAACACTCCCCTCACAGCAATGGACAGATCATCTAAGCACAAGATCAACAAAGAAATAAGAGCCCTGAATGACACATTGTACAGGCAGACTGTAAATAAAGACAGAACAATCCATCCTAACACAACAGAATACTCACTCTTTTCGAGTGACCATGGAACATTCTCCAGAATAGACCACATACTGGGTCACAAATCAGGTCTCAACTGACACCAAAAGACTGAGATGATTCCATGCCTATCTTCAGACCACAATGCTGTGAAACTGGAACTCAAGCACAAGAAGAAATTTGGAAGGAACTTAAACACTTGGAAGTTAAAGAGAGTCCTGCTCAAGAATGATTGGGTCAACCAGGAAATTAATGAAGAACTTAAAGAATTTATGGAAACCAATGAGAACAAAAACACATAGGTCCAACACCTATAGGATACTGCAAAGCCGGTCCTAAGGGGTAAATCCATAGTCATCCAAGGCACTCTCAAAAAATTAGAAAAATCCTGAATTCACAAGCTAACCTTACACCTAAAGGAGCTGGAGAAAGAACAGCAAACAAAATATAAACCAATCAGGAGAAGAGAAATAATAAAGATTAGAGCAGAGATCAATGCAATAGAAACCAGAAAAACACTAGAAGAGATCAACAAAACTAGAAGCTGGTTCTTTGAAAGAATTAATAAGATTGATCAACCTCTGGCCAGACTTATCCAAAAGGATAGGAAAAGGACCCAAATTAATAAAATCATGAATGAAGGGGGGAGATCACGACTAACACCAAGGAAATAGAAACAATTATTAGAAATTATTATCAGGGGGGGCCTGGGTGGCACAGGGGTGCCTGGGTGGCACAGCGGTTAAGCGTCTGCCTTTGGCTCAGGGTGTGATCCCGGCGTTATGGGATCGAGCCCCACATCAGGCTCCTCCGCTATGAGCCTGCTTCTTCCTCTCCCACTCCCCCTGCTTGTGTTCCCTCTCTCGCTGGCTGTCTCTATCTCTGTCAAATAAATAAATAAATAAAATCTTTAAAAAAAAAGAAATTATTATCAGTAACTATATGCCAACTGATTAAGCAAAATGGATGCATTCCTGGAAACTTATAAACTACCAAGACAAACAGGAAGAAGGAGACAATCTGAATAGACCAACAACCAGTAACAAAATTGAAGCAGTAATGAAAAACCTGCTAAAAAGCAAGAGTCCAGGGCCAGATGGGGAATTCTACCAAACATTTATTTATTTATTTTAGAGAAAGAGAGTATGGCGTGAGAGTGACGGGAGAGCGGTGCGAGAGGCAGGAGGGGTAAGAGAGAATTGTGAGCCCATGCTGCACTGAACACAGACCCTAAATGGGGCTTGATCCCACAACCTCGAGAACACATCCAAAGCCGAAATCAAGAGTCAGTAGCTTCACCAACTGAGCCACCTTCCATCTCCGTGGGCATTTGTGTTCCATTCCCTGCTATCTCCACCACCATTGTGCTGAACACTCCTGAAAACTCCCCTTTGACAAACCAGGCCAGAGCTTCCAGGGGTCAGTCCGAGGATGAGCATGCTAGGTGATGGGTGCACCTGCGGCCTGGGATGGGTGCTGCTCACTGTTCTCCTAGACGGGGGTGCCTGTCATCCTTCTCTCCAGAGGACCTGCGGGGGCCTCCATGTCCTCAGGCACCTGAGGGCCACTCGGCCCAGCAATTTGCCTTCTCAAACAGAGGACAGATGGGGCATCTTTCTCCGGCCAGGATTATGAACCGTGACCCTGAAAAAGGAGAGCTCTCCTGGGATTCCTTGCCCAGGCAAGGAACCGAGGCCACAGTGTATATGACGGAGCCAGAGCGGCTGGGCCTTGGAGGTAATGAGTGCCTTAAGCCAGCGTTGCATGGGACATGTAGGAGCAGCAGCCCCTGCTTCTTGGGGAGCAGTGATGTGTGTAGAAGGAGGGAGGCCAGGGTGGAGCCTTCCCAGCCACACCACAGTCTCTCCCTTGGTCCTGAAACAAGCAGGAATGGAGCTGCGAGGACAGAGGCTCCAGGAGGATTCCCATCCAGGGAAAGGGGACCCACAGCCCCTGGAGGGCACTGAAGCTGCCAGCCCCGCAGACCCGCAGGCCATTTGCACAGGATCACCTCCAGCGCTTCCTTAGCATGTTGATGGTGTTCATGTCTAGACAGTGATTAGCCCACTCAGTGCTGGTGCATTTCCAGAGGCAGACTAGAAACCTTCCAGTGTCTGCTAGTGGGTCAGAGGACCTCCGCCCAGAGAAGCAAAGGATGTTCCTCTTCCTCTGGAGCTGGGGAAGGCAGCCACAATCCTGGGACAGCACCTGGTCCAGGCATGTGTTCTTTCTGAAGCCCCCGCATTGAGTGGGCATTGCTGTGCCTGAGAAAGCCCCCTCAGCCCTAGATTAGGAGCAGTAAGGGGCTGTCTCTGGCCCTGGCCCAGGATCACAACTCAAAACCATCCTGTGAGAGGGAGGACGGGTCTCCTTCAAGAGCCAGGCAGGGGCCTGGCCCCTCTCTCCACCTCCAGGGTCCAGGAGGCCTGGGATCCTGCAAGAGTTCTTCACTCGAGGAGGAGTCATGGACAGCCTGTGTGTCTCTTCACCCCAGCAAGTGAAAGAACCAAGCCCCAACGCTCAGTTTCCAAGAGAAGCAGAATTTCCATGTACTCTTCAAGTCCAGATTCACTGTGTGCTGCAAGGATGACTGCATTTCGCCACCAGGTAAGTGGGAGCAGGGGAAGGGCTGTCTAGGCCTGGGGACAGCCTCCTCCCCTCTTACGTGGCCTTGGGCGACCCCAGGGAAAGCCTTCCTTGTTCTCCTTCCCTCAGAGGGAGGAGCTGGCTTCATTCTGCTGGGGCCCGCACCTCATCCTCACTGCTGTGGAAGAGCCACACACTGGAATCTGGTGTCAGGAGTGTGGTCTGCCACTGCTCCTAGGCTCCCAGCCAGGGGCCTGGTGGCTGCATGGAAGGGCTAGATTGCTTTTGGGGGCAGGGGGATACTCACTGGCGACGCCACTCACCATCCTCCACTGCACTCTGCAATCCAGGCTCTGAGCCCAGTGTTCGGTCAATCACCAGCACCCCACATGTTCCTGCCATGGGAGGGATCATTCAGCATCACCCCATTGCACAGAGGAGGAGAGCAAGGCCCAGACAGGGGAGGCAAATGGCTCCAGTCACAGGGCTGGTCAGCAGAGGAGCTGGAAGGCCAGCCCTCCCAAGCCCCTGCTTGTCCAGCCACAGACTCCCTGAGCCGAAAGTGAGCCCTCCCCTGCCTGCCCAGTCCCACTGGCCCCTGAGTTTGATGATGGCCTGTTCTTCTTGGCCCTGAAGGTGTTGCTGGCCAACTAGGAGGGGGAGTCCAGCTGGCAGGACAGGCTATAGCTACAGGACAGAGTGACACGTCTGAGGTAGCAAGAGCCACACTCTAGTCTCGCTCCCAGAGCCTGCCGGGAGCGGGAATCTGGGTGTCCTAGGGCCAGCACGCAACAGGTGTGCTGACCAGAGAACCATGGCCCCCAGGGAGAGTCCACTCTGCCCTCTCCCCACTCCTGCCTGGCCACACCTCTCCTCACCGTGGGGCTCCAGGACCCGGAACCAGGCCCCATAGGGCTGCTCAGGCTCCAGCTTGTAATGATTTTGCAGCCCCTGGAGCAGCTGGATGTCCTGAGGCTGGAAGGAAGACTGGCTACAGACAAGGACTGGGTTGGGGAGGATGTGGGGCCTCGTTGGGGGGCAGGATGGGGCAGGGGCTCAGTCCTAGGGCCCTTGCTCTTGTCTAAAAAGGGCTGAAATCCCTGAATGCCCACGGGGTCGCTCGTTACATAACAACCCCCTCACACTTGGGCATCCTGGTGGCGGGCCCCTCCTCTCCCGCCCCTCGGGCCTCCTTCCTGCCCCTCTGACTCCAGCCAGGGCTCTGGCCAGGGACAGGTTAGACCTCTGTCTGGGGTCCTGCCAGGAAGATGTGGCAGAAGGAGGAGAGGAGAAGGGGAAGGGGCTGAATGATCTCCCTGCCCTGAGTCAGCCTCCACTGCTGCCGCTAGGTCCTCTGGCCCAGCCATGCACTTCGCTGGACCCTGGGAGGGAGTCTGCATTCCAGGCCAGCTGGGTGGGGGGTATCCAGTGACCTTCACATCCCCAGATGTCCAACCCACCTGGCCTGGCGCCTTGAGGCTTGCCGCCCCAGGGTGGACATGGTTCTGGGGCTCAGCAGACTTTGGGGCCACAGAGCAGTTGGCGGTGTTGAGGGAACATGCGGAACTGGTCAGGTGTGGAGCCATCGGTCTCGTGCACATCAGCCGCAGGGCTGGGTCAGGGCACAGGGGCTGTGGGCAGGTCCCCAGTGCACACCTGGCCTGCCACACCCGGCTGGCCCTCTCGGTGGAGAGGCCTGTGTGACTGGTTCACCTGTCCTCCACCTACCCTGGAGGACTGGTCACTGTCATGCATTTCCATGTCCAACCCTCAGGGACAGTTGGGAACCTGAGGTCAAGAGAGGCAGGGACTGGCCTAAGACAAATGAGGGGTGCAGAGTCCAAGAAGCAGGGCTGCTCTCCAGTCCTAGGCCAGCCTGAACCCTCCCATGAGGTTCACGTTAGGGGTGAGAGCCCCTAAGATCCTTGGAATAGTTTCCCACCTCGTCCCTTGTGAGGACACAACCTTGGGCTTCCCTGGCACGTAGAGGCATGTGCACCTGCGTGCACACACACACACACACACACACACACACACACACACACACCGCACTCTGACTGCACAGCTGGGGGACAGAAGGGAAGGACACCCTGGGAGGGGGGGTGGGTGACGAGGAAAGAAGAAAGAGGTCAGAGACAGCTGGGCCACGGAGCAGGGACATCAGGACTCCGGGCAATAACCCAGATCCATAGCATGGGGAGGGGAGACACACCGGGCTGATAGTGAGGGGGTCCCCAAGGGGTCCAGGCGGATTGTCAGGGCACTGGGAGAGGAAGGGTCAGGGTCCAGTGTCCACCACCACCCTCGGCACCTGGAAGTAAGAAGAGACCCCCCAAGTCTGGACAGGTCTACAGCACAAAGGCCTCAGCTTACTCTTCTGTCAATTGGGCTGTAGAGGGGGGAGTACCTAGGGTCCCACAGGCTTGTAGAAGAGCCTGCTGGCCTTGGATCTTCATCCCTGACCCACTGTGCTCCCAGTCCTGGGAAAATGCTTTGTACTCCCTCGAGGTCCTTCTGAGCAGAGGGCAGCCTGGGGGCTTGGGGGGCTGAGGACCTGGGTATGCAGAACGTGGCACAGCACTGGACTACTGGTCTGGGGACCATGGTCAAGACCCTCCTTGTTGCAGCCTCAGGGTCCCCATTTGGAAGAGGTTCCAGAGTCAGTGCTCTGGCCAGGGTGAGGAGACTTTAGAAAGGAACCGAGCACCAGGACAGGAGAGGGAAACGGGGACAAGGGAGGCTTCTGAGGTTTCTCACATCACCCCCAAAGCCCAAGGTCCTGCTCCTTGGAGAGACACGGAAACAGAGAGACAGAGACAGAGACAGAGAATGAACACAGAAGAGAGGGAACCAGGAGAAGTCACAGACTTTCCTCAATCAGCTTGGAAATGACATCCCATCATTTTGCCCCATTCTATTCCTGATAGCAGAGTTACACAGGCCATCCACCCGGGAAGGGAGGGGATTCCACAGGGATGTGTGACCAGGATTCAGGAATGCCGGGAACCACTGTGGGGACTGCCCAGCACATGGGCGCAGACGAGGCCCTGGGCCTGAGCCTAAACCTAGTGGAGCCCCTGGAAGTCTATGTCGCAAGGGGACAAGGTTGGAATCAGTTCATTGCAAGGTTCCCATGGGGGCTGGGAGACAGGCAGGAGAGGGTTGGCTTTGCTGGACCCCAGAGCAGACCCGGGACCCTCTGAGCTGTGTTCCATGCCCCGCCCAGCCTCTGGTTCATCCTTGCATTGCCCAGTGTGTGCCCCAGCCTCCTGTGACAGCGGGCATAGAACAGATCCAGAGGTTCTACCCCTGATGGATCCCTAGAAATAGAAGCCAGACACCCCACTGTGCAGACGAGGAGCCTGGGGAGGCGCTGAGAGGCACAGGGTCTGTGCAGGGTCACTGCTCTGGGCATGAGCAGGAGCCCGATCTGAACCCAGCTCTATGTCCTCACAGCGGGAACACCAGCTGCACCCAGGCCTCCTGGGGGCTGTGCGTGGCTGTGTGGGTGTCACTCCATGGATGGGGCATGAGGTGGAGGGTGAGCATTGAGCAGCTTGGAGAAGGGAGCCCTTGGAGGCTCTTGTGTGAGGAGGAAGTTGCATAAGGGGACCCCAGACAGTGGTGACCTCACTTCCCTGACAACGGAATTTGGAACCTCGGTAACCAGGCACCCACATTCCAGGGACAGCCCCCTACCCGGCTCATTTCGTTGGAGATCCTTGAACAAGAACGCGTTTGTGTTTGCAGCCCAAAGTCCAGAGGCTGCAGGCTGAGGAAATGCACCCTGCAAACATTTTCCCTCACTGGGGATGTCGTGTCAGGGTTCCCTGACGCCTCTGGCCATTCGGCAGGAAGGACCAAAAGGTGACACCTGGAGGCCCAGAGCTGGCCAGCCCGGCCCCACACCGCTCTGATCGGACCTGTGCAGCCCCAGGTCCATTCCTCATGTACGTGTGTGTGTGTGTGTGTGTGTGTGTGTGTGTGTGTGTGTGTGTGTGTGTAAAAAGGGCTCATGTAGGGTGGGGCCACCCTGAGCGGGTGCAGGCTGATGAGGGGTCAGATGCCTGATAGTTGGGTCATGTTCACACCCCAGGTCAAGGCTGGCTGGGTGGGACGGGGTGTGCTGGGGCTGTGCCCTTCTGCCCAGAGTTTATCCTGAGAGTCCTGCAGGTATGGGGACTGTCCTGGGGGCAGGGCTGTGCACACACAGTTCTGGGCCTGATCTGGGAGCAGCAGGGGGAGTGGGCAAGAGGACAGTGAGGATGGCCGGGCAGGGCTGTGATGGCTCTGGTCCAGCTACCGGTCCCTGTCTTTGCAGAGTGCCACAGAGGACAAAGGTAAGAGGCTGACGGACACCCACTCCATCTCCCTGACAGACGGAGTGACTGCAGAGAGCTCTCCAGGAGCAGGTGCTGGGGATTGCCTGGGGAAGTCCTCTGACACCACCCAGACCACTGCCCATGGTGGGCCTTCGCTGGACTCTGGTCTGGGAGCTGGAGCCCACAGAGGCCGAGCCTGAGGGGGAGAAGGCTGGGGCTGGGTGTATGTGGGTGTGTGCACATGGGTCAGTGCTGGATCACGCATGGAGGAGCCCCCAGAGGCTGGTGTGGGGCCAGAAGCAAAGGCTGAACTCAGAGCACCCAGCTGGTGGACTGCAGTCAGGGAAGGCATCCCAGTGAGGCTTCCTTCCTGGCTGCCTCTTCTCTGGGAGGCCCTGGGCTGGGTTCTGTCTCTGCAAAGGCACAAGGACAGGCAGGCACGCACGTGGGTGAGCTTTTCTCCTCTCACAAGTGTGAACCCATCTGATGCCTCAGAGCTGCCTCCAACTGCCCCTTTCACGGATTTGGAGGAGCCCCGTGCAGGAGCGGGAGCCAGCGCACCCCCAGAGCCGGAGGACAGTCCAACTGTTGCTAGGAGGGCCACCTGCAGCAGCTGCTCAGCATCAGCAGCTCTGGAGGGAGAGGTGGTGTCCAGAGTGACTCCTGCAGGAGACCGGGAGCCAGCAACTGACCTCACACCTATGCAGAGAGAAATGAGGTGGGAGAGCCTGAAACCCTGCAGGAAGTGCCGGAGCCTCTGCCGGGAGAGATGCCACCAGAGGAGGGACAGCCTGAGCCTCTGCAGGGAGATAGGCCACCAGAGGAGGGAGAGCCTGAATCTCTGCAGGGAAAGCCCGATCCCGACGCACCCCCCTCCCCAGACAGTTTCATCCCCCCCCATGTTCTTTTCTCTGGTATAGTAACTTATTTTATCTTTTTTTTTTTAAGATTTTTATTTATTTATTTGACAGAGATAGAGACAGCCAGCGAGAGAGGGAACACAAGCAGGGGGAGTGGGAGAGGAAGAAGCAGGCTCATAGCGGAGGAGCCTGATGTGGGGCTCGATCCCATAAGGCCGGGATCACACCCTGAGCCGAAGGCAGACGCTTAACCGCTGTGCCACCCAGGCGCCCCTATTTTATCTTTTCATGTTCTATATACTGTATATTATTTGTTTTAAATAAAATTATTTGTTTTCGATTGACCAAATCATGAGCATTAAGTACATTCCCAACGCTCTGCCACCACACCACAGAACACTGCTGCAGAATATCTCATTCCCCAAAAGAATCCCTGAATCAGGAGCCCTCCCTGATCATTTTTCCTCCAGCGCACACCCTGGAACCCCCTAAGCTGCTTTCTCTCTCTGTTCCTTTACCTATTTTGGATGTTTCTGTAAGTGGAATCACGCAATAGGGACCTTTGTGTCTGCCCACCTATTTTCAAAGGGGACTCGTTTTTTTTGTGTTTATTTGACTAGAATTTCCCTTACTCGATGCAGAAATCCCCGATGGATTACAGATGAGAGGTAATCACAAAAGCCTCTTTAGGAATTATGGGCACAATCTCGGGGCCAAGGCCCCTGTTCCGGCTGGGACACCACAGCCTGGCCCCAGACAGGACATGGCTGGTTCCTCCTGCGGCCCACCCAGAAACCAGGGAAATGCAGAAAGCTGGAAGACATACCACAAAGGGCAAAATTATTGCTCACAACCCAAGGCCAGAGAAAGGTTTCCCATGCTTCTGGTCCAAACCATGATCCAAGTCACTGGGTTCCACAGGGACAGAGGCCAAACACATGCAAGTCCAAGGGGGAGGATAGGCATTCGGGGAGTACATGTCAGAGACGCGGGGACCTCCAGGGGAAGGACTCCAGCAAAGGAAACCCCATGGAGGCAGCGCTGGTCACCCTCAGACCAGCAGCAGTTGTCTAGTCTGGGGACCAGCAGCCCTGGGGAGAACGTGAGGAAGCGGAGGTCCCCTGCAGGGCTTCAGGCCTGTGTTCTTTCTGTCAGTGGCTGGCAGAAGAGGGGGCACCATTGATGCAGGAGAGAGCCCTCCACAGAGAGGAGGGGGCAGGCGCTCCCCCAGTGGCTGGTGCACTTGGGCGGGCTGAGGGGTATCAGCGGACAGCAGTCCCTCAGCTGGGCCCCCTCCTCAGGCCCACCACAAGCCTGTCTGGATGGCCTTTGTCCCCCAAACACAAAGTCTGGCCCAGGAACTCTTCCTCAAACCCCGACTCCCAATCGTTTATACTCAGCTCAAGTGACAAGAAACAGCCAATAGTTTAGGTGGTGTTGGGCACACAGAAACATTTGTTTTTCTAGCCCATGCTGTAACATTGCTGACATTTTTAAAGGTCTCAGGCTTTGATTCAAAAACGGTAGGATGCCGGGGACCCCAGACAGCTTTCTGGAAACCTGCCTCTGTGCCTTGCAGCCCTCCCATCCCACCAGCTCTGCTCAGAATCCCTCCAGGCCACAGACCCACAGTTTTGGGTCCTCAGATGGCCCAGACGACGTGCCTTCAAAAAGCGATCCATGCGGGGCAGCAGGACACAGTGAGGATTCCAGCAATCCCCCTCCCAGAAAGTGAGGGTACTGCTGGATGAGCTGTCTGACTAGGGATAGTCAGAGCTTCCAGGCCCTTCTTCCCTAAAGCTCCTCATCATTCAGCCTTTCTTCCAGTGATTCTGCTTGGTTTCTATTTGCCCCAACTGTTATCCATTGCCCTAGGCAGCAGAGACTCACATATGCCTTTAAATGTTTTGGACAGTGAATGCCCTCCAGTAGCCACCTCACTGCGGGAGAGCTGGTGGCAAGGAGGAAGTCACAGAGGACTCCAAGGGTCTGGACCTGGTGTTTCCCTCTCCTGAGATGGGGACACCCGTGGGAGGAGCAGGTGGCCAGCTGGTGTGGGGGGCAGGCACCTGAGGTGGGCAGAAAGGGTAGGTGAGGCCCGAGGCCCCGGGGTGTGTGTCTGGCATCTGGACTGAACAGGTTTTCAAAGCTGCAGATTGGCTGGGATCATATTCAGGCTGAGGAGGAAGATGAGGGGAGCAGAGGGGACTGAGGAGGCTCGGCTTAGACAGGAGAGGGCTGAGCCACTCCTTTGAGGGAAAAGTGGGTCAGGTCCAGACTCATAGGGACAGAGCTTGAGGCCACTGTGTTATGTGAAATAACCCAGGCCCTAAAGGACCAATACTGGAGGACCCCACTTGTGAGGGACGGAGAGCACTCCAGTTCATAGAGGTGGAAGGAGCTGCTGGGTGCTGGGGCTGGGGAGGGGGAATGGGGGGTTAGGGTCTCCTGCGTAGAGGTTCAGTTTGGGATAATGACGAAGTTATGATGGTTGGAGGTGGCATGTGCAGGATAGTGAATGTACTTATTGCCACTGAATTTTACACTTCAACGTGCTTAACGCTATCGATTCTATGTCCATTACACCACAACGGGAAAGTAGTGAGTGAGAGGATGGGGCCATCGCCAGTCCCAGGAGGGCCCAGGAGCCAGGATCCTATATCTTAGTTCTCGCTCTCACGCTCTGCCCCTTGCTGGTGACTGAGCTCACAGCAGGCACTCAGTAAATGCTTGCTAAGACGCAGTGCAGGCAGATGTTCCAGGGAGAGTTCACAAGCGCAAGTCCTCCCATGGGAAGTGAGGAATCCCAATAGGACGTGCATCCAGACGGAGCCAGTGCCCACGTTCCACAAACACCAGCACAGAAACAGCCATTTAAAAGCAAGGCAGGAACCGGGAATAACCCAGAAGCCCCCGTGCCCCTGCAAGCTGAGCTCGTGGCCATGGCCGAGGCCTCTGGTGGTCAGGGGACTGGGGTTCTGAGAGGTTGCTCTGCGCACCCCTGACCCTGAAGCCCCGTGGCCGCAGCGTGGCACGAGTACTGGGAGGGAAGACCCCACCAGGGCCTGTTCTAGCTCCACGGCTGCTGCAGGGCCGCTCCCAGCCCCACCAGGCGGTGTCTGTTTAGAACCAAGGAGAAAACCTTTTCCCTCAATTGTTCTTTTTAAAGATGGCTGCCCGGCATTGACACAGAAAAACATCTGACATAAAACTAGAGCCGTTCACAGCTGCAAATGACCCAGAAGTGATAAAAATGCACCGACCACAAAGAGAGGAACTTGTGCCCCCAGGCAGGCCTCCCGTGAGCCCGTGTGGTGGGAGCCCTGGACGCGCCGTGTGGGCAGTGCTGGGCTCCACAGTCTCCCTCAACGGGACAGAAGTAGGAACCTGCTCTGACAGCTCCGCTCAGAGCAGCACCCCCTGACCGAGACGGGGGCAGCCCCTCACGAGTTCCAGATGTCCTGGTCATTCTTGGGGTCAGCCCAAATCTCAGCTTCTTCATGACCCGGGGCCAGCCCAGCAGCCACGGGTCTCACAGGTCCTCCGGGGACAGCACCGTGAAGGGCTTGTGGTCCAGCAGGTACCTGTTCAGGTGGCTCTCGTTGGGCCACACGGCCTCAATCCCACTGGCCTGGTCGACCATCATCACCTGCTGACAGGCCGAGGTCAGTCGGTGAACCTTCACCTCTGACCCCCCAAAAAAGGCCCCCATGTAGTAAAAGTTGCTCTGGTCCCTGGGGATGTACGCCTGGGACTGTGTCCAGTGCTTGTAGCTGAAGTTCTCGCGGGCCAACCCATAGAAACAGGGGTGCTGGGTGCCAAAGAGTGGGGACAGGATCTCCACGCCCATGTGGTCACAGAACTTCATGTCCATGTCTGCACACACCAGGTCAGCCACCTCCCAGAGGAATCGCTGCTCCCAGGAGCGGCTGACCATCGCCATGCGATGCACGGACAGATCCTCCCAGGGTGGGGCGCCAGGGACCTTGAGGACCACCACACTCTGGCTCTCCCGGAGCGGCACACGGGGCCGGCAGCTGGCTGGTCGGTGAAGACATAGTAGGTGACCCTGTGTCCACCATGAAGTGCTTCTCCGCCATTGGCAGGAACAGCTCCAAGAAGACCATGTAGCTACAGGGACAGGGGACAGGGCTGGAGGAGGGTCACTGCCAGAGGCTGGTGGCAGAACCCCAGAGCTGGGGGCCATGGACACGTGCACCTTCTTTACAGGGGCAGGCCCTGAGGTGCTTTAAGCAATAGCCACCTTCTGGTCTGTCCTGAGCAAATCTGCCAGTGGGGCCTCCCTACCTTCTGATCCCAGAGATGGGGGCCATCAGTACCCCATCGAACAACAGAGAGCTTGAGGCTTCCGAGGCTGGAAACACAGTCAGTATGCTGAAGCCAGGAACACTCCCCAAGTGCTGAGCTCTGGGGCATCCGAAGATGCCCTCCCCTGACTGAACCCCTGCAGGTCCTGTCCCCACCTGCCAGGAGTGGAGCACCTTTGGGCACAGCCCTTGTTTCTATGCCCTACAGACTGGGTAGAACCAGAAGGGCCAGCCACCTGCCCCACTTTACTTTGAGTGGGCTGTGGCTGGCCCCCACAGAGCTGTCTCTACCTCCTGTGGGGTCTTCCCTTGAAGGCTACTGGGCATCCTGCTGACAAGGTCCTCGGTCAACCTCTGGTATTCCTAGGAGGGGTCACCTTGAACTCCCCTAGCTCAGGAATCAGGTGCAGCCCGGGGGCAGGGAAGGGGAAACAGGACCCCTGGAAGAAGACAGGGCTTGCTTAGGCCCCAGCCTTGAATCCAAGGGTGTAAGCTTCTGGGTCCAAGTCTGTATCTCCCTGGTCCCAAGAAGTCAGAAGTCTTGTCCAACTCGACTCATGTGGCTGGTCTCCCATGGAGAGGACTACCTGCTACCTACCATGGGAACAGCAACTCCCTACCATGGGGACAGCAGCTCCCCCATCATCAGCAAGTATGGTGAGCACCCCAAGACTGATTATTTTGCTCAGGCACCAGGTAGGGCTACTTCCCTGTACCTTCCCCATACCTGGTAGGTTAGTAAATTGCTCACACAGGAAAGGCAGGGACTACACTTAAAGAGGGGACAACTACACACACCCCTCAGGGGGCAAGTCCGGGCCCAGCCAATGCGGGAGAAGACAGACATGAAGCAGGGAGAGAGAAGAGTGGTCCTGGCAGAGGGCACAATGAATGCAAAGGCTTAGAGTCAGGCCTGAGGCACATGTGGGACAACCACACACCTGGGGGCCTATGAGGGGCCGGGGGCTGTGATGGGAGAGGTGAGGCTGGAGAAGACAGGCAGGTGGGGAGCAGACCACAGAGAGGTTCACAGGTTATGTTCCAAAAAGATCACTCTGGTTACTGGAGGAGAATGGGCTCTGTGCAGTGCTGGACAGGGAGACCCTAACCCTCAAACCTAACCCTAACCCAACCATAACCCTAACCCCTAACTCTCTAACCTCTAACCCCTAACCCTTTGTCTTTAACTCTAACTAACCTTAACTCTTTACCCTTAATTTTATTCCTTACCCTGAAAATATATCTATCCCTACCCCTCCAGCCCCAATCTCTGAATAATCCTTTCTGTAGTCCCAGCCAATGCTCTTTAAACCACTAACACCAACCCAAATCAAATCATCTCAAAATCAGCAAAATACATTCCTATAACTTTTATAAAACAGATACACGAAACCCCATCAGAATAACTTCTATATGAAACCAAGAAGACATAAGTGTATTGTGTACCATCAGCAAGTGTCTTTTTTTTTTTTAATGATTTTTTATTATATTATGTTAGTCACCATACAGTACATCCCCGGTTTCCGATGTAAGGCTCGATGATTCATTAGCTGTGTATAACACCCAGTGCACCATGCAATACGTGCCGTCCTTACTACCCATCACCGGTCTATCCCATTCCCCCACCCCCCTCCCCTCTGAAGTCCTCAGTTTGTTTCTCAGAGTCCATAGTCTCTCATGTTTCATTCCCCCTTCTGATTACCCCCCCTTTCTTTATCCCTTTCTTCCCCTACTGATCATCCTAGTTCTTATGTTCCATAGATGAGAGAAATCATATGATAGTTGTCTTTCTCTGCTTGACTTATTTCACTTAGCATTATCTCCTCCAGTGCTGTCCATGTTGTAGCAAATGTTGAGAACTCGTTCTTTCTGATAGCTGAGTAATATTCCATTGTATATATGGACCACAACTTCTTAATCCAGTCATCTGTTGAAGGGCATATCGCCTCCTTCCACGATTCAGCTATTGTGGACATTGCTGCTATGAACATTGGGGTGCATATGGCCCTTCTCTTCACTATGTCTGTATCTTTGGGGTAAACACCCAGTAGTGCAATGGCTGGATCATAGGGTAGCTCAATTTTTAACTTTTTAAGGGACCTCCACACTGTTTTCCAGAGTGGCTGTACCAACTTGCATTCCCACCAACAATGTAGGAGGGATCCCCTTTCTCCACATCCTCTCCAACAATTGTTGTTTCTTGCCTTGTCTATTTTTGCCATTCTAACTGGCGTAAGGTGGTATCTCAGTGTGGTTTTGATTTGCATTTCCTTGATGGCTAATGATTTTGAACATTTTTTCATGTGTCTGTTAGCCATTTGTATGTCTTCATTGGAAAAGTGTCTGTTCATATCTTCTGCCCATTTTTTGATTTGTTTATTTGTTTCTCGTGTATTGAGTTTGAGAAGTTCTTTGTAGATCTTGGATACCAGTCCTTTATCTGTAGTGTCATTTGCAAATATATTCTCCCATTCCGTGGGCTGCCTCTTAGTTTTTCTGACTGTTTCCTTGGCTGTGCAGAAACTTTTAATCTTGATGAAGTCCCATAAATTCATTTTATCTTTTGTTTCTCTTGCCTTTGGGGATGTGTCATGAAAAAGGTTGCTTTGGCCGATGTCGTAGAGGTTGTTGCCTATGTTCTCCTCTAGAATTTTGATAGATTCCTGTCTCACATTGAGGTCTTTCATCCATTTGGAGTTTATTTTTGTGTATGGTGTGAGATAGTGGTCAAGTTTCATTCTTTTGCATGTAGCTGTCCAATTTTCCCAGCACCATTTATTGAAGAGACTGTCTTTTTCCCACCGGATGTTTTTTCCTGCTTTATCAAATATTAGTTGCCCAAAGAGCCGAGGGTCCATTTCTGGGCTCTCTATTCTGTTCCATTGGTCTATGTGTCTGTTTTTGTGCCAGTACCATGCTGTCTTTGTGATCACAGCTTTGTAGTACAGCTCGAAATCCGGCATTGTGATGCCCCCAGCTTTGTTTTTCCTTTTCAACAGTTCCTTGGAGATTCGGGGCCTTTTCTGTTTCCATACAAATTTAAGGACTGTTTGTTCCAGTTCTTTGAAAAATGTCCTTGGTATTTTGATCGGGATAGCATTGAAAGTGTAGATTGCTCTGGGTAGCATGGACATTTTAACTATGTTAATTCTTCCGATCCATGAGCATGGAATATCTTTCCATCTTTTTATGTCTTCCTCAATGTCTTTCAAGAGTGATTTATAGTTTCTAGAATATAGGTCCTTTACGTCTCTGGTTAAGTTAATTCCAAGGTAACGTATGGTTTTTGGTGCTATTGTAAATGGGATGGATTCCCTAATTTCTCTTTCTTCGGTCTCGTTATTCGTGTATAGAAATGCAACTGATTTCTGAGCATTTATTTTGTATCCTGCCACGTTACTGAATTGCTCTATAACTTCTAATAATTTGGGAGTGGCTTCTTTTGGGTTTTCCATATAGAGTATCATGTCATCTGCAAAAAGAGACATTTTGACTTCTTCTTTGCCAATTTGAATACCTTTGATCCCTTTTTGTCGTCTGATTGCTGTTGCAAGGACTTCTAGTACTATGTTGAATAATAGTGGCGAGAGTGGGCATCCTTGTCGAGTTCCTGATCTTAAGGGAAAGGCTTCCAGCTTTTCTCCATTGAGAATAATATTTGCAGTAGGCTTTTCATAGATGGCTTTTATGAGATTGAGAAATGTACCTTCTATTCCTACACTCTGAAGGGTTTTAATCAGGAAAGGATGCTGTATTTTGTCAAATGCTTTTTCGGCATCGATTGAGAGGATCATATGGTTCCTGAGTCTTTTCTTGTTGATATGATGTATCACGCTGATTGATTTGCGAATATTGAACCACGCTTGCATCCCAGGTATGAATCCCACTTGATCGTGATGGATAATCCTTTTAATGTACTGTTGGATTCTATTAGCAAGTATCTTGTTGAGGATTTTGGCGTCCATATTCATTAGGGAAATTGGTCTGTAATTCTCCTTTTTGAGGGGGTCTTTGCCTGGTTTGGGGATCAAGGTAATATTGGCCTCATAGAATGAGTTTGGTAGCTTTCCTTCTGTTTCTATTTTTTGAAATAGCTTTAGGAGAATAGGTATTATTTCTTCTTTGAATGTTTGGTAGAATTCCCCAGGAAAACCGTCCGGGCCTGGAGTTTTGTTATTTGGAAGGTTGTTTATCACTGACTCAATCTCTTCACAATTAATTGGCCTGTTTAAGGAATCAATTTCTTCCGGTTTCAATCTTGGTAGTTTATAGGTTTCCAGGAAGGATTCCATCTCTTCCAGATTGCTTAGTTTATTGACATATAGCTGTTGATAAAAATTTCTAATAATCCTTCCAATTTCAATGGTGCTCGTCGTGACCTCTCCTTTTTCATTCATAATTTTAATAATCTGGGTCCTTTCTCTTTTCTTTTGGATAAGTCTTGCCAGTGGTCTGTCAATTTTATTGATTCTCTCAAAGAACCAGCTTCTAGTCCTGTTGATCTGCTCTACTGTACTTCTGGTTTCTGCTTGATTGATTTCAGCTCTAATTTTGGTCAACTGCTTCCTCGTGCGTGGATTAGGCCTGTCCCTCTGTTGCTGTTCCAGCTTCTTGAGGTGAGAATATAAAAACTGCATTTTAGATTTTTCTATTCTTTTGAGTGAGGCTTGGATGGCTATGTATTTCCCACTTAGGACTGCCTTTGCAGTATCCCATAGGTTTTGGACTGTTGTATTTTCATTCTCATTGGTCTCCATAAATTGTTTAATTTGATTTTTGATTTCCTGGTTTATCGAGTCATTCCTGAGCAGTATGGCTCTTAGTCTCCAAGTGTTTGAGTTTCTTCCAAATTTTTCCTTGTGGTTGAGTTCCAATTTCAGAGCGTTGTGGTCTGAGAATATGCAGGGGATAATTTCAATCTTTTGGTATCGGTTGAGACCTGTTTTGTGTCCCAGAACATGGTCTATTCTTGAGAATGTTCCATGGGCATTAGAATAGAATGAGTATTCTTTGGTTCTGGGGTGTAGTGTTCTATATATATCTATGAGGTCCAACTCGTCGAGTATGGCATTCAAAGCCTTTGATTCTTTGCTTAGTTTTTGCCAGGGTGTTCTATTTCTGATAGTGGAGTGTTGAGGTCCCCTACTATTAATGTATTTTCATTTATATGTCTCTTTATTCTGGATAAGAGTTGGCTTGTGTATCTTGCTGCTCCCCTGTTGGGGGCATATATATTTATAATTGTCATATCCACTTGTTGAATACTTCCCTTAAGAATAATATAGTGCCCTTCTGCGTCTCTAACTATAGTCTGTAGTTTAAAATCCAATTTATCTGATATGAGAATTGCTACCCCAGCTTTCTATTGAGGACCATTTGCGTGAAAGATTGTACTCCATCCCCTTACTCTCAGTCTGAATGCATCTTTGGGTTTGAAATGAGTCTCTTGTAGACAGCAAATGGATGGGTCATTTCTTTTTATCCAATCTGCAACCCTGTGGCATCTTATGGGATGGTTCAAACCATTTACATTAAGACTGATTACTGAGAGATATGATTTTAATGTTGCCATGTTGCCAGTAAAGTCTTTTTTTTGTATTGGCTGTGACTTTCTGTTCTGTATCACTCTTGGGGCCTTTTTACTTTTATAGAACCCCCCGTAATATCTCCTGTAGGGCTGGTTTCGTAGTTACAAAATTGGTTAGTGACTGGCGATTCTGAAATGTCTTTATTTCTCCATCAATTCTGAATGACAGCCTTGCTGGATAAAGGATCCTTGGCTGCATGTTTTTCTCTGAAAGAGCTTTAAATATGCTCCCCCAACCCTTTCTCTCATTCCAGGTCTGTGTAGACAGGTCTGATGTAATTCTGATGCTTTTGCCTTGGTACGTGAGAAATTTCTTTGCCCTGGCCGCTTTCAATACTGTATCCTTGCATCTAATATTTGTGAAATGCACTATGACGTGACGTGGCATAGGTTTGTCATGGTTGAGCTTGGGAGGGGTCCTCTCTGCCTCTTGGACACGAATGTTTGTTTCCCTTGCTAGATTAGGGAAGTTTTCAGCTACAATTTGTTCAAATATCTCTTCTAGACCTCTGTTTTTCTCCACCCCCTCGGGGATGCCGATGATTCTAACATTGGATCGTTTCATTGAGTCAGTAATCTCCCGTAACCTACATTCGTGGGCGTGGATTTTTTTAAGACCATCTTCTATTTTCATTTTTTCCTCTATTAACCCATCCTCCAATTCACTAACCCTTTCCTCTGCTTCTGCGACCCTGGCTGTCAGAGCCTCTAGTTTTGCCTGCATTTGGCTCATAGAATTTTTAATTTCTGTCAGATTCGCTCTCATTTCTGTCCTTAGGGATTCTATATTCTCAGTAACCTTTTCGTTAATAGTTTTTTCAATTCTACTCATCATTTTGACCATCGTTACTCTGAATTCCATTTCTGATAATTTGGTTACATCCATATCCATTATTTCTGTGGCAGAGGCCACAGTCTCACTGTCTTTTCTTTGCTGGGGGGGGCTTCTCCTTCTTGTCATTCTGATGAAGAGAGGTTGCGGGGTTTCCAGAGCCCAAATTATTGACTGGGTCCCAGGCCGTGCCCCTTGTTTTATAGGGATCTTAGGGATGTGGGCTTCTTCTTTAAAGATTTTATTTATTTATTTATGTGGCAGCCAACCAGCGAGAGAGGGAACAGAAGCAGGGGAGTGGGAGAGGAAGAAGCAGGCTCCCAGCGGAGGAGCCCGATGAGGGACTCCTTTCCGGAACGCCGGGATCACGCCCTAAGCCGAAGACAGGCGCTCAATGACTGCACCACCCAGGTGCCCGGGTTGTGGGCTTCTTGATTTTTCAGCCTGCCTTCTGTGTTCTGGGGGAGGGGCCTGCCGTGCCGATACTCAGGCAACCCTGTTTGGGTAGAGTCTCCGTGTCCCCTGCGAGGGGGGATGGGGATGGGCACTCCCTGAGCCGGTATTTCCAGGCTTTTGTTCTCTGGCGGCTTTCCCTGGCGGTTTGCTGTGCCTCTTCTGAGAGTCAGAGCAGCAGCGGCCAAATTTCAGCCTCTGTCACAGAACAGAGGGATTGCGGCCCGTTCTCTACTAATGTTCTGGCCACTTTAACTCTGTTTCTGTTGGTGCTGCTCAACCCTGCAGCGTCCCGGGATGTGCGCCCCACACCCGGCGTCCCAGCCCTCACTTCCAGGGCCGGCGCGTCTCTGTCCTTTGTGTTTCTAATGCCGCCAGCCGCCAGCCGCCCTGCGCGCTCCGGAGCTCCCGGTCTCAGTCTGGATCCAGTGAGCGCACCGGGATTCCGGGGTTCCGCGAGATGCCTGGTGGCGCGCACCCGGCTCACGGTCTCAGTCTGCTGTTCTGCGGGTGCCGTCCGCGAGCCCCGCCCGCTTCCCCGTGCAAGTGGCTACCGCTTCCCGGCACCCGAACGCGGCGGCTCCCTCCCCCTTCCGTTTATCTTCCGATATCTGTGCACGGTTTCATGGCTCCCCGCTTCGTACCTCAATACTCAGCGCTGGAGATGTTCATTTGTAGAGATCCAGATGCGTCTTCCTGCGTCTCAGGCTGGTTCCGTGGTTGTTTAGGCTGGTCTGGTACCTATCCAGCTCGACTCGGGGGACCGGCTGAAAACGGTGTCTCCTACTGCTCCGCCATCTTAACTCCGCCCCAGTGACGTAAGGTTCTCTATTTCAGTCAGCTGGGATCAGTAAAGGTGAGGCACAGACGCCACCGGCCACAGGATCCAGCGGAGTACCAGGGCCACGGAGCACAGCACTGAAGGCGGAGACCGAGGAGCCATCAGCAAGTGTCTTTTAACCAAAACTTCAAAGGTTATTCAACATAGTGAATCCAAGCAATGTTATATGCCACGATATTTTTTTTACATAAAAACATGTGGTTATGTTAATTGATGCAGAAAAGTTTCTAACCAAAACCCAATGTCAGTTCATGATTAAACACTCAAGAAAGTAGGACAAAGGGTAATTTGTTCAATATACCTACAGCAAAGATATGCTCAATTTTGAAGATTGACAACTCTACTCTGAAATCACAAACAAAGCCAGGATTCTAGCTTTTACCTCTTGCTCAATAATGTGCTGAAAGTTCTACCCAGAAAAACGAGGCAAGAAAAAAGGCATCCACGTGTGAAAGGCAACAATAGAACTATGTTTATTCAGAGACCAGAGATGATAACATCTTATATAGAAAGCTTCCTAAAGAGTCACCAAAAGTGACTACAGCTAGTCACCTAATTCAGCGAAGTCACAGGGCAAAATATCAATACACAAAATCTCTCTTCGCTGGGGGCGCCTGGGTGGCTCAGTCGTTAAGCGTCTGCCTTCGGCTCAGGGCGTGATCCTGGCGTTCTGGGATCGAGTACCACATCGGGCTCCTCCGCTGGGAGCCTGCTTCTTCCTCTCCCACTCCCCCTGCTTGTGTTCCCTCTCTCGCTGGCTGTCTCTCTCATCTGTCAAATAAATAAATAAAAATTAAAAAAAAAATTAAAAAAAAATCTCTCTTCTCTGTATACACTAGCAATGAATCATCCAAAAAGGAATTTAAGAGAACAATTCCACTTTCGGTAACATCAACATTGACAACATACTTAGGAATAAATGTAATTAAGGTGCAAGTCTTGTACATTGAAAATTACAGAACACTGCTGATTGAAATTAAAGAAAACCTAAATAACCTAATAATTGTGAAGACACCCCATGGTGAGGAAAAGACGTACTATTGATAAGGCGGCAATAGTACACAATGCAAAGTGCAGATTCAGTGTTTTTCCCAGGAAAATTCAGAGAGGCCTCTGGAAGGAAACACATAAACTAATCTAAGGTCGTATGGAAAATCAAGGACCACAAGATAGCCAAAACTATCTTGAAAAAGAAAATCAAAGATGGAAGCTCATACCTCCCGATTTCAAATTTTAATACAAATCAACAGTAAGTATTATACTAAGTGAAATAAGTCAAGCAGAGAAAGACAATTATCATCTGGTTTCACTCCTATGAGGAACATAAGGAATAGCATGGAGGACCACAAGGGAAGGGAGGGAAAACCGAAGAAGTCAGAGAGGGAAACAAACCATGAGAGACTCTGGACTCCGGGAAACAAATTGAGGGTTACAGAAGGAAGAGGGGGGTAGGGGGAATGGGGTAACCGGGTGATGGGTATTAACGAGGGCACGTGGTGATGAGCACTGGGTGTTATACGCCAACTAATGAATCGTTGAACACTACATCAAAAACTAATGTACCATACGCTGGCTAATTGAACATAATAAAAAAAAAGGCAACAGCAAATAAAACATTGTGATACTGTCATAAAGGTATGAACACAAATCAGTTGGATTTAACTGATAGCCCAGAAATAAACCCCTTCATCTATGGTCAGCTGAATTTTGACATGGGTGGACAAAATTACATTGAGGAGAGAATGGTCTTTTCAATGAAAGGTGCTAAACAATTAGTTATCCATGTGCAGAGGATTGAAACTGGACACTTACTCACACCACGTATAAACATTAACTCAAAATAAGTGAAAGGCTTAAATATAAGAGATAAAATTATAAACTCTAGAAGAAATAAATGGGGATAAATCTTCATGACCTTGGATTTAGCAATGCTTTTAGATCTGACACCACATCACAGGCGAGGAAAGAAAACATAGAGAAATTTAATTTCTTCAAAATTAGAAACCTTTGTGCATTAAAGATAGGCCACAGGATGGAAGAAAATATTGCAAATTATTTAGCTGGCAAGAGTCTGTTATCCAGAATATACAAAGTGCTTTTACAACTCATTAACAAAGGACAACAAAATTTTAAAAATGGACAAGGGACTTGGATAAACGGTTCTCCAGAGAAGACATAAAAATGATCAATAACACATGAAAAGATGTTAAACGTCATTAGTCAGTATGACATGCAGATTTAGACCACAGTGACATACCCTTTTACACACACTAGAATCAGTATAATCAAGAAAACAAAATAACAGATGTTGGCAAGGGTGTTGAAAAACTGGAACCTTTAACCTTGTTTGGGAAATGCACAATGGTGGTGCAGCCTATATGTAAAATAGTTTGCATTTCCTCAAAAAGACAAAAATAGGATTGTCATACAGTTCAACCATTCTACTCCTGGAACTGAAAACAGTTGTTCAAAGAAAACCAACAACATGCACACAAATACCCATAGCAGCATTTTTCACAATAACCAAAAGGTGGATGCAACCCAAGTGTCCATCAACGAATGGATACACAAAATGGGGTAGATCCATAAATGGCAATATTGTTATGCCATATAAAGGAATAAAGTAAAATCGTGCATCTGTGGAAAACAATATGGTGGCTCTTCAAAAAATTTAACACAGAATTCCGCTTCAGCATATGTACCCAAAAGAATTGAAAGCAAAGACTTGAGCAGGTATTCATGTTCCCTTATACAGACAGCATTTTTCAAAACAGCCAAAAGGAGGAAGCAACCCAGTGTCCACTGACAGATGAATGGATAAACAAAATGTGGTATATACACAATGGAACATGATTCAGCCTTAAAAATGAAGGGAGTTCTGACACAGGCTACAACACGGCTTGAACCTGGAAGTCATTTCGCTGAGTGAAATCAGCCAGTCACAGGACAGATACCGTATGATTCCACTTACGTGAAGTATCCAGAGATGCAAAGTAGAATGTGGCAGCAGGGCCAAGGGCAAAGGGGAGTTAGTGTTTAACGCATACAGAGTCTCCCTCAGGGAGAGTGAAAAAGTTCTAGAGAATGATGTACAACCGTGGGAACTCAGCTAAGGCCATAGAACTGTGTACCTGACATGTTTTCAGTGGTAAATGTTATTTATGTGAATGAAGGACTGATACATGTCACAGCATGGATGGACATTGAAAACAGCCCCAGTGACAGAAGCCAGACAGAAAAAGCCACTCAGATTAGAACCATCTTGCTTAAATCTGTCAAAGTTACCCAAATAAGGGAAAGTCTCGGAAGCAGTTCCAGAAAAAGAAAACTAGATCAGAATGGAGAAAGACATCTCAGACAGTCGGGCAGGTGGTGACAGTTGAGGTGGGCCGGTGGTCTGGGTTATAATGTGGGAACCGCAATGATTTCCTCACTTGGGGTTATGTGGTGGTTCCACGGGAGTGTCCCTGTTTTGGGTAAAACACACCGAAGTATCCCGTGTGAAGTGGCAAATGGGGTAAGGAAATGACATTTGTGCTGCAGCGACAAGTTTACCGCACGCTTCAGATCTCTACAGAGGAAATCGCTCTCCCAAACAACCAGGTCAGCACCACTCCAGAGAAGCAGAGACGACATCAAACTTGGCGACGAGGCCAAGCCCTCCCAGATTCGGTTCACCCAGCGTGGAGAGGCCACTCGCCCTTGCGGGAGGCCACATGTTAGCGGGAGACTCATGGCAGGATTCTATCGGTGGCCCCTGTTTCTCGGGTGCAGAAGCGGCGGGATTTGGAATTCCAATTTTCCACAATGCTGCACCGAAAAATGGCTGGAACTGTGAACATGCATGCAGGGAAACCTCAGCAAAGTGGACTGGGGATGCCGGAGGGGAGTCTGGAGGGGGAGGCCGACCCCTCGGTGTCAGCTACAGACCCAACAGCGAACCCTCCGCAGGGCAGACCCATCAGTTACAGGCCCCAAAGCGCAAGATGAACGCTTCGTTTCCTCCACGAAATCACCACCCCTGCAGCCCAGCCAGTGAGAAACCTCCATCACCCCCGAACCCCTGCTTTCCTCCGGTGGACTTGCCTGCAAAACAACCCTCCCAACTTCCTCCTCCTCCTCCTAGAAATAACGTCCCTTTCCTTTGTTTCTCGCACTTGCCTGTGATGTGGCGGTAGCTTACAGGTCCCAGATGGCAATTCTCTGCTAGTCCCAAAAACCCATTCTTGCTGGTAAAATAACCAGCAGTTTTCGTTCAAGGTTAACAGAATTGAGAAATTCAGTCAGCTTGCAGGATACGAAATCAACATCAAAAATCACCTGCGTTTCTACGCCCCAGCGGGGGGGGAGACAAATTCAGAGACCGATCTCATCCGCACGTCCATCCAAAAGAACAAGATGCCTAGGAGTACATGTAGCCAAGGAGGTGACGGACCTGTTCTCCGAAACCTGTAGGACACTGACGACAGACATCGAGGGAGACACGCGGAGATGGGAAGAGACTCTGCGCTCATGGAAGAACCGATCCTGTGAAAATACCTCCTCTCCCCAAAGCCGTCTACAGAGTCCCCGCTGTCGCTACCGAACTTCCAGCGGCGTCCTCACAGACGCGGAGCCGACAACCCTGAGGCGGGTGTGGACGCAGGGAAGACCCCGCAGGGCGGAGGCTGAGGGAACACGAGCACCCTGGCAGGCGGCTGCTCCCTGACCGCAGACTGCCTGAGAAACCCCAGGAACCGAATTCGTGTCCGCATAAACACAGAGGCGGAGCGGATCCGAGACCAGAAAGGGAAGACCCCACGTCACCGCAAAGTCAAGGAAACCCAGCGGTCTACACAGTGCACCCTTCCTCCGCGGGGTCCTGTGAGCACGGACCCCCTCAGCAGTCCTGGCTCAGGAGGCTTCTCCTCACTTTCTTCTCCAGCGTGATGGTGGTGGTGATGGGGGAGGGGGGTGTCCCGAGGAGGCCTGGCTCCTGTCGGTGTGGACGCGGCCCCACGTCCTCCCCAGCGGGTCCTGTCACCACGGTCCCAGCCCCATATCCTACCCCAGGCCTCCACAGAGGGTCCTGAGGAGGCCGGGCTCCTGTCAGTGTGGATGCGGACCCGCGTCCTCCGAAAGCCCCCACAGACGGTCCTGAGTAGGTCCGACTCCCGCGCCCCCTGCGGGCGGTGGAGGCAGTGCAGGATGCGGCGCGCTCAGTTCAGTGGAGACACCTGTCACCGCCCCGGGTCTAGCCCAATTTTGGAAATTCAGACTGGAATCGAGCCCAATATCCCCTGACATCTCCAGAAATAGGAAAAATCAATTGGGAGCTATATGGAATTAAATAAAATGCAGGTAGAAACTTTACAACTTCTACCAAAATTCATTCAAAATTGTAGATAAATTTAAAATGCAAACCTATCAAAATATCAAAAAGAAAAAAGAAAGGAAAATCTACATGACCTTCGGTTTGGTGAGGAGTTTTAACACACAACACCAAAGGCCAATCCACAAGTGAAGAAAATTGATAACATGAACTTCCTAAAATTAAAACTCTGTGAAAGACCTTGCTCAGAAAACTAAAAGACAATCCACACACTGGGAGAAAATATTCACAAAACACATATCTGGTAAAGGATCTGTATTCAAAATATACAAACACTCTCAGAACTCAACAAAAAGGAAATAACCTAATCGATAATGGATAAATATCTGAACAAATGCTTGGAGAAAGAAGACATACCAATACAAAATAAGCATGCAAAAATATGCTCAACATTCTCTATCATTAGGAAATTACAAATTTAAACAGCAGTGAGATAATGCTGCACGCCTTTTAGAAATGCTAAACTCCAAAACATGAGAATACCAATTGTTGGAAGGTGGCAAATGACACGAATGCTCCTTCCCACTGGGGGAAATGCTCCCTGCGGCCACTGTGGAAACAAGTTTGGCAGTTTTTTTGGTTTTTTTTTTTGAAGCTAAATAAGTCTCACCTTAACAGCTCACAATCACACTTCTGGTATTTATTTATTTTTTAAAAGATTTTGTTAATTTGACAGAAAGAGAGAGAGCCAGAGAGCACAAGTGGAGGGAATGGCAGAGACAGAGGAAGAAGCAGGCTCCCCACTGAGCACAGAACCTGATGTGGGGCTCGACCCCAGGCCGCTGGGGGGGGATCATGACGTGAGCCAAAGGCAGACGCTTAGCCATCTGAGCCACCCACACGCCCCACACTTCTAATATTTAGACAACTGCTTTGAAAAACTGTTTCCAAACAAAAACTAGCATGCAGTTATGCACAGCAGCTCTATTCATAATGGCTAAACACTTAAAGAAATCAGGATGTCCTTCAATAGATGAATCCATAAGCAAACTGGGGTGCAGAATATGCCACCCTAAATATGCTTCTTTGGCACAAGAATTATTTGAGGCTGATCAATTTTAAGAAACAGCAGACATAAGAGAATCTTTGAAAGCTGAACAGAGGTTGTCACTTGGTGAGTGAAATGTACACTTATAAAGGAAAGCTCCATTTGTCAGGGTTTCTCCCTCTCTGTACCAGGAACAGAACAATGACTAAATCTCAACACACTCTTACCAAAGGAGAAGGCACAGATTTAAATCTGCATAACCACCATACCCTCCTTTACTGTGCTTGGCCTGGTAATGTCCTTTAACTGGCCTTCCCACCGACCAAAATCTTTTTGTCTTTAGCTGAAGACGGCATTTAGGGTGAGGGCTGGGCCACTTTGAGGAGTTACTCTGTCTTCCCCGGTGTCTCCCATGTAAACAGGACGTATGCATGTTACTAAAATTCTGTTTTTCTCCTGTTAATCTATTCAGCAATAAAAAGGAATGAATCCCATACAAAGACATGGATGAATCTTACATGTATTTTGCTAAGTGAAAGTGATGAGGGAGCAGAAGCCTGGCTGAAGACAAAGCAGAAGCTGACACCCCACAACCCTCTCCCCATGGGATATACGTGACTTTCCTCAGGCACTCCTGGCTGCCCTAAAGGAAAAACAATAGTTAACTCATAGAGATCACAATCCTGCAAGACAGGAGTCTCCCTCAGTTTACAAATGTCTCAGCAATCTCCAAGAACAAAGCATTTTTATCAATAACCTAGCTTCCAGAAGGAAATGTAGATGCAATGAAATGTCCTTATAACTTGCAGCCCATTGACAGATTCTTGAAGCGGGCAGTGTGTAATGTTCCTCCACGAATCTCCCATCTATCTTAATGCTTATACCTTGCTGGGGGGGAAAAACAACCTTAACTTGACCATGGCAAGGCCTCCAGTATCTTGCAGGTCCTCTTTAACGTATGAAAATCATTTTGAAACCTCCATTTTCCTTAACCTCCCCCAACCCCATAGTATATAATCAGCCACCCCACACAACCCCTGCAGCAGCTCTTTCTGTCCATGGGTCCTGTCCCTGTGCTTTAATAAACCACCATTTTGTACCAAAGACGTCTCAAGAATTCTTTCTTGGTCTTTGGCTCCAGACTCCAACCCACTGAACCTCACCTATATTCCAAAACTACATCATTGAGACAAGAACCCGGCTCTCCCTCATCAAGGTAATGAAAGAATCAAGTGGCGCAGGTTCGAAGTATTCCTGATGAGGCTGTGGGATATCGGTTATATATCTGATTATATACTATGGGGTTGGGGGAGGTAAGGAAAAAGGGAGGTTTCAAGAAGATTTTCATACGTTAAAGAAGGTTCACAGGATACCGGAGGCTTTGCCATTGTTGAGTTAAGTTGGTTTTTTTCCTCTTAGGTAGGCATTAACACGAAGATAGTTGGGAATTTCCTGGATTCCTGGAAGTATCTGTCTATGGCCTGCAGGTTATAAAGACATTTAATTGTATTTACATTCCCTTTTGGAAGCTAGGTTACTGATAGCTTTGTTCTTGTAAACTGCTAAGACATTTGTAAACTGAGGGAGACAAGTCTTGCAGGATTGTGGTCTCTATAGGTTAACTATTTCTTTTTCCTTTGGGGCAGACAGGAGTGCCTGAGGAATTTCACATACATCCCATGGGGGGTTGGAGGGGTTGCGGGGTGTCAGTTTCTGCTTTGTCCTCAGCTTCCTTTTGTTGCCTCATCATTCCCCACTATCCTTCATGCTGGATACCTGCCACTGTGCATTTGTCAAAAAGCCTTCACATCCCAAAGAACAAATCGTAATCTACTAAAATTATTTAGGATGTGGGAGTATCACAGGATGGTGTCGGGACCAAGGCCAGGGAGCCAAGGACCAAATGTGCCGCTTTGTCATATTATTTTAAATAAAAGTTACTTAAGAGACAGTCTCTGCAATGAGGACACTCAGACCCTCCACTGTCCCCCTGGAAGGAGGAAATCTATCTCCATGTGAAGATGTCCCTGTACCAGGTAAAGAGACTTCGACATCTCCAGAGATGGGAAACCTGGAGCCCAGAAGATTGTATAAACAGCCCTTGTTATTTTTTACTATTTTACTGCCCCAGCCCAAATTCTGTTTAGAACTCCTTACTAGTTGAAGCTTCCAAGATTGTTTCCTTTCTGCTCTGAATTCCTCACAGTTTTACTTTCTCTTTACCCCAAAAGTAAAACAAACAAACAAAAAACCTGCCTGTCTTTGACATTTCTTTGGGCCTCAATTTCTTTATTGGGCCTTGGGGACATGTAATTGTACTTTGCTTTTTTTTCCTTCTCCTGTTAATCTGTCTCATACTGAAGAGGGAAATTGACCAGAGCAGGCCCAGGCCAGGAGGCCCCGAAGATGGAAAGTTACTAACAATAAGCTAGAGATAACCAGAAGCCCTACTGCGAGCAAGAGATAACCAGCCGTTTCTGCTTCTGTAAACAGGCTTCCCGCCACAGGCTCCCTGCCCTACTGTTCCCGCCTAAAGCAGCCCCCACTCCCCCAGTTCAAACCCACCTACCAGCAGTCAGCATAGCCCTTGGAGCCTGACTGCCTGCGGTCCCCTATAAAAGCCCTGTAACTCCATTGCCGGGGGCCCAGAATTTGGAGCACAAGCTCATCTGGGTCCGCCCACGTAAAATAAATCCGAGTTCTCCTACTTCTCCGAGTGTCACTTGGTCTCTCCCGGGTTGGAATACACGCATGCATTGCCTTGCATTGTCTGCTGAGCACATTCAATCCCCACAGGTGAGACCTTAATACCATTCCCTAATAAAAGGAGCCAGGGATCTTTGAAGAAATTGCTGACACCAGGACTGAGACAGGATAATCTTGAAGTAAGAGAAAGTAAGGAGGCACCAAAAAAAAAAAACAAAAACCACAAAGATGGAATTACGTCAATGGAAAACAGGAGCCAATGGAGAGCGCTCTCAAACACCAAAGCAGGAATGAGCCAGCAACCAAACACTGAGCTACTGGAATATAACCAGCAGCCTAAAATGACTACCCAGGTGGGGGCGCCTGGGTGGCGCAGTTGTTAAGCGTCTGCCTTTGGCTCAGGGCGTGATTCTGGTGTTCTGGCATCGAGCCCCGCATCAGGCTTCTCCAGTAGGAGCCTGCTTCTTCCTCTCCCACTCTGCCTGCTTGTGTTCCCTCTCTCGCTGGCTGTCTCTCTCTGTCAAATAAATAAAATTTTTAAGAAACAAAGTAAAATAAAATAAAATTAACCCAGGTGGGTAAAAATGAATGAGTGGTTAAAAAGGAAGCCACAGGCACAAAATGGAGTCACTTATGTTAAGAAACCCAGACCAGCAAACCAAGATTTAATGCCTAATCTAACTGCAATTTCACACACACGTGCCCCATGTAACCTTTAACCAGTCAACCCGGAAAGTGTACTGATTGGCCCCTTCTGGCCCGATTAGGAGGGCAACTTTTCCTAAAACAGCATATCTTTTGCTAGTAAGTTCCTTTTTTCAATTGTCTCTCAGCCTTTAAAAACGTCCCCATCCCTGCAGTTCAAAAGAGCTCCTTTCTATTTGCTAGGTGGGATACTATCTGATCAATGAATCCTTCGATAAAGCCAATGCAATGTTTTAAATTACTCAGTTTCTTTTTTTTAAAAAAGATTTTATTTAACAGAGAGGGAGAGAGAACAGGCAGAGGGAGAAGTAGGCTCCCCACTGAGCAAGGAGCCCGATGTGGGACTCGATCCTGGCCAGGACTCTGGGAGCCGAAGACAGCTGCTTAACCCACTGAGCCACTGAGGCATCCCTCAGTTGCATTTTTATTAACAGATTACATAGGTTTTCTACAAACAGGGCTGAATAGCCCTCTCCTTTCAGAATTCCAAATAACAGATGTAGCCAGCCATCCATCAAGGAGGTGGGGCTCACTCCCCTGTCCCAAAGTGTGGGCTCAGCCAGTGTCTTCCTGCTCAAGAGGAACACTGTACGCACATGGGAAAGAGTAACTTCGCGGCGGGGAAGTCAGACCAACACTGCCGCAGCCAGCCGACCGGCGTTAACATGGACAGTGACAAGTGGCCTCCAGAGCATGTCCTTGGATATAAAGTGACGACAGTTGTAATTAGTAGTTAGAAATTTTTAAAATTTTACTTTTTTTTGCCCGCTATATAGACTTTTGTTCTTGTTGTTTTTGTTGTTCGAATAGTGAGTGAGGCACTAAATCTTAAGCTCAGATAATTAACTTCTTGAGTTGTAAGAGGCTTTCTGTGTATGGGATGGTATCAGCCTATGTACAATGAATTTAATAAATTTAAGTATTATAAGATTTTTGCACATTTTGAGCTCAGTAAATTGTGAATCGACTGTTCCAGATTTCCTTTCTCCATATTTGGAAGTATAGTTTGGTGAAATTAGTGTCTTACCTTTTTGATGCACTAGATCATGTTTTGTTTTATTAAAACAAAAGATGGAAACATCTTTCCATGTTTTGGAAACGTGTTTCCATCTTTTGTTTTATAGGAAAGTGATTAACATATAACTCTGTTTGTTTACATTTTTTATCACTGTTATCCAATGCCCATTTTATGTTATTTTATAAGTAAGTTTACATGTCACAGAATAAGTATCTGTTTATGTAATCTACATGTGAATATTTTACTATCCCACACAGTCATTTAACATTATGCTAAAATTTACCACTGTGGGTTGAATGATCACTATTCACCAAGCATTTTTAAACATATTAATAAGTTAGCATAATGAGGATATATTTGGGCTAATAGGATTATCATAGATTTTTCCCCAAAGAAATATAAATAATGATATTAGTGTATTTCTTATGGAACGCACTCATAAAAAGAACTTTAAGAAATTGTGGATAGTGAATAATATATTTCTCTAATAGAAATTTAAATTGTATCGTATTTTTAAATAAAGTCTTTACACTAATTGATATTTAATATGGATGAAAGTTGCACAGATTCACATAAATTATAAGGTTGTGATAAATGCTAAATATTTTATCTAAATAGTTTTTCAAGAAACAGTTGTAAATATGTGTATATTAAATGGCTGTAACATGGAGTTTGTGGCATTTTCTACTCAGTATGCATTATTCTTTGTTTTTTGTGTCTGTGAAGATTGTACTTACTATACCTTTTTATACCATAATTTGCTATTATGGGGCTTTACATTGTGTTTAACTGAATAAGAACTTTTTTCTGATTTTGATTGAGTATAATTTACTATTTTATGATTTCCAATATGATGCTTTCATATTATCACTGCAATGTCTATGTATTAAATTTATAATATAACTTAAGAAAAAGGAATTTTTAGAGAGATTTCAGTTGCAATTTTCATATTTCATGCAACTGAAAACATTTATTTCTAGGATTGGGAATATTATAGGACCTGTAGGATGAAAAAAGATGGTATGACATAATTGTATTTGTGAAATTACAGAAATTTTGTCCATTAATTTTATTTTATTTTATTTATTTTTAAAGATTTTATTTATTTATTCGACCGAGAGAGAGGCAGCCAGCGAGAGAGGGAGCACAAGCAGGGGGAGTGGGAGAGGAAGAAGCAGGCTCATAGCGGAGGAGCCTGATGTGGGGCTCGATCCCATAACGCCGGGATCACGCCCTGAGCCGAAGGCAGACGCTTAACCGCTGTGCCACCCAGGCGCCCCTGTCCATTAATTTTAAAGCATTGTTGTCATTTTAGTACTCTTTTAGCAGTTAGGCATTTGATACTTTAAAACTTGATTTACTCTGAAAATTATGTACAATGTTTTATAATAATCTTCTTTATCCAGTGCCTTTAACCTTGATTCAATACGTTTGTAGCCTCAGTTATCCTTCCTTCCGTTATACCCCATAATGCTTTCATACCCTAGACATCAGTTTCTTTTTTAAAAATGTCAATTTGATCAAGAGGTAGCAAGATAAGTAGAGTTGCCTATGGAAGACGGGCTTCTTAATTAATTAAAGAATGTTTCCTGGATGTCTACCATGGGCCAAGTGTTTTTAGCCCCTGAATATACAGTTGTGACCCCATCAGACGAAGCCCTAACCAGTCCCAGCATTCTGTCTAGATGGGGTGGAGTTAAGAACCTAATTAAAATAGAGATACAGAGAAATATGCATTTAAGGATGGTTGTAGTTAACTAGTTGTAGTTAACTAGTACTTGAGTTTGTGTAAAGATAAGGTAGTTATTATTGATTTGAGCTGAAGCAACTGACAATATGTTAGAAAGGTTAAAAAAAAAATACTTTGCAGCATTGTGACCTCTACTTGACTTTTGAGTTCAGGTCGTAATTATAGATAGAATAAAAGGCCTTAATTTTTCACTTTTCTTGCTAGTAAAGGTACGTTTATTTTTAAATGCTCGTTTAGAGTAATGTTTTATCATAACATTACTGTGAGAAAATCCCACTATGTATTTGCAAGCAAATTACTGCCCATTTTTAAAGTTGTACTTTACAATTTAGTATTAATATTTTCAGCCTCAATCTGATCTTCATAATCACTGATATTTTAAATTTGGCAATGAATATGAAATTACTTTCTGATTTGCAGAGTGATTGTATTGTTACTTAAAATGCTTATTAATATATGGGAAGGTTGGAGTCTCCATTTTTCTGATGTTTAAATTCTTGTTACTTATTTTGATAGCATCTAATAAGAGGAGATAGCATTCATGTGATTAAACAAATTAAAATATACTTTGAAGAGTTTTTTTAATTGTTAAACTTTGTCGTCATGAGATTAAGTTTTGGCCTGGTGTTCAGTTACAATATGTACTAACAAACGTAATTATGAGGTGAGATAGTCTTAAGTGTGATGTGTAATGCACCTGCATATAAATGAAAATGGCACACACAGAGACACCGTGCTGTAGGGAGCTGTACCAGAAGGTTTACGAGGCCATGTGAAATTGCACCTAAAATTGTGTTATTAGTGGGGCGCCTGGGTGGCACAGCGGTTAAGCGTCTGCCTTCGGCTCAGGGCATGATCCCGGCGTTATGGGATCGAGCCCCACATCAGGCTCCTCCGCTATGAGCCTGCTTCTTCCTCTCTCACTCCCCCTGCTTGTGTTCCCTCTCTTGCTGGCTGTCTCTATCTCTGTCAAATAAATAAAAATAAAATCTTTAAAAAAAATTGTGTTATTAGTGACTGTGCTAAATTTACTTTACTTGATGAATAAATGTATTTACTCTAATCAAAATTGCTTTGGTTTAGATGTCTAAACAATTTCCCTCTTTTGAAATGTATTTGTGATGTCTACTATTGATGGGGGGTATTCTTGGACTGCAGGGGTTGATGTGTTTATTTTATAGTCTGATATGATATACTGATTTTGTAAGTGATATTTAGGTAATTCTAGTTACTGTGTATTTGACAACCTTCTAAAATGTTTTGCATTAGTGCTTTTCTTCATTAATTGAAATATGCTAACGAACCCATGGTAGTTTAAAAATAACTTACTTATTCAACAAATATTTGAGTGCATGCTGTGTACCAGAAACTACAGGAATAACTAGGGATTCAAAAATGATTGAGACAGAATGTTAACAGAAAAAAGCATATGCACTGCAAGTGAAAAGGTATGGAACAATTTTGCATGAATATTTATTTTTCTAGCATGTGGATTAAAATCTTTGGAATCAATCTTTTAAGAGAAGTGGACTATAGGAGAAACAAATTGACTTGGGTGTGAAAATATATACTATAATTGTAGTTTTGCAGGTATGTGAAATTTCATGAATGAGTTACTTCACCAGTGACCAAATTATTCTATTCATTCATTAATCAGAAAGAGACGGTATTATTGAACATCTACCCTATTTGGCTTTGGAGATTTTGAAAAGCAGCATGAGACAGTAACTGTCCTCTAGATATATATTGTTTGGTAGAAAGAAAAAACTATTGTAAATGTGGGATAAAATGTTCCTGGAGCTGTGCTTGATACTTACCAGTACCCAGCAGGGCTGTGAAAGAGGGGAGTCAGTTCTGATAACATAGGAGAGGGCCTCATAGCGATATGAGTCAAGGCTCTGGGGGCTGGTGGTGCTCCTTTCCTAGGCCTGCGACTATGTACCGTGCATGAAAAGCAGTACTATGTGTGGTAGTTTCTTCTCTTGTGAGGGCTGCCTGCCTAACTGCTGAGAATAACCAGGAATCCCACTGCCATGGTCCCCTAGTTATAGCCACGGGGAAGGACTAAATAAAAGCTGAAATGAAATAATATGCAAAAAATAATAGTAATAAAATTGAAATCACGGCAAAAATAATCACTTGAGGATTTTGTTAAAAATACCGATTCTGATTCAGCAAGCCTCTGGATAGGCTCTGTGACACTCCTGCCCATAGACCACACGTTGAGTAGCAAGACTTTCAAAAAGTCCTTTTGGGGTGCAGTGTGCAATAGAACTTGGGGCGCTTTGATTGAAGCAACCAGAGCTGTTTGAAAGCCAGGAGACAGTATGGTGAAAGAAAAGAATGTGAAAAAATACAGCCAGCAGGTAATACTGGGCATTTTCGATTGGAAGGAAAGTTCATCAGCTATGTCAGCCATCAAACCTTCCTCCTACAGGTCTTCAGAGTCCTGTAATAATAGACTTGTCTTTCTTATATTACATGTGCTGTTGGTGTGTGTGTGTGTTTGTGTGTGTGATGCCCACTGTGCCAACTGAAGAAAACAGTCTTCATGTACCTTTAATTACATTGTACTTGCTGCCTAACAACATTCTAGAGATGCTTTAGGCAGAAATGACATGGTGCAATTGGTTTGAATGCTCTGAACTGTTTGAAGTCAAATCTGTATGTTTCTAAGAGAAGTTAGGAAGGTATTCATAGTTGTTATTTATTAAGCTAATTTAATTTGGGATGGGTACAAAGAAGATGATGAATGTGGAAGCATCATATGGGTATTTGGTAGTCTATGGAAGAATAAAGAGTATCACCTCATACATTTTGAAAATTGTAAGCTTAAGGTCAATAGGCTTAATTTACAGCTTATAGGGCTTGGGCGCAGTTCCAATAATAGCCTTATTTTTGTGAATTTGTAAATAACCCGTAACACTGTAAATTTTAGTTTTCATCAGTCTTAAATTCCGTTCACCACTCCCTATTACAGTTGACTGTAACCCATCCAGGTTATGCCAGAGGCAGAGAGAACGATCTCAGCTATGGGCTAGCCTGACCACTCTATCAGCAATTATTGCTGCATAACACCCTAAAATGTAAGTGGATTAACCACTGCCCCTTATTATTTATATGGATTTGCAAGTCAGTTGATCTTGGCAGGACTTACTCGTATTTCTACAATCAGCTGGCGGGTCAGCTAAGTTAGGGACTACAGTGGGATGTGAATTGTGAGCTCGTTTAGGATGGCTGGGAAGACATGTCTCTCACATCCTCTCAGCAGGCTAACCCCAGCATTTTCTTTTGCGGGTAGTAGGGATCCAAGAGAAGGCCTGGAAACATGCAAACAGATTTCAAGCTTGTTTGAGTCAGGTTTGCTATTATTGCCAAATCCAGAGTCACCGTGGGAGGGTATGAGAAGAGGCCATGATTCAGGGAGGCCACAGCCCAATCAACCACATGCTCTGATCTCAGACCAGCTCTTGTAGGGCAGCAAAATATTGAGTCTTAGCTTGCCATGGTCCATGGTTTCATCAGGCAGCAAGGTCAGATCAAGTGAGACGATGTGGATACTAATTCTACTGATTAGAACGGAGGCATCAGGACAAGCAGCATATGCAAATTTTAAATCTCTTTGATCATCTCTCTTTCTATCTTATCCAGGTTTCCACCCTTTCCCTCTCCTGAGTAGAAGCCACTGGGCAGTCTCCCAGTGCTGCGGTCTTCGATCTGCTGTACTATGTTATACCGCGGGGACTGGTTTGGTATCCAAAGGTGCCTTGTCTTATCCATGAGCTTCCTTGGTGAAGACTGAAAGTCAGTTGATTTTCTTCCAAGTGTGTACAAAGTACAATGTTTCCATGACCAAAAAATGATGCAAAAAAGTACTTTCTATTACATATTATAGTTACCAGTTCACCAGTGGATGTTAAAACTGTTGTTTTAATTGAACCAGTAGTTTTGGTTCAGTTTTTAGGAGCAGGAGCTACTTAAATCTAAAATACTATTTGAACCTCAATGCGATGTTTCATTGTTAGTTTAACTGGATTTTAGTTTTTGTTAATTAGAATTTCACATTAATTTATTAGCTGTCATTTTCTCCCTACTGTATTTTTCTATTAGTAGTATATACAACACCAGTGAGGGTGAAAATTCTTAAGAATAATGTCTGTTTACTTCATAAGTCCCCTTTCCTCAGCTTGATCCCATGACCCCAAGATCACAACCTGAGCAGAAACCAAGAGTCGGACACTGAACTGATTGAGCCACCCAGACGTCCCTCTTGGAATTTTTAATAGGTACTGTACCTGAGTCTTTATTAAAAACATGTGCTACCTACCTACTTCAGATCTTAAACTTAACAGCCCTGGCTAGAGTTTTCAGTCTTTGTTTTTCCCTCTTTCCTAGCGGTATCTGTAAATAGAAGAACCAAGATTTAGTTTTACTACAATGAATTACGATAACCACTCTTTGACAAGCACAATTGGCCGTGGGAGCGTTAGTACCATTTTCCCCCTTTATGTTACTGATATCAAACCCATTTATTCCTCACAAAATCTTTTTGTGAAAGTTTTATTTCAAAACTGCAGATTAGGGAAAGGAATGTGGAGATTAAGTAACTTGTCCAAGTTCAAAGTTTATTATGAGGAGTTCCACCTACATCTAAGAGGCCGAGGTGCTCAGTTACCACACAGAATTGGCTTGCTTCCCAAAGCTCTGACTTCCTTGATGAGAGATATCTGGATTAGTAACAGTATGTTGCACCATGTGCTATCTTTGTAGAAAAAAACATCTATAATCGAATTAAACACTGAAAATATTACCCAAATTTAAAATGTGGGATTATGAGCTCTTACTCTTCACGGAGATGGCTGCATGTTAACGTTATTAAAAGGCCAAAACTAAAAATCGGTTTGTTCTTCTTCGTCCAAGTGTACAACATAACCCAGGAACAGAGATTTTAAATATGTACTTAAATATATAGGTTAGTTAGTTATTTGCAGCATGATGATGGTTTTCTGATGTTGTAAGACAATTTTGAAAGGACACAGATTAAAGGAGTAGAAGTATCATGGTGGAATCATGTTCAGATTATATACATGAAATTAAAATTTTAACTTGCAGCTAAACAGAAAGATTTCTCATGAATATATAGACAAAGTATATGAATGCTCTCAAGATATTACCACGTATGGAAAATTTTATCTTTATCTTTTTTGTTTTCACAGCTTTATTAAAGTGTAATTCAAGACTTGTTAATAAATTTGTGATTTAACTTTGTGAGCTATCACCACAGTCCAGTTTTATAATCTTTCCATCACCCCCAAATGGTCCCTCAAATCCATTTGCACATTTCACAATTCTTAAAAGGCCTGCAAGAGGAACACACACGCACACATACACACACACACACACACACATACACACACACACACACACACACACACACACACACACACACACTCTCTCTCTCTCTCTCTCTCTCTCTTACTGCTTCAAGAGAGAAGAAAAATCACCTAGTACCACCTAGTGGTGTTTAAGTAGATAGCAAGTTGGTATTGGAGTTAGGAATTCCTCAGATTTGAGATCCTTTAACAGGTTCACTAAATCAGCTACAAATATTTATGGTTTATAATTGAAACTCAACTTGAAAATATTCACAAGCTTATCTTGAAAATATTCACAAACTCAAAATATTAAGAAGATCCTTACTAGATACATTTTTAAAACTTTAATTTTAAAAGCGAATGATATCCTTTCTTCAAATGAGAGTTTACTTGGGGCTTCAATACATTTTGGCGATAGATGCTTAAAAGCCTTGTTGGAGGTAGGGACAGGAGGGCAGGAATCTAGCCTACTTGCTCCCTGACCCGATGCAATTAACAATGTAAAGAAAACACTGGAGAAATATACAAATATAGAAAAAGTGGTTATCTCCAGGATTGGCAAATGAGTGAATTTTTCCTTTTGATTTTATTTTTCTCTTGAGTATGTATTTATAATTGAAAAACCTCTAATAAGCTCAATTTTCAAAAGTGAACATCAAATTTCAAAATATTGCAAAAATGTCCAGCAACATCCCTGAAAAACAGTGATTTTCCATAATTATTCCCTTATTTTTCTTATTGGTGGCAGTAAGTACATCGCTTACAGGGGAAGATTGAGGGCAGTGGTCAGTTAGGGGTTCCTGTCTCAGCCTCCCAGTATGACTCCTTGCTGGGGACTCCACCTGGCTTCATTGGAGCTCAGCGTCCCGAGATTAATTAAATCACGGTCAACAGTGTTATTATAGTGAAATGCAGAGATTTCTGATAATGTGACTAGAAAGCAGTGCTTTATTGCAAGAAAATTACTTAGAGAAACAATGATCTTGACAAAGAGTTATGTGTTTAGAGATATCAAGTTGAATAATAATAAATGCCTAATTTAGATTCCAGTTCTGGCTCTGATTGTTACTATCTGTGTGACCTTGGGCAAGACACTTTGACTTCCTTGCCCTGAATTTGTTTCTCAGCTGTATACTGTGGATAATAAAAATACCTAGTTCACAGGGTTGTTATAGAAATTAAATAATACATGTATGCCATATATTAAGCACTCAACAAATGTTAATATTGCTACTCTTATTTTACTATTAGTATTATTTTCCTAGAGTGGTGTGGCTTATCCAGTGACTTGGGAGAACTGATCACACCACTCCAGTGGGTGTAGACAGGAAACAAGGTATGGTGCTGTCCTTGGTGCTGAAACTACCCTGTGCATCACAGCAAGATTGTTTTGAAACCTCAGGATACGTGATTCCTGGTCCAACTTCTCCCAACAATTTTGAAGCAAGTGAGAGTAGAAGTGGAGGGAAATATGTGTGTCCACGTGAACACACCAACACACACACAGAGGGAGAGGGAGGGAGAGGGAAGGAGAGAGCATAAGCTCCTGAGAATTTGCCTGGGTGAGGGGTGAGAAGAAACAGTGTTTGACATTGTTTCCAAATGACATTGCTTGCTGTCATCAAGGAAGGAAGGAAGAAACAAACTATGATCAGAAAGACTTAGGGGTCCCCAGAAAAAGAAAGACCAGACACAAGACAAGTCATTTTAAGCCCCCGGCTATTTTCTGTGATCTATGTCCAAGCACATTTTTGCAGACCTTCCTAGGAGGTGTCAGAATTACAAAGAAATACAAAAACCTCAGTAGTTAAGGGTTTGAAGGGAACAAAGGAAGTACAAAAACTAAGTGTCTACCAGGTCGGGAAATAGCCTAACCATATTAGAGACAATAAATCAATGGTAAAACTCCCAGTGCTGTTTTAAAAGTAAGCAAACATTTAAGACCTGCATTCCTTACCCAAGATAAGGAGCCCAAGATCCCATCTAGTTTCTACTGGCTCTCAGAAAGCTGCCCACAGGCCCTTGTCAGACAGTTACTTCTGACAAGGAGCACAAGCTTCATTACCATAACATGGAACACACGTGGAGACATGCTTTCTAAGTACACCTGTGCAACCTCAGAACACTTTTTCATGCAAGGACAAAGCTCCCCTTTCTGACTATTTATCCTAAACTCTGAATAAAAATTAATCCCCTCACCCCTGCTCAGCAAGTTATTCCCCATGATCTCCTGCGTTGCTGCAAATAGTTTCCTTTGTGTGACAATCCCCCTGGAGTAGTCTCTATCTGTAACTCACCAAGGAGTGAACTCATATTAGTTCTGGTGTCACAAGACACCTTGCATTTGGCAGAGAGTGGTGTGTGTGTCTAGGGGGCAGTTTATATATTTCTTCCCTCAAGCTATCCTTGCTGTACTTCCCTATCACGGTATCGAATCACACTGAGATTAGCACCTAATTACTAAACTGCAAGGTCCCTGTGGGCAGAGCCTGTGGCTTGTACTCTGTGAGGACCGTGTATAATGCCTACATCTTAGCTCAGGCTCCCATATCACAGTACCATAGACTGGATAGCTTACACAATAGGAAATTACTTTTCACAGTTGTGGAGTTGTAAGTGTGAGATCTGTGTACCAGCATGTTGGTCTTTTTGCTGTGTCCTCACATGTAAGAGAGAACAGTATATGGGTGGAGGGGGAAAAAGAGCAGGAGAGAGAGGGAGAGAATGAAAGAGATTTCTGGTGTCTCTTCTTACAAGGACACTAATTCTAACCCTAATTACCTCCCAAAGGCCCCATCTCCAAACACCATCTTACTGGGGTTAGGGCTTCAACATATGGATTTGGGGGGGGGGTGGAATTCAGTGCATAACAGCTTATAAAATGTGAAGCACACAGTGTCACACCAAAGGACCTCAATAAACAGTAGTTACATATAAAGGGGAGCTGTAATCTCAGCCTTATTATTTGGGTGTCAGCACATAATTCTACTTATTCTCCATGTTGCAGACCACATGAGATGAATTTGGTAGCTGTACATACAGCTTGCTGTCTTTGTTTCCTCAGGCACATGCACCTGTTCAGCATAGAAGATAAGCAGATTGTGCTGGGATGGGAGTGATCTAAAGATGGGAAACACATTGGGTTAGAGTCTGAGTGCCAGAAAAGGTCTGAGTGTAGCTGCACTGAGGGATGATTTTTTGGCTGCAGCCCCTGTAGACTGTATCCTACAAGTAGTTTAATATGGCATGCAATAATAACACTAATTATATGCTTGGTGTTCTAAGCGCATTATATATGTTGACTCATTTTAATTATTACAGAAACCCTAAAGGGTAAAACTAGCAGTATAACAATTTTACAGATTAAGAAACTGAGGAGAAAATAAGTAAAGGCCTTTGACTAAGGTCCTACAGTGAGTGTCTCGGGAAGTTTGAACCCAGGCAGTCTGGCGCTGTGCTCCTAACCACCACGATATAGTCTCTTTCCTGAACTTTCCGCCATATATACAATTAAACCCTTTCTTCTTGGGATCAGCGCCCTAGCCTAGACGTCAACTTCCTCTAGTTAATATCTGAAGACTGTGAAGAGTGATGGCAAAGGAAGAATTAGGGATGGGCAATGAGAAGGGACTTTCTTTGGCAAAGGGACTCCCTCCAGTAAGGGAAGTACAGTGTCTTTAAGGAGGTAGGTGCAGGGATGCCTGGGTGGCTCAGTCGGTGAAGTGTCTGCCTTCAGCTCAGATCATGATCCCAGGGTCCTGGGATTGAGTCCTGCATTGGGCTCCCTGCTCAGCAGGGAGTCTGCTTCTCCCCCTCCCTCTGCCCCTTCCCTGCTTATGTGCTTCTCTCTCTCTCTCTTTCTCAAATAAATGAATAAAATCTTTTTTAAAAAAAGGTGGGTGCAGCCCATCAGGCAAGGGCAGAAGAGGTTCATGGGGGAGGGGAGCATGTTGAAGATGCGGGGTAGTCCAAATCTTCTAAATCCTGCCATATATTCTTAAATTCTTCATATCCCACTCCTTGGTGACCAATGCCATAACTGCCCCGTAAGGAGAAATCTTGCTGTCAACAAGGTGAAGGAATTTGGGCCCCAGTTATCTCAGCCATGGTGACAATCAAGAAGAGTCTTTAGTTCATCATAGTCCAGAGAACTTCAGGATGTGAACTTCTTTCTTTCTCTCTCTCTTTCTTTCTTTCCTTTTTCCTTCCTTCCTTCTTTTCTAGAGAGAGACAGAGATTGGGGGGAGGGCAGAGGGAGAGAATCTGAAGCAGACTCCACACTGAGCACGGAGCCAGATCCAGGGCTCGATCTCACGACCCTGAGATCATGACCTGAGCCAAAACCAAGAGTCAGTCCCTTAATCAGGCACCTTGAACTTCTTTCTAGTTAAACATTTTGGTTTTGTTAGGAGTACCCACCCCACCATTTTGAATTTTTCAAGGTCTTCACACTCTTCTATGGCCAGAGAGGAGCTCAGTTTCCCTAAATATCCTTCAAAGATCAATTCATCCCATGTGATCCCAGGAGTTAATTTAGTTAGGTGATTCACCACAGCATGCTATGGGCTGCTGTGGTCTCATTTCCAAGCATTAACATGGTTTCCACTGCCTTCAGCCCAAAGACCAATGCCAGATTTTTCCATTTCCCTGAGAGTCTACTGCCGGCAATGACCTCCTGATGATGCAATATAAATATTGGACCCAGACATACAATCATCTGCATTAGTTTCCCAAGACTGCTGTAACAAATTGTCATGAACAGAGATCCTGACCCTGTCACAGTTCTGCAGGCTGGAATTCTGAATTCAAGGTTTGGGGCAGGGCCATGCTCCCTCTAATAATAAATTAATAAATTTGTTAGTTATTTGTTAATTAATAGTTTGTTAATAAATTAACAAATCAATCCTCAGGCAACAGGGCTCCTGTGGGCAGACTCTCTTCTTGCTATGGGCTACCTTGTGTCAGGACTCAGCTTAATGTGGGCCTCAGATATACCCAAATTCCTCCTGAGTTCATGAGAATAGAATATTTTTAAAAAATATTTACTTATTTATTTCAATGAGAGAGAGCGCGAGTGAAGGGGGGCGGGGCAGAGGAAGAGGGAGAGAAAAACTCAAGCAGACTCCTTGCTGAGCAGGGAGCCAGATGTGGGGCTCAATCCCAGGACCCTGAGATCATGACCTGAGCCGAAATCAAGAGTTGGTCACTTCACTGACTGCACCACCCAGGCGCCCTGGCAATGCTTTAAAATGAACAAATAAGCCTCTTCCACAGCAGGTCTGGGCACCCTTCAATGTGCTGTGTCTGCGAGGGCCCATGTAAGAGTTGTCTCTCAGGTCTTCACAGCCTGCTGGCACCGTGGTTGTGAGCCTTGTTGGTTTTCATAGCTCGATGGGTTTTTTTTTTGGGGGGGGAGGCATCATCTCTTAGGTGCAGGTCTTAAAAGTTGGGGTACCCAATGTGGGGCATGAACCCTTTGCTCCTCAGGGAGAAGCTCAGGGTTTTCAGTTCCCTCCTCGTGATGGGTCTCGGTACTGGGGGTGTGGTTTATGGGGAGATTATGTCTCAGTCCTTCCTACCCCTTCCATGTGCTTTTTCCCCTTATCTGGCCACTTGTTTTTAGGTTTTTTTTCCCACAGGAAATTGTTCCATATAATATTTTCCTCTGTCACCATCTTTAATCAAAATCCCTACAATACATTGTAATTTGAACAGCACAACTCCTTCAGTGTTGCTGTGATACGATGTCATATCAGTTGTCTGATCGAACGTCATCTTGCAGTGGATGAGGATGCTGATTTATGTCCGTCCACATTTCACAGTTACAAGGATTTGGCCCCCAGCACATCACACTGTTGGTGTAGCTGTGACCTTGTTTCTTGACTGTGGGACAGAACTTTGACACTTTCCTTCTTATCCTTCTTCACATGAGCCATGCAGAAAAAGCGTAAGAATACAATATGTTTTTCTTGTCAGCATCACTTAGCTATTGACTTTTTCTCTAGGAAAAGAGATTTAACAAAGAGCAAAAGCTATTTAGAAGGATTCCTTTCCTGACACTTTCATAAGAAAATAACAAGTTTGTTAAATTTTCCTTTCTCTAGATGTGACTGAAAGTTCCTTATGCATTCCTGTCCATTTTTTGATTAAAAGCATATCAAAGAGGTAATCATATTTCTTGCTGTCTTATAAAGGCATCTGGCAATATATTTTTTTGTGCTACAGTGGGAAAATCACACAGAGGAATAAATTTTTTATTGCAAAAGGAATAAATTTGGAACTTGGCGGAAGAATTTAACTTTCAAATGTATGAAATTATAGTGCAAAATAGACCCTATGGGTCCAAAAAAGATATTTCTGCTGGTAAAGTAAATCAATGATCTTCATTCGTATGAGCAAATCAATATTCCTATAGGTGAAAATACATTTTATTTGCCAGTTAATGTGTTTTCTTTCCCTCGCTCTACTATGAAGTTGGATGAGTTCCAAATATCTAATTAAATCATACTTTGCTTGGGATGTCATCTTGCCAGATCACTTAAGAATATCAATGCCTTTGATGTGAAGCAAATTAAAAACTGGCAGAATCAAATCTTAGTGAACCCTGATAAATATTATATGCGTATATGTAATGTATTGAGGTCGCTTATTTCTAAATATTAGCTGCAAGGTGGGCAATATATAATCACTCTGAGTTAAAGGAAAGTGCAAAGAGCACTGTTTAAATTTATCTCATTATGGAGAAACATTCTGCAGAGCATTCTTCCGAACTCAACACTATAGCTCCTTGGTCACATTGAGAGGAACTGGGTTGATATGTCTATGTACATTGAATACATTTGAAAGGAAAACATTTGCAAATGAATTTAATTGAATTTTTTCAAGGGCTGGCCTGCACTCAAAGCATTCTAGAAGGCTTACTTCGATGAATAGATCAGTTCCCGAAACCACCGATTTCAGTTCGCTGTAGTTGCCCTGTGAACACAGGCACGTGCACACGAAAGAGTGAGGTCTCTTAGAACTGGGCTCCGTTCAGTCTCGACTGGGATGATACACCAACCCCATCAGGGCACAGTTCTCAGCTGGCCAGGACCATCTGTATATTGGTCAGTTGGTTTTATTCTGTTTGGTCTCATTTTTCCTCAGATGCCCTATTGGTCAGGAGGAGGCTCATGGAGGAAAATGAGAATGACTCCAATCACGTTCACTGCGCTGGGAGGAACTCTTCACGGCACATCAGTGCTGTCCTCGTTCTACTGAAGAATAGCATTTGGATGTTTGTATGCTAGGAGGCAATCGTGTTTGCTTCTTAAGTGAATATTGTTTTTGCAAAAGAATTATATGAAGTGACCACTTTTTGTTTTTGAAGAGTTAACTTCAAACAAAGCAAAGAGCAATTTTATTTAAGTAAAAATGAGTTTATTTGGGAATAGCAGAGGAATTGCAATTTGGAACAAGCCAGGTGTGGTGAACCATAGGCAAGTCCAAAGAGAAAAAGGAAGGTCTGCTTTTCCTAAGTTTTAGGAGGAAATTGGAGAGGGTTGTTTTGAACAAAACTGGAGAAGAACAAGAGTTCAGGGTTGTGCTGGTTTCCTACTACCTGAAAGCAGTGATTACTGTGTTGGTGCTGGGCAGGCAGGGATCTTCCTTCCTTTTCCTTGAAGCAGGAGATAAGCTCCTATGTGAAAAATGTCCTTCCTTATCAGAACAATTCTTCTCTTCCTTCTCGCGGCTGATGATGCAGGCTGCCGTGAGTGGTTTGTACGAGAGAGCTCCCTTCTTCACACAACTTAGGAATCACTCTCCCATATATGCTATCAACACCATTGATTTTCTTCATAAACCCTTTCTCCCCATAGACAAGAAAATTTAAAAATTAGCCACTCTGTGAATTATAATCAATTTCAAGTTGGTAAAGTCAAGCTGGATACATGCAGATTGTATAGACGTTATTTAAACTCTGATGGAAGATAATTTGAAACATTAGTTCTATCTTTGGGCATCTGAGTTGCTCCCTGCTGTAATGATTCATTCCAACTTTTCTTTTTCTCTTTGCCACTCTGCCAGTATGCTCTGGAGCTCTTCATAAAAACATCCCCAACACAGTTTGGGCTGAAGAGTTTTGAAAGGTGTATTTACTTCTCTACAAGAACTCTATCTGGTTCCACAAAGAGTAGTTATCTTTAAACTTAAAAAACCTGCACATCTTTTTTGTAAGTGACAAAAACAAACAAACAAATAAACAAACAAAAACTCTCTACTTCTACCTGCAGTGTAATGGAGTTTGTATCCAGAAAGCAGATATGAAATCAGTTTGGAGTATTTTTTTATAGCAGTCCTTTTGAAAAACCGGCTATTGGTCTGTTGTGCAATAATTACATATGAAATTCACACTGAAACACATTCACAAAATGGCATGTCCAAGTCACATGTTTTTACTGGGTCAGGTGACCCAGCCATAGGAATGCCCTTAAAAATGAGGGGTGTGCACGTGTGTGCATGTGTGTATGTGTGCATACGTGTATACCTTGTATACCTGTATATACATATGTATATGTGTTGCATGTGTGAATGTGTGTATGTGTGGGGTGTGTGTGTGTGCATGTGTATATGTGTGTGCGTATGTGTATAGAGGGAAAGAGAAAAGAATTGCTGGAAGGATCAGCCCTCTACCCCCAGATGTTGCTGAATCTGGCTCCACTGGGGAAAGATAACTAGGAGAGAGTCTTTGTTTGTGTTGTCCCCTGCAATCCCTTTGTTTTTACATTTCTAACCTGTGCATCCTCCCTTTCACCATTCCCTAGTCCAGACTTCATAATCCCATAGGCGAGGTTTGGAAGAAGCAATGCAGAGGGCACCCTTCACAAAATTCTTGCCTGCTTCATCTCCAATTTTTTGTCTACCTTGGAGCTTGTCATGCCCAGCTCGTGATTGATGGTGACGTGCAGCGTGGGGCCACTGGGATGTGTTTGATGTCAGGTGGTCTGCCCCAGGAGCTCCGGGGGAGCCAGTGGGCACATAGATTTAGGAACCCGGGGGGAATTAACACACGGGAGCTATTTTGTTGTCTGTATAGGAACCTCCTGTTACCTGCACCCGTCTAGACCTTGGGACTTTCATGCAGGGGGGGATCAGAATCACTGGGAGCTTTAAAAAATCACATATTCTTGGGCCTCACCAAAATCATATTCTGATGCTCCACCGTATAGCCTGGAGCCTATGTTTTTGGAAATCTAAGCAGGAAGTTCTGGTGATTAGTCAGGTCTTGAATCACGAACTTGAAGCCTGGGAGCTCCGTCATCCTTAAGCTTTCTCACATTCCAGGGATACATTTTGTCTGCCGGGAGGACATGAGTAAAAAACCCAGTATGAGGAATTAAAACCATAGGAAATAGTTAGTTATCAAATTAGGTTGTCTTTAACATTTTGTTTTAAATTGCTTGACAAAGAAACTGTAAAAGTTTGGAAGTGTTTACATGAGTGTCTGGTGGCTTCACCACCAATATCTGACGTGGGTAGAAAGGATGCTTGGTTATTGCACGAGGGTCATGTTGTATAACCAGGGAAGGACCAGGACTGAGAGACAAGATGACACCGTAGCTGGAGCAGGACAGCCCGCCAGGCTTGCTGATGTCAGCAGTGGTGGCCCTGGCATGGTTCTGTGGTTTCATGTCTCATCACAGCCCGGGGTCACGCTTTCAAGAACCAGCCATCAGGCACATTTATACCTTGGGGAGAGAATTAGATGTTCTGTTTTTCTTTCATTCTTTCTTTTCTTTTCTTTTCTTTTCTTTTCTTTTCTTTTCTTTTCTTTTCTTTCTTTCTTTTTTTTTTTTTGAGGAAAGTGAAGTTGTTCACTTTCTGATTTAACTTTCAGTGATATCATATTGAGATGTTTCTTTTTGTTTCTATTGGCCAGAGAAAAAGCTGTCAAGGAAGGATGTACAACATCGTGCTACAAAGGTCAGTGAAGTTGAGTGTTTAAGAGCCAGATTCCCAAGCTGGCTGCAGTCTGCCTAGACTCAGTCCTGGCTCAGCCACTGATCGCTGTGCCATTACTCTATTGTCCCAATTGGGTCATTTGTCCCATAAAATGCTCCACATTTCTGCATTTGGCAGATCAGTTATTCATGGCATTGTTCAGCTTGTCCCTAGACCCCTATATTTTCCATAACCAGGTAGTTACATCTAGAAGTTTAGTTTTTAGGAACAAATTTTTTATGCTATTTCATTCTTAAAATTCAAACACAGTATTCGTGCTTGTATTCTAACTATTGTAATAAGCTTGCACCATCGAATTTATAGCTTAGGCTCAGATATATCGAGTAATTTAGGGAACAGCCTGGCGACAAAAAGATTCTCCCCACAAGATAACATTTGTTTGACAGGCTAAGCTGTCCCCAAGAAAGATGTTCTTACGTGGGGTCTCAACTTATTCAAATATTAGTTTGGTGTGGAAGTAAGTCAGAGGATATGTTTAACTGTGATAAAGACAAGATAACTCCATAATGCAGTAAAAAAACCCCATATTTTAAAGACAAGAACAACTAGCTTTGATCCAAACTTGACCACACTTTAGGTGACTTTTTGCAAATATTTAAGGTCTTAGAGTATTGGTTTTTCATATGCAAAAATGGCAAAAGAGCTTCTTTCTAGGGTGGTCTTTAGGATAAATAAACTGAAATTTTAGGATAAATAATAGAGCACACACAAAGCATCTACTATAGAGATTTGCCTTCATAAGTGTTAATTTTCTTTTTTTTAAATTTAAATTCAATTAGCCAAGGTATCGTTAGTTTTTGATATAATGTTCAATGATTCATTAGTTCAGTATAACACCCAATGCTCATCATATCACGTGCCCTCTTTAATGCCCATCATAACTGTTAATTTTCTTTCCTTCTTCTACAAATATTTCTTGAACAACCACTTGACATCCAGCTGCCTGTCAAGTGTTACTACGGGGCTCAAAAAGAGTATAAATAAGGTAGCATGGAGCATGGTGCCTAGCACAAAGTATTTCTCAATAAATGTATTTTAAATTTGAATTGGAAGCATGCTGTCTGTCCCAATGCTGCTTCAGTGCACACACACACACGTATACACATACATACACACACACTTTACCAAGTGAGGCTGACAGGGCTGGAGTTCTGTGGTCAGAGTCCCCACTGAGAACTGACACGATGGGGAAGTTCTCATAGAGAAGGGACTAAAGCTGAGACTGGAAAAATATAGGAGCGTCTGAACGAGCAGAGAAGATTAGCAAGTTTGCTCAGATTTGAGGAATATGGTAGGTGAAGGAGTAGAGAAATGTAAGCAAGGGCATTTTTCTCATAAATAGGTACCCACACTTGATTAAAAGGAAAATGCACGAAAAGAAGCAGCAGAAAAAGCTGGACTTCTGGATTGTGGTAACGTTAAGGAAAACCTCAAATGCCACCACATTAAGCAGTTTAGATTTTATCCTAGACCACAGGAAAAATACAAAGGCTCAAATGTCTTTTGATGAAGGAGGTATGTAGAAAAGTTAATTTAAAGACTAATGGATTGGGAAGAAAGAATAATGGACTGAAGGATATCAGTTAGGAGACGGTAGTTAAAATCCTGTCATGAGGTGAAAGGGTCTTGAGTGACTTCTTGTTCATATGGGTTTAGATCGTGGAAGTATCAGTACCAGACTACGTAAACACGATTAAGTAATACTCGAGGCATATTGATTTGGAGTTCTCAAAAACTTTTTCCCCTAATGCCTTGGTGGCTTGGTGGGAAGGATAAGTGGAACCAAGGATTCCTTGGATGTTGGGAGGACTTCTAGATCCTTCCAGACTGACTGGTTCAGGGTCTTAATGGTCTTTGGTGTCAGATAGTTAATACGATCTCCCTGGTAAATGGGAGTCATAATGTAGGTAAAACACAGTGACCGGTACACTGCATGTGTCTGATGAATGCTGGTTAGTTCCCCTTGGGTGAAATTTGGTAGCTAAGGGAGGACTCAGTTTTTATACTACGGTCATAGCAGGGGCTGGATAGTTTCCCATGATGGCCATTAGTCCTTTATCTGTTGCTAGTAGGCCATAGCTATTTTATCTTTAACCTAGTCTAGTGGGAAGAGGATAGACTTCATGGTAGAGGTAGAACCAGGAGGGAGATGGGCTGGTCATGCCCATAGGCTCCTCCCACTGAATGCCTGCTGGTAACCCTCCCTGGCTCTAGTTGGGGGAAAAAGCATTATATCAGGTAAGGTACATCTGCATTTTAATTCTAATGGATGTTTTACCCTTGCATATAATGCTATTCCTTAACACCTCCTTGTAAGTAAAGTCAGTCTTATTTTGCAGCTGAGGTGAAGATACTCAGTGTCTTTATCGTTATCACCCTGGGAGATAGGACTGTTTATGTTTAGTCCACTGAGCTGTGAGTCCAGGCATTCTCCAGGGACAGAACACCTTGATGTGAATTACATTTTGTGAAATGTAAATTTTAGCACCGAAACACAGCAATCTTTACTGTTATTGTTGAAATATCAGTTACTGTAACTGGGCCAACTACCTTCAGCAAACGAGCAACCCAGATTCCTCAAGATGGTAGATACGCATGGAGAAACTACCTATCTGACTACAGCAAGGTTCTGTCTCTGCAGATGTGCAGTTCTGCTCACCGATTTTGTGGAACCAATTTGATGAGAATGAGGGTCAAGCAGATGGATCATTACTCTTTTGGATTGATTTTTGTTGTCTTCAGTGAGCGAGTAAGTGAATGAGCAACGAGTACACGTGTTCGTATTTTTATACGCTTCATCCAGAAATAACTACCTCTCCTTATTGCCCCAAGAATCCCAGAACAGACCTTAGCTAAAGAAAGTAAAATGGAAATGGGCTGGAGGGAAAGGAGCCACTTCCTCTGGAATGCTGATGGAATTTCCTGCTGGCTTTCAACACCGGGTGGCAGACGTGCTCTTGTAAAGGGTTGATGATGGCGTTTGGACAGCAAGTTGTCCTGGCGGAGACTCTGTGCTCTCTTAATTAAATAGTCGCCCCTCACACACCAAGGCCGCACAGGATATTCTTGTCAAGACAGGCATCGATTTTGCAATCCATGAAGATCATGTTTTTCCATTATTGATGGCTTGGCTAGGGATGCTTTTTTTGAGGCCTTTCTATTCATTTCAGTAATGGAGTGGGGTCAGGAGGACCACCACCTCTCACTGACCTTTCATTTAATAATGGTGAGCATTGGGAAAAAATGAGATCTGATTTTAAACACAGACGCTATGCTTGATACTAAAAACCTTTGCCTAAGAATCTTGGTGTCCTGGAAGAGGCGAAGTGAACAAACAGTGGGATGTACTTTTCCGTCACGACTGTGGAGAGAGAAATGTTTCATTGCACTTGATGGAACTCCAGAGGCAGGTTGGCCCTCAGTGATCATCTAATGATTAGAATCTCTGAGAAGGAGTAACATTTGTAATCTTAAGCATGAACTAAACACACTCTTGGATCAGCCTTACCACCGTAACAGCCCCCGGTGGTGGTTTCAGCAACGCAGAAAGAGCCCAGGGACTCCCATAGCCATTCTCCCCTCCAGGCTGGTAGGACGTTTGGGTGTCTTCTGAATGGTTCCTCCTTTGTGTCCTAGGCTGAAGGACAGCAGCGGTGTAGGGTGTCATTCATTAGTAGCCTTCAGCTTTGCAGGTCTGAGTTATTATACACTCAATAAGGCACCGAGCATAAAGCACTAGGTTGATCAGAGTTGAGAAAGGTTTAGGATTTTGGCATCCTCTCAGGAAGCTCTGACTTTGGGAGGCGTGGAGATTCACTAGTCGCCAGAGTGTAACAAGACAGGGGAAGGAGTCCCATGAGCAGATGTCAACGTTCCCCATAGCAATCTTTCTATGTTTTCCAATTCTGTGGTGCGCTGCCCAGATTCACTGCTAAGCACTGAAGAGTTGAGTGTAATGGCCTAATTCTTCCCGGGGAGGGACTGGAGAAGCCGACCCCAGGGGTGTCAAAAGCAGGTTCTAATTTCTGAGCAGTGATAGAGAGGAGGTCACATCTCTGTCTGAGCACAGGGCTGCTCTTTGTGGAGGTCTCAAGATATCATAGTGTCACTGCTGAGGCTGTGTCTCTAATGGTAGATTAAAAAGTGAGAATGTTATCTCTCAGTCAAATGCATGAGAACACAATCTACCTGGTAATTATTTTTCCTGTGGTTGATCTGTTATTCTAGTGTTAGGTAAGCACATTTTGAATAAATAGTCAATTTAAGTCAATTGTGTCTAAAACTAGTCAGTGCAGTGACAGAAAAACAAATCAGTCCAAACTTTCATTTGGCATACACATAGCAAAAATGTGAAGCACAAAAGAATTCCAACTGATCATAGCTTTCACTTTTAACATTAGAAAGGCAGCCAGTCTGGGCTTTAAAATACCTAGAAAGAGACCCTCTGTCGTTCGCTTTAAAATGGTTACACTTATGCTCCCTGAGTTTCACATCAATAAACACACACAACTACAAAGGGCAAAGTGTCCCAATTAGGGGAAAGCGTCCTATCTATGAATGCTAAGTGAGCCGTCTACTCTGTCTTTATCGTAGTCACAAGGTGCTTTCTCTGTGATGGTCTTTCTTACGCTCCAAGAACGCAAACATAGACCAGGATATAGGATGAACTGTGTGCTCCCAACATTTGGTTCTCTCTGGTTACCCGTGTGGTTCATCCACCTCGGAAGTCTGTGCTTTGGAAAACCGATTTGTTCAGCTTTAAATATTTATAACGATCTTGTTCCAGTTCCTAATTAACGGGAAGTTTTTAGCCACAATAAAAAAAATCAGGATCTACCAAAGAGGTCTTCAACCAAGGCACCTACACAAGCTCTCGGCGCCAGCGTCCAGCAGCAGGCACGACGGGAGAGATGAGCTCTGGGGCTTTTATATCACAGATTCCAAAGTTCTGTGACACCAGAAACACCTATTTCCTAAACTTAAATTTTTTTCTTTACAACAGATTTTTTTTTTTTAAGATTTTATTTATTTATTCAACAGAGATAGAGACAGCCAGCGAGAGAGGGAACACAAGCAGGGGGAGTGGGAGAGGAAGAAGCAGGCTCCTAGCGGAGGAGCCTGATGTGGGACTCGATCCCATAACGCCGGGATCACGCCCTGAGCCGAAGGCATTCACTTAACCGCTGTGCCACCCAGGCGCCCCTACAACAGATATTTTTGGGGATTGCAATTCTTTCTCGGGGGAAAAAAAATCTCATAAATGTTCCTTTAGAATTTAGTCAAGTATTTGTAACTGTAGCTCAGAGAGGGAGTTGTTGGCAACTGTAGATATTTCTGATGTGATGCCTCCCGTGCCTCCTCTTCACAGTCACAAGAAGCTTGTCCTGTGCTCACCACCCTCCTTGGAGAAGGCGGTACACGAAGCTCATCGTCAGAGCAGGAGGGCGGAGGGATGGGTTGAGAAACTGGCTTCTGACGCTATGAGGCTGAACTCTAAAGCTAAAAGTTGAGTATCATCAGAAGGTCAATCGTCATAGAGAAGATGAACCAGATGCCTGAAAGACCGTCCTCCCCCCCAAAAAAGGAAATGATTTACTGTATTCATGGAGAAAACAAATTTCTCTCCTGTTTTTGATTTTCAGTGACTAATCAGTCATGAATAAGTTAGGTAATGTGGGCACTTTCTGTTTTCTCATGACTGATTGGATAAAAGGAGATTTGCTTGGCTGCAGGCCTTTGCAGGCAGGCTCCTTTGCTTAATAAAAGGGGCTTTCAGTGATTAACGGACTGAAATACCACATTTGACAGAAAAGGTTGAGATATTTGCATAGCACCTCTGTGGTTTTCCCTGATAAATGTGCACTGCTTTATCTGGTTTCCAATAAATAATTTGCCTATATTGTAATGAAAATGAGAATGGAGTGTCCTGAATGCTATTCAAGTGCCCTGCTCATTATGAATTGCCTGGGCAATTGTAACAGTTCTCTGCATTGTGTGAGCGTCAGCGATCAGGCCACCAGGTGTGGAAACTTGTTAATAAAATTGGACTGGGAAGTCAGAAAGTTGATGATAAATCGTGAAGAGATCTCTCTCCCTTAAATATCCCATAAATCATAGCACATTATGGCCTGGGAATTAATTTGAATTCAGTTGTGAAGTGAGCCAGAAATAAAATTTCATAGATTTTACATTATTCTGTTAATGCCGTCTAATTACAAGTTGATGTTATATATGCCCAAATCGTCCTGCATATGTGCTGTGTAGCTTTCATGATATGGCCCCACAAAGTTTCCATTTATTATCTCTTGCTTTTCTCATAGCAGAATTAAAAAGGAAACACAATTATAGCTTGTAAATATTTTCCCATCAAAAGTGGAAAAGCAACATCCAGACCTAGAAGGTCACAGCTTTTCTAGAAAAATTAAATAACATCGTGGTGTGTGTGTGTGTGTGCGTGTGCGCGTGCGTGTGTGTGTGCGTGTGTGTGTGTGCGTGTGAGAAACTGAAGAGTAGTCCATATGCAAAGTAGGTCTTTGTCAAAAGAATAAATTATAACACCATTGTGTAAAAACCTTGTCTGTTTCTTTTCCTGACATTTTCTACCTGTACCCTATAGTCATTTGGGTTTGGAAACATGAACTGAAACAGGAATGGGGCTTTCTCCTTGATATTTTGTGTTTTATCCCCCTTCCTGCGTTCTTCTACTTGTTTTTCTCTTCAGTAAAAAGTAGTCATTCAAAAGCGGCGTCTCCATTTATTGTCGTTTTTTCTTTGTAATGCCTAGGCTGTGCGTAGTTGTCTAGAAACACTGCTTAGAGTGTTGGTTCCCCATCTTGGCTGAATATTGGACTCCTCTGGGGAACTTCAAAAGGAAACAAAACAGAACACATGCCTGGGTACCATCTGTACGGATTGTGCTTTAATTACTTTTTAAAAAGTTCATCAGGAGATTGTAAGGTATGAACTAAGTTTAGAGCTACTGTCTACGGTGATAGACATTTTACTCTGATATTGCTGTTTAATACCGCCCTCTGGGCATAATTTATGACTATACCTTCCTTGTGGAACATAAAGTGTGTCTTTTTCATAGTTATAGGACAAACAGAACCATTAGTTTTGTTTTATGATGCACATAAATAGAAGTTTTGGCTGACCTATTATGTTTCTGTCAAACGCAAACATTTCTTCCTCACTTTAAATAATTATTTCTAGTATTTCATGGAATCATATCATAATGAGATAGAAGTCAATTTTCAGTCCAATGTTGAAGACTTGAGGGAAGGGGAGGACACTATTGTAATTAGTGAGAAATGTGGGGTAAGAGGGTGAGACTTGATGTGACTCCAAACCTTGGACTAATATTCCAGTTTAATCATTCAAAGTCCCCAAAGGGAACCATTAACAGAATAATATGGTAGCCCCAAGGAGCATTTTTTAAAATGTTCTGGACTCAAAACCTATTGTAGAACTCTCATGTCTATATTTAGCCATATAGACAACTTATTTTTTTTTTTTTCCATCCTAAGGCATTTCTGGGGCCTAGAACCAAACTAGGTATGTGGTTTATTTCACTAGCTGTCCATTGGATTGATCTGAGATTTAAAAAAAGTATATTATTGCTTCAGATCTCCCTCCCCTGCCACCAGAGATACTGGCTAGATCTGTATAATATGTGATTGGCCAACAGAATTTTAAAAACCTAACAAGGTGGATTCTAACCTACCTGTAGTCGAGGATAACAACCACTAGTTCATCCTGTTTCTTTTCCATCAGTACACTACTGAATCTCAGATCTTTCTGCTTCAATGGCAGGATCAGAGCACACAGTAGTGAATAAGAGGACACCCTCAGGAAGGGGTCATCTCCATGCTCACCCTTCCTCCACCGTCAAGGGAAAGAGGGCACAAAATGAAACAGAGATGGACAGGTGGGTTTTTTCCCCCAGGAAAGAGTAGGTCCTGTTCCTGTCTCCCTTTGTCCAGCTGCAAGAAATCAAGGGACTGCAAAGAAGAACATACACTTATGCTCATGATCATTAACTCCCTTGAAAATGGACAGTCAAGGACAGAGGTCAACCCAGAGACAGACTTTTTGTCCTTAAGAGTAGAGTGAGATGTGAAGATCAGGAGAAGATCACAGTCCTGACCCCTCTTTCATGAGACCGTTTGCTCAGTCTCTGTGTACACTCATGACCATGATAGGCGCAGTGCGATCTCTCACGTTTTTGTGAATGCCTCTGATGTGGCCCTCAAAGCCTTTTTGATGGTAGCCCCTGTACTACACTGTACATTGCCTGAGAATAATCTTTTTTGACTTGAATTTTTTGTATTTAAATTCAATTAGCCAACATATAGTACATCATTAGTTTCAGATGTAGATAATTCATCTGTTCATTAGTTGTGTGTAGCACCCAGTGTTCATCACATCACACGTCCTCCTTAATGCCCATCGCACAATTACCCCATCCCACACCCACCTCCCCTCCAACAACCCTCAGTTTGTTTCCTAGAGTTCAGAGTCTCTCATGGTTTTTCTCCCACTCTGATGATTTCCCTTTCAGTTTTCCCTCCCTTCCCCTGTGATCCTCTGCAGTGTTTCTTATATTCCACATATGAGTAAAACAATTCCTTAAGTTTGCAAATTAAATGCGATTTGCAAGTTTTTAACTTACATGTGACTTTACCTATTACCTATTACCAAATTCACAGGTCAGAAAAGATTGTCAGTCTATCCTTACTTTTGTTTTGGAAAATAATATTATTGAACCTTAGATGAGGACATAAATGTTTTCAAGAGGGCAAAGCTGATGGTTTGTAAACACTTGCAAACCTTTTATTTGGGTCAGTCTAGGGATAATAGACAAGATGCTCTATGGAGTTGGCCAGGCTTTTAACTTGCTGTGCTCTAATGGGATATTTTAGTTCGATCTATTTTTTCTTTTTCCTTTGTTATGCACCACCACCCCAGGCATTAGCTGGAAGTGAGTTAAATGGCCCCAGAAACCAGCAAGAAGATTCTGAAGCTAGCAAGATTTTAGAATAGAATTGCTTATCCGGAGGTGTTTGCATAGGGAACAGCCCTCCTGTCTATTCATTTCTGGTTTAACCCGAGGTATGTGGGAAGCTGTTAATACCCTCAGAGGGCTTGCCCCCTCTGTCCAGGTGGCTTCTGATTCAGGGATGAGTACTTAAAATCCAGAAAAAAGAAATCATAAATAAAAGCAAATATGACTGAGGAGAAATATACTTCTAAAATATATCAGAAACTCTATCTTTAGGCAGTGTCAAATAGAAAACAAATCCAGAAGGTGAGTAGGGACCTGATTTGAAAAGACTATTGCAGTTGGGGAAGGGGGACTATTACGACGGGGAAAGAGTGTTTGCAACAGGCGAACACTGATGGAGCCTACAGGAGTTTCAGAGGTCAGGGTGGACGGGCTCATCTTTCATAGGGAAGGGTCAACAGGCTAGAAAGAACTCCTCTGGGGACAGCGGGTACTCAGGAGAGGCCGCTGAGGTGGTGTTCTGTGGTCCAGTGCAGTCTAGTGCTTCCTAAGTCCTCTGTGCTTACTGCAGTTCAAGGGTGGGTAAGAGTTCAGGGGCCCAGAGAGGGAGAGAAGCCAGACTACAGTTTGGTCAAGTCAGGTTCGTGGTCATTTTGTCCAGATTGGTCAGTGGGGACAAAGAGTTCACTGTATAATCTTTTAGGAGATGAAGGATTAGGATTTGGAGGGTCCGTACTTTTCACAGATACAGAGGGGTCATCGTGGGTCCTAGATAAGTCGTACATGGAAGGATGGTTCTTTGCAAAAAGTTGTTTTGTGGAATACAAAGGGGTGGTGGGAGTGGTGGGATTTCCTGACCATTCCCGTTTTCCCGGCGTGCAGAGCTCAGAGAGAGCCCAACATGGTCAGCAGCTATGCAGCTCACCCCATATTTGACATTACACTTTGATTCTGATCCTGTCTCTATGGGAAAAGATCTATTAGGTAATTTTGCTTTATTTTATATTATCCTTTCATTTAAAAAAATGCCTCTGGAATTGCCTGGTGACTGGAAGTACAAATTTTGCATGGAGCAGGGCTTGTAACTTCTGTCTGCACCAAGTGTCTCTGTTGTCTCCACTACAGTCCCTAATGCTTTCCCGCCAGATGGGAGATGTGGCCAAGGTGGTGTTGTAATCAGACACTGCTGCGCTGACCCCACGCTGCTCAGAAGCCCCCACGGGGTCCACCTGCTTGCCTTTCCCGCTCTCAGTTTATCCCATCCTCCTCTTGTCTCTCCCTCCTACTGATACCGTCATCTGTTATGTTGGGAACACTGCAGACAAATTACGTTCTCCACACAGTCACTGTAGCTGGACTGCCCGTGTTCAGTGAGCCTGGCTTCACGCGAGAGACTCTGTGACAGAACTGTCGTCATGAACCCGTCTGACCTCTTTCAATGTGTGCCGGGGAGTACATTTCCTCTTTCTTTCTTTCTTTTTTTTTTTTTTTTAAGATTTTATTTATTTACTTTTGAGAGAAAAAGAGGGAGTGCACAAGTAGGGGGAGCAGCAGACAGAGAGGGAGAATGTGAATGTCCCTGTGAATGTCCCTGCTCAGCAGGGAGCCTGACCTGGGACTCGATCCCAAGACCCTGAGGTCGTGACCTGAGCCAAAGGCAGATGCTTAACGACTGAGCCACCCAGGCGACCCTACTGAAGATTTACTTTTGGTTACCCCTGACTTGTAAAAACACCTATACACATACATATTTCACACACATTTGAAACAAAATTAAGTGAATCAATATTTGAGAGACTGGTTGGTGCTGCTGGGAGAACATGGTCCAAGGGGCAAACACAGAGACCTGTACCGGAGCTCTGGGCCTCCCATTCACGCCTGTAAGTCCTGAGCATTTCACAAAAACGGAGCGCCTTTGCACATCTGAGAGATGTAGGTAATGAGCTACACTCATGGCAGGGCTCTGAGGATTAAACTGGAAGAATTTGCAAACGTAGACAAACACAGACCAGGTACTGGGTAGATATTAGGGTCCATCTCTATTGAAGGTTAGTACATGCAGCAAACTAGACACCCTACGAGCCTACTCTCAGGGATCTTTAACTGGGGAATCATAGAGACCTAGACAAGATATGTCAGTGCGTATCAATTTACATTCTCAGAAAACCTATCCAGGACTCTGCAAACCTTTATCACCGTTTGAAATTAATCTAGTACCTTGATCCTGAGGTTTATCATAATTTAATCTTTGGTGGGTCCTTTTATCACCTTCCCTTTTGCCTCTGCCTTGGGCACTTGGCCCCCTTGGTGTCAAAATTTTACTAATGGAAACACTGTGCCCCTCCCTGCTTAGCCGTATTAGCCGCCGTTCCTGCATTCGCAGGATAGATCTGTACAGTCTTTGTCTCCCGGCTCGTCCTCTGTCTGTACCTGCTGTTTGAACGTCTCAGTTGCCCAGCAAAGACCAGGTTCACTCCTAGGTGGCTGCCAAACCCCATGTCAGCCAAAGGAAATCCCCTGCCTGCCTCCTCAGTGGAGTAGGAAATTGGGGTACAGGAAGAGACGCTCCCAGGGAACCCGGGAGGGGACCCGCCTCCGCGAGGTCACAGCAGACGAGCAGCCACAAGCAGGCACTGGGCAGAGCCAGGGAATGCCAGGCGACCCTGAGCCTGCATAAGGACGACAAGGCTGTGAGTGCGGCCGGAGTCCTGCTCCACACTCCTGGTCGGGCCACCACGGAGCTGTCCGACTCAGTGAGGCACTAGTCCCGCGGTGGAGGCGCCGCACGTGATTTTGTTCTGCTCTGTCGGCGACAAGCGCTGCCTGTGAATGTCCACGCTCCGTCTAGCTCTGAAGGAGTTTCACTTTGGAGGCATGGAAACCGGGGTCAGCGCCTTCCAGAGGCATCAGGAGGATTTTGGAGACATATTTTGAACCATGAGAAAGGGCTTCAGTTACTATCTCAGGACACACAATGACCCTCCTCAGGGCCATTAGCTCTGCAAGGCGGGGCGGGGGGGGGGGGGGGGGGCGGGGCGGGTCAGGGCCTTTTAAACAGTGCTCTTCTGGATGTTGTAACAATTACTGAAGGGTTAACGCTATGTGAGTTTAGGCAATGGGAGACACCTACAGAACAGAGATTTATGGTAAGAAGCTTCTTTCTGGTGTCTGCACGTAGGGCTGCCCATGATTAGTTGTGGAGAAATACCCAGAGGCCAATGGAGTCCTACAAAGGAGCACAAAATTGCCCATAGCAATTCTATATAATACAGTCAGTGTATGGTGATCAAGTCACAGACATTAGTGATTAATTTATTTGAATAGGAAGACTAAACCATTTCAAGCCATGTGCTTTTAAAAACTTTTACATTTGAAAGGGTGGTAGATTCACAGGAATCGGCAAAAACAATATGAGAAGGAGGGTCTCACGGGTTTCCCCCACGGTGACATCTCGGGTAATTCCAGCACAACATCACAACCAGGAACGTGGCATTGGTGCGGTCTACTGAGAGTATTCAGACTTGACCAATTTTGTATGCACGTGTGTGTGTGCACGTGCGCACGTGTGTGTGTGTGCGTGTGTGTAGCTCGCTGCAGTTTTATCACATCTGTAGATTTGGGTAGGCACCACCACAGTCATAACATATAGATGCGTTCCATCCCTGGAAGACCCCTTCCTACTAACCCTTTACAGCTGTACCCAGCTCCTGTCCCTGTTCCTAACTCCTGGTAGCCACCAATCTGTTCCACATCGGCACAATTTCGTTATGTTAAGAAAGTTATGTAAATGGAAGCATACAGTGCATTTTGAAATTGGCTTTTTTTAAATGCAGCATAATAGCTTTGAGATCCATTCATGTTGTTGGGTAGGTCAATCGTTTGTTCCTTTTTACTGCCGAGTAGTTTTCCACGGCATGGTTGTACTGGTTCCTTTGTCATTAATCTGTTGAAGGACATTTGAGCCATTTCCAGTTTGGGCTATCAAAACAAGCTGCTGGCATGGTTAATTGTATGTATCAGTTTGTTGTCTGTTTGAGCAAACACCAGCCTAGATCCAGACCCAGGCTAGCTCCAGCATCTGCTGCTTTTTTCCTGCACCAGTCCCTCACTCTTCTTCTCCATCCCCGTGGCCTCTGCACAAACACAGTGGTTACTCCCATGCCATGGGGATGGTCTTGCTTATCCAGGGCTTAGGGTGGTGGTGTTGGCAGCTAGTTCTGGTGACTCAGTCCATAGCTGTGGTTCCAGTAAGAACTAAGAAATGTTCCACACCCCCTACTTGTGAATCCAAATACAAGTCAGGAAAGGAAGTTATAGAACATGCCCCCCAAGGCAGGACTGGTCATTCCTCCGGAACGTCTGAACCATCCTGTACACTCAGTCTCTACAGCTAGTGTCTTGATGCCCATGTTTCCCCTGAGGGTGATGCTCACTCGTCATCTCCATCAGAGGCTGACAAAGCGAACTGAGTGATTGAAGAAAAATGTGCCATCACTGTTTGCAAGCTGGAAGATAAAAGAATATGGGGCTAACTTTAAAACAAATGGCTTCCCTGAAAAAGCAAGGATATCTTCACTGAGGCTCATCTTTATCTAAATAATTCAGACTCTGACTGGCTTCGTACTTTGGTAACTGAAAACTTGTTCCCAGACGTGGTCTGGGACATCAAATACAAGTCCATCCACTGGAAGAATCTTTAGAGCCAGCCCAGTGGTTCAGGTTCATTGTTCAAGTCTGCTGAACCAGGACAACTCGTATGGCCAGGTCCCGTTCGCACGCATACGCGGTGGACCGTGGCCGTCTGTAGCTGGTTTGGCCTGTTGACGTATGGGCAGAAAGGTCTGGCCAGGCTTGTCCTACAGTTGTATTGTGTTGGAAAAGGACCCAATAAACCCCTAGAAGAGCTGGAGAGCGTATTGCAAGATTCCCCTTCAGGGGTGCCCTGTAAGCAGCCCATCTTCAAGGTGGCAATGATCCTTGGCCCCCAGCTTGAACTGGGGAGAGGACGAAGAAGAACCACAGCCTCTTTCCAACTACAGGTCAGGGATCAGTGTTTGCAATGAAACACCCTCAGGATGTGGGACAGTAATAGTGGGTTCTGCACATTTCTCCTGCTTCAGGCTGGAAATAGAACAGCCTTCAAGTGGCAGAAGTGGAAGACAGGCTTAATGGTGAGTGATGTGACTTCCAGGAAACCCAGACTTGGGAGAAGTAAGTAGAGTTGATGAAAAATGGTATCATTTGTGGTGTTTCCTCACCCACTCACTCACTGAATCAGCATTTGTATCTCACAGGAGAATGTAAATCTTCTAAAAAATCATTTATGTTTCAACAAAGCAAAACACGAGTCTGGGTGCTGCTGTGAAGGTACTTGTTTAGATGTAATTAACACTGAAATCAGTACACTTTGAGCAAAGCAGATTACCCTTCATAGTGTGGGTGGGCCTCATCCAATCAGTTGACAGTCTTAAGAGAAAACACTGAGACCTTCCACAGAGGAGGAATTCTGCCTCTAGACTGATTGCCTTCAAACTCACACTGCAAAATCAATTCTTCCTTGGTTCTTCAGCCTGCTCGGCCTGACCTGCTGATTTTGTATTTGCCAGATGCCACAATGGAGTGAGCCAATTCCTTAAAATCAGTCAGCTGATCAGTATCTATCTACCTATCCGTTTATCATCTATGCATCCATCTATCTATTTATATGCAGCTGGTTCTGTTTCTCTGGAGAACTCTGATGAATACAGCTTCCATGAGCATTCAGGTACATATTTTTTTTGTGATTGTAGGATTTTATTTTTCTGGCATAAATGCCTAGGAATAAGATGCTGGGTCATATGCTGAATGCACATTCAGTTGTTCTTTTTTTTTTGTTTTTTAACTGCTTGACTAACTCTACTTCAAAGTGACTGTATCATTTCACATTTCGACCAACAATGTACAACAGTCCAGTGTCTCTCCATCTTTACCAAAATTTAGAATCCCACTATTTTTATTTTAGAGCCAGTCTGACAGGTACATAGTTATCTCGTTATGGTTTTAATTTGCAGCTCCCTAGTGGCCAATGATATTCAGTATCTTCCATGTGCTTATTTGCAACTGTGTGTCTATTTGGTTAAATGTCTATGTATGTCTTTCACTCATTTTTAGATTGGATTGGCTTTTTTCCCCCTTTTTTACTGTTAAGTTTTGAGAGTCCTTGATATAGTCTAGTAAAGTCCTTTCTTGGGGGGGGGGGGTCTGCAACTATTTCCTGCCAGCATATAACTTGTCTTTCTACCCTGTAACAGGGTCATTTTCAGAGCAAAGTTTTAGGTTTTGGGGAGCCCACAATATCATTTCTTCTTTCATGTGTTTGCAGTCAAGCCCAGAATCTCTTTATCAAACCCTAAATGCTGAAGTTCTTTTTTCCCCTAGGATGGTTAATTGTTCCAGAACTATTTGTTGAAAAACCTATCCTTCCTCCATTGAATTGTTTTTGCACCTTTGTTAAAAATCAGTCTGACATATTTTTGTGGGTCTATCTCTGGATTCTCTTTTCTGTTCAGAATCAATTCTCACCAATCCCACGTGCCCTTAACTGTGTAGTAAGCCTTGACATTTTAGCCTAAATAGAGTATCCTTCCAACGTCATTCTTATTTTCCAAAATTCTCTGACGAATCTTAAGTCTTTGTTTTTCTAATAAATTTGGTATATGCTTGTCATATCTACAAAAAAAGTCATTCATTATATAAAAAAGCTTTATTTAATTCTATTATGGAAGCCACATGTGTCCGTCAATGAAAACTTAGAAAATACAGATAAACATTAGGAAGAAACTAGAATGGGCCTCCATAGGAAGGCCATTAACGTGACCAAAATATCTGGAGAACTGGGCTATTTTGTTCCATTGTTCTAATTGTCTATTCTTTGCAAATACCATAGTTTCTTCATTACTATCCCTGCATCGTATCCTTATAATGATTTGATGAATCACCTACTTTGTCCTTTTTCCTCAAAATTGTCTTTTTCCCTGTAACTGGCTTGTTGCTGCCATGTATAAATTTAAGAAGCAGCTTGTCAACTTGCATGAAAAGCCTGTTCAATTTTGACTGGAATTTCATTTAATTTATAGATTAATTTGGTAATACGTGACATCTTTAAGATATTGAGCCTCATTGTCCATAAATATTTAAGTTTTAAGTCCTTCCGTTGAGTGTTGTATTTTTGTCAATGAAATTCTGGCACATATTTTGCTAGATTTATTTCTAAGTATCTCATAGATTAAATCATTTAAGCGGTGTCTTTTAAAAATTACATTTTCTAATTGTGATTTATGTATAAGAACGCAAGTGACTTTTATTTTGGTATTGATTTTAGGTTCAGCAAATATTTGAACCTTCTGGTTTCTTGTTTTTGGTCTTCGTGAGACACAGCAGGGATGGGACCCAGGTCCCCTCAGCCCTGGTGGCAAAATCCTACAAAAAGTCTTTGGCTTCTTCCAGAAGAAAAAAGAGAAAAGCTTAAACTCTATGCCCTTGAGTGGCACATCTTGCAGGAATGCAGAGGGAGGGAGGATGTTTACTGAAAGGAGGACACTGACGACAAAGACCTGTGAAGACCGGACCAAACCAGCCTACATCCCGGTGGACCGGTAGACGGGCACTGACTTTTCAGACTTTTCCCCTCATTATCATGCTGAAAATCACACCCAGCAGTGGAGATGTAACATGTCCATTAGACATGCAGCGCGTGAAGAATTATGATGGATAAGTGTGCAGGTGCTAATACACCCCTGTCCCTACATGCTTAGGGGTCACCCTCCCCTCCTCAGTTTCTTCACCGAACGCCCCCCGACCTCCAACCTCTGCCTGGGGCATTCACCTGAGGGTTCCTTTCTTCCTGGGCCTCCCCCCGGCTCCAGCACAAGCCCCGGGAAAGCCTTGCCTGAAACAATCACTTGGGCTCTTGTCAGTTTCTAGTGATCAGAGAGCCCAAGGGCCACTTGAATAACATGAACATACAGAGCCTCCTGAATTTTCTGTGTAGAAAATTTGCAAATTTTCTTTCACTGTTTGCAAAAACGGATCCTGCTCTTTCCCCTAGTCCTTACTCTTTCTTCCCTGTTTCCTTCCTTCTGTCTTCCCTCCTTCCCCTGCCCTCCCTTCCTCCCTATTTCTTCTTTCTCCTCAGTCCTCTCTCCCTCTTGCCCTCCTTCCTTCTGCACAATCTAGAGCCTTCCATCCCAACTTGTTCATGCATGTATCAGCCTCTTCTCTTCTACAAGGATGCCTTGACTATATCATCACGCGTGTTGTAGGCATTTAGTGGATTCTGTTCCCATGCACAGGAATCCTTGTCTTCGTACTCTGCTCGGGGGTTTCATTCTCAAAATATAGTGCTAAATTTATTCCACCAGGATTTCACTTGGAAAAAAAAAATCTGTAACTTTTACTTTTCTTCCAAAGTTTTTGCTACTTCTCATCTGCTTTTGTACCTGGTCTTTTGGTTGTCCTGGACTTGATTCCCACAGAATGTTTCCAGCGGCATATGGTTCTTTTAATAACAAGCAGATGTCTTTAGAGTTCGATGACCACAGACCATTTTTATCTATTACTCTGACTCTTCTTGTGGCCTATATTTAAAAATCTGTTTATGTGTGTGGATAAAATCCAAGTGCCCCCATCCGGTTTTTGGTTGTTGAGAATCCTGGGGACCAACTCAGAAGACAGAACACTAAGTTTAGGCTGATCCTATATATTTCAAACTCATGACAATTTAATAATGGATATTTTCATAACATTTTCAGAAAGTTTTAACTCATCTCCATGAAATAAAAGCCCCTTAATATTCAGAATATCGTTCTTGTTGAGGTGGTAAAAATTTATAGTGAGTCAGAGGATAAGGAAACAGCCCATTATTCCTATTTGTTTTGCAATAGTTGTAAGTACTTCTCAATTTCTCCACCTCTGAGGCTCATTGGAATTAAGTGTCGATACTTGAAGGCAAGGGCACCCTCTCTAGGATTTTGTTTGTCAGCAAAGATTATAGCTTGTCAGTTTCTCCGCTGTTGTCCTCACGGTCCTTGTTCTGTGACCGTCGGTAAGATTTCCTAGTTACCCACGTAGCTGTTGAAATTCTGTGGAGGGAAAAAGATGAATTTTCTTTCAGATAAAGAATTAAGGTTAAATCAAACCAGAGCTCTGAATGTAAGGCACTGTCTCCTCAGAGCTCGGGTCCAGATATTTGGGTCTCAGACTCCTAGATCTTGGCTGGTTTACTGACCTGGTGAGATTATGTGGGTGATAAGCTGCCACCGTCATTTTACGACCGAAAGCAGATTCTATCTATCTGTATATAAATTGGTGATTACGGGGCTTTAATCCTCAGGATCGCCTGGGTAGCAGAAGTTCTCTGCAAACGGAGCTGAGTCTCCACTGTGAAACCTCATGAGGTTTCACGCCCAAGGACTACAGCACAGAGTACATTGTCTCCAAACATGTCGTAAAGATCCTAGTTCTTAATGATTTTCTTGAGAGAAAGGGAAAATGACCATACATTAACCATTTCCCCCTTTGCAGCAAGTTGAAGAGTTAGCTCCTAAGTGGGTCTGGCATGAAGCTAGCTGGGAGTTCAGGTGCCTCCCTGTCCTGCAGAACAAGTCACGTCACCTGTGTTTCCCCGTGATTTCACTCAGCAGAGACCTTCAGCTTGTCTTTCCACTCTGTTCTGTAAGTGAGCTGTCATCCAAAGATACGGGACAGCAGGGTAAGCATCCCACACTGATAACCGCAGCAGAACCCTGCTCCTCAGCAGACCTGTGGGGGCAGTGGATCCCCGAGAGCATGTCGGGGAGCTGGCCACCTGTTCCTGATGGAATCTGGCCAAATCCAGACACCTCAGTTCTTGCCGCATCAAGAATGAAGCAAAATAAGCATTTGGTAGGCGCTGAGCAGGTTTTGAACCGTTTAGAACAAAACTTACTCTGGCAATCCATATGCTTCTCAAGGATTGTTTATTTCAGTCCTGATCCCTGAAAAGAACAGCAGGGAGAAAGCAGGGTTAATGTCCATGTATCCACAAATAACACATTGTTTTCCATTCAGTTTTCTAGTCTTCTGAGAAGCCCATTTCTCCAAAAGTACTTGTTACATTGGAAAAATCATTTTCTTGGTTCTGCAACTCCTAACTGGCTCTGAACGTCCAGAGGATGAGCACCTTCTCCGATCCATCTCCGTATCTCCAGCGCTTGGGCACATGGATCACAGTGGCTCCCTCGTGGCAAAATGCTACAAATCTTCACGAATGCCTTTCCCTTTCCCCCTCCCCCAGCCAGTTTGCACCTTTTTTTTTTTCTTTTAAAGATTTTATTTATATATTTATTAGACAGAGAGAGACACAGTGAGAGAGGGAACACCAGCAGGGGGAGGGGGCAGGGAGCCCGATGTGGGGCTTGATCCCAGGACGCTGGTATCATGACCTGAGCTGAAAGCAGACTCTTAACGGCTGAGCCTCCCAGGTGCCCCCAGAGAGTGAATCTTTTATTTCTTGTTGAAATAAGGGTGTACTTTGCCCTGATTTCTCAAGCTGTCAGGTGTGGCCGAGGTGAGTGTCTAGTAAAGGAGATGGTGGGACACACGGTGTGTAGAGAAGTGGGGTCCTCAGGGGGCAGATGTGACTCCTGCAGGGAGCCTTCTGTCGACCCCTCTTCAAGGCTGAGTTCAGTGGCTTGTTTTGTTCACCTGTGAGTGTGAGTGCTCATGATGGTATCGTGTGATAACCTTTACGTCTTGGATGAACTTGGGACTCTTACTGTCCTCGTGTAATTAATAGCACCACCTTTCTTTTTAAAATTGTTGCAGGTTAGAGCATCAGTTTTGGGAGTGACTTTGGGGGTACCCTATTTATGTACCTGTTTGGGTGTTAAGACCAAGTTTCTTTAGGGCAAAGCCCATGTCCTGGTCAGCTGTCTTCTGTGAACTGTGAAGCGTACTGTGGGCATCCAGTGAAGGGTTACGGAGTTGACTTGGGCCAAAATACATCCTGAAGTGTCAGGATGAGCCCTGCATGGGACAAAGTCAAAATGAAGCACAAATTCAAAGCAGCTGTGTCAGAGTCCGTGCAGGAAACACACGTGTGTGCATGCTCAAAGTGGGTGACTTGAGGAGAGTTTAGTAGAGGACTGGTCACAAGGTGTGGAGAGATTTTACTGAACATGCAAGGGGGCCTGCATGATCACCAGCACCCGGAGTGACATGAGGGGAGCATTGTTGCCAGCCCACGGTGACGCCCAGGGAGGGAGCTGGTGAGAAATATCCCAGCCTCACTTTCTCACTTCTTCAAAATCCTGTGGCTGAGCCACCAGAGGCCAAGGACAAGGCAGCCTCATGATGTCTTCTCCACACACCCTGAGACGCTCAGCATTGCAGCGAAGGCTGGACAGTGGATCTGAGGGCCAACGAAGATGCATACGAGTTCTGGGAAAGGAAACCGTAGGACACAGAGAGAGGGTGGAGGACATCCGCAAACGGAATAGACGCCCTCCTGGGCCTCCATCCCCTTCACACTCGCGCACTGACCTCCCCAGAGCTGTGTGTTCGGGGCCTCGGAGGTTAAGGACTGCCCTACCAGAGGGAACGCTTGTTCTAGCCTTCACTCCGCGACCTCCGCACAAGGCCCCTTGCTCCTGACAGCTGTGGACTAAGGTCCGGGCTTCGGGGAGAATAGCTGCGCAGCGCCCGGACTGTGTGTGCGCCTGAGCCCCGTCAGTAGGCTCGCCTGACAAGTCTGCGTAAATGGAACGGGGCGGCTTTGTTCTTTTTTTTTTTTTTTTTAAAGATTTTATTTATTTATTCGACAGAGAGAGAGACAGCCAGCGACAGAGGGAACACAAGCAGGGGAGTGGGAGAGGAAGAAGCAGGCTCCTAGCAGAGGAGCCTGATGTGGGGCTCGATCCCATAACGCCGGGATCACGTCCTGAGCCGAAGGCAGACGCTTAACCGCTGTGCCACCCAGGCGCCCCTGGGGCGGCTTTGTTCTTTCGGTCTCCAAGTGACTTCTCAGTCTGGAGGATTCTTCGCTGTCCCTCCTCCACCTTCTAACAGTCAAGAACGGGGGCAGTAACAACGATGATAGGATTTTCTGTGGTCCTGGAATGACTGACAGCAATGACCACATCCTATACCTCTTCATATTCTTTAAAGTCCGTATTATATATATGTACATGGTTTATATATATATTATGCACATATGTATTCATGCTTATATGTATTTTATATGTATTTTTCTCTGTGAATTAAATCTTGTCCCCACATTATTCCAATACTCTTGCAGCAAGTCAGAGAACTGGACAGGCGTGTCTAACGACTCTCGGGAACGCTGGGCAGGTTGGCAGGGGACAGGAGGGCGGATGCGATATTATCTCAGAGTATTTAGCAAAAGCACAACTAATTGCAGAGGGAACGCAAGGAAGAATGCACTGACAGGTGTTCTATTGTGGAGGCCCACACAGAACTCAGTCTCCTCAATGATCGAGACCAGGTTTTCATGAAAAACTAACCAGAAATAAAGGTAAACAGGCGGTAGCTGGCAGAGTGGACATGCTCCATCGAAAGTCCCTGATGTTGTGAGAGGAGCCGATGGTGCTGTGTTACCCTGTAACTGATTTTTCAGTGTTGTGTAAGCTCAGCTTAGATGATCATTTCCATGTTTTCTCTGTGATCTTTCAGATGCAGTGATATCGCAGGAAACAAGGTTCAAATCCCAGCTGTGTGACGTTGGGCAAGGGGCATAACCTGTGTGTATTTCAGTTCTCTCATCAGCAAAATGGAGATGATAGTAGTTGTGAGGATTCAATAAATAACCACAAATGAAGTTAAGCACAGCACAGAGTAGGTACTTCATAAATATCGCCCATTATTACTATTGTCAATTAACAGATGAGAATTCAGCACAGCCAGTTCATCCCATCTTGTAGCTGAAACCCAGTCATTTTCAAGGGGCCATCTTGAGTCTGGAAAAACACTGTCTTTAGTACTTAGAGTGAAATGAATACAGGGGTTACATTAGCATATATGCCAAGTGAATCATGGAGGTATATAAATAAAAATACACATTTAATTCTGTGCTGAGGTTGTCAGTTGAATAGACTTCGTGATGAATGTTGGACGGAACTCGTGGAATAGTGATCTCCACATGATGCAGGGATATCATTTGTTCTTGGCATTCCACAGGCAAACACCTGTAATGTCAGCATCCCTGACTTCCAGCCCTGTGGGGACTCCATGATGCCAAGACTCTGCCCGGGACAGCTGCAGTAGCAAAGGTTGTGCCTCAGAGATCTGTGAGGTGGTGCACTTACCCTTTTAATGACAGTAACTAGAGACAAGAGCAAAAGGAATGTTCCAAAACATGAGAGAAGATAGTGTTATAACAGTGAATAAACACAAGAGAATATCATTTGTCAATACCAGGGCTCTACTATATTGCTTATCTGTATAAATAACCTTGCTCAACCTTACAACAAGCCTGAGGAAGCAGGGATGTCCATTTCATAGGTGAGGACAGAGGTAAGAGAGGCTCAGGAACTGGGGACTCAATGCTGTCTAAATACGTGGGTTACACAACAGGCCAGTATGATGTGCTGGCCTCACACAAGTGAATGATGCTGAGCTGAGAGTCACTAAGTTGTTGAGTTAGGATTGGGTGGAAGTCTCATTCCAAAGCCCAGGATCCTTCTGTAGCACTCTGCTCACCCCCCAGTCTCATGTGGGGCTCCTGTGTCATTCACTAAGAAAGACTGCGGAGTACTTATTACAGGCGTAATTTGTTAAGTTCTGAAGGTAGAACGTGGGCATTGATGTAGTCCAGGTCTTGGCCATTTATTTAGAAAAGGATCCACTGTCTTTGGCTTTGTTTCACTTGGGTCAAGCAGACCCCACGTGTGGGACTGAAGTAGGTGATATTCCTTTTTTTTTTTTTTATTAATAATGATTTTTTATTATATTATGTTAGTCACCATACAGTACATCCCCGGTTTCCGATGTAAGGCTCGATGATTCATTAGTTGTGTATAACACCCAGTGCACCATGCAATACGTGCCCTCCTTACTACCCATCACCGGTCTATCCAATTCCCCCACCCCCCTCCCCTCTGAAGTCCTCAGTTTGTTTCTCATAGTCCATAGTCTCTCATGTTTCATTCCCCCTTCTGATTACCCCCCCTTTCTTTATCCCTCTCTTCCCCTACCGATCATCCTAGTTCTTATGTTCCATAGATGAGAGAAATCATATGATAGTTGTCTTTCTCTGCTTGACTTATTTCACTTAGCATTATCTCCTCCAGTGCTGTCCATGTTGTAGCAAATGTTGAGAACTCGTTCTTTCTGATAGCTGAGTAATATTCCATCGTATATATGGACCACAACTTCTTAATCCAGTCATCTGTTGAAGGGCATCTCGGCTCCATCCACAATTTAGCTATTGTGGACATTGCTGCTATGAACATGGGGGTGCATATGGCCCTTCTCTTCACTACGTCTGTATCTTTGGGGTAAATACCCAGTAGTGCAATGGCTGGGTCATAGGGTAGCTCAATTTTTAACTTTTTAAGGGACCTCCACACTGTTTTCCAGAGTGGCTGTACCAACTTGCATTCCCACCAACAATGTAGGAGGGATCCCCTTTCTCCACATCCTCTCCAACAATTGTTGTTTCTTGCCTTGTCTATTTTTGCCATTCTAACTGGCGTAAGGTGGTATCTCAGTGTGGTTTTGATTTGAATTTCCTTGATGGCTAATGATTTTGAACATTTTTTCATGTGTCTGTTAGCCATTTGTATGTCTTCATTGGAAAAGTGTCTGTTCATATCTTCTGCCCATTTTTTGATTTGTTTATTTGTTTCTCGTGTATTGAGTTTGAGAAGTTCTTTGTAGATCTTGGATACCAGTCCTTTATCTGTAGTGTCATTTGCAAATATATTCTCCCATTCCGTGGGCTGCCTCTTAGCTTTTCTGACTGTTTCCTTGGCTGTGCAGAAACTTTTAATCTTGATGAAGTCCCATAAGTTCATTTTATCTTTTGTTTCTCTTGCCTTTGGGGATGTGTCATGAAAAAGATTGCTTTGGCCGATGTCGTAGAGGTTGCTGCCTATGTTCTCCTCTAGAATTTTGATAGATTCCTGTCTCACATCGAGGTCTTTCATCCATTTGGAGTTTATTTTTGTGTATGGTGTGAGATAGTGGTCAAGTTTCATTCTCTTGCATGTAGCTGTCCAATTTTCCCAGCACCACTTATTGAAGAGACTGTCTTTTTCCCACCGGATGTTTTTTCCTGCTTTATCAAATATTAGTTGCCCAAAGAGCCGAGGGTCCATTTCTGGGTTCTCTATTCTGTTCCATTGGTCTATGTGTCTGTTTTTGTGCCAGTACCATGCTGTCTTTGTGATCACAGCTTTGTAGTACAGCTCGAAATCCGGCATTGTGATGCCCCCAGCTTTGTTTTTCCTTTTCAACAGTTCCTTGGAGATTTGGGGCCTTTTCTGTTTCCATACAAATTTAAGGACTGTTTGTTCCAGTTCTTTGAAAAATGTCCTTGGTATTTTGATCGGGATAGCATTGAAAGTGTAGATTGCTCTGGGTAGCATGGACATTTTAACTATGTTAATTCTTCCGATCCATGAGCATGGAATATCTTTCCATCTTTTTATGTCTTCCTCAATGTCTTTCAAGAGTGATTTATAGTTTCTAGAATATAGGTCCTTTACGTCTCTGGTTAAGTTAATTCCAAGGTAACGTATGGTTTTTGGTGCTATTGTAAATGGGATGGATTCCCTAATTTCTCTTTCTTCGGTCTCGTTATTCGTGTATAGAAATGCAACTGATTTCTGAGCATTTATTTTGTATCCTGCCACATTACTGAATTGCTCTATAACTTCTAATAGTTTGGGAGTGGCTTCTTTTGGGTTTTCCATATAGAGTATCATGTCATCTGCAAAGAGAGACATTTTGACTTCTTCTTTGCCGATTTGAATACCTTTGATCCCTTTTTGTCGTCTGATTGCTGTTGCAAGGACTTCTAGTACTATGTTGAATAATAGTGGCGAGAGTGGGCATCCTTGTCAAGTTCCTGATCTTAAGGGAAAGGCTTCCAGCTTTTCCCCATTGAGAATAATATTTGCAGTAGGCTTTTCATAGATGGCTTTTATGAGATTGAGAAATGTACCTTGTATTCCTACACTCTGAAGGGTTTTAATCAGGAAAGGATGCTGTATTTTGTCAAATGCTTTTTCGGCATCGATTGAGAGGATCATATGGTTCCTGAGTCTTTTCTTGTTGATATGATGTATCACGCTGATTGATTTGCGAATATTGAACCACGCTTGCATCCCAGGTATGAATCCCACTTGATCGTGATGGATAATCCTTTTAATGTACTGTCGGATTCTATTAGCAAGTATCTTGTTGAGGATTTTGGCGTCCATATTCATTAGGGAAATTGGTCTGTAATTCTCCTTTTTGAGGGGGTCTTTGCCTAGTTTGGGGATCAAGGTAATATTGGCCTCATAGAATGAGTTTGGTAGCTTTCCTTCTGTTTCTATTTTTTGAAATAGCTTTAGGAGAATAGGTATTATTTCTTCTTTGAATGTTTGGTAGAATTCCCCAGGAAAACCGTCCGGGCCTGGAGTTTTGTTATTTGGAAGGTTGTTTATCACTGACTCAATCTCTTCATAATTAATTGGCCTGTTTAAGAAATCAATTTCTTCCGGTTTCAATCTTGGTAGTTTATAGGTTTCCAGGAAGGATTCCATCTCTTCCAGATTGCTTAGTTTATTGGCATATAGCTGTTGATAAAAATTTCTAATAATCCTTCCAATTTCAATGGTGCTCATCGTGACCTCTCCTTTTTCATTCATAATTTTAATAATCTGGGTCCTTTCTCTTTTCTTTTGGATAAGTCTTGCCAGTGGTCTGTCAATTTTATTGATTCTCTCAAAGAACCAGCTTCTAGTCCTGTTGATCTGCTCTACTGTACTTCTGGTTTCTGCTTGATTGATTTCAGCTCTAATTTTGGTCAACTGCTTCCTCGTGTGTGGATTAGGCCTGTCCCTCTGTTGCTGTTCCAGCTTCTTGAGGTGAGAATATAAAAACTGCATTTTAGATTTTTCTATTCTTTTGAGTGAGGCTTGGATGGCTATGTATTTCCCCCTTAGGACTGCCTTTGCAGTATCCCATAGGTTTTGGACTGTTGTATTTTCATTCTCATTGGTCTCCATAAATTGTTTAATTTGATTTTTGATTTCCTGGTTTATTGAGTCATTCCTGAGCAGGATGGTTCTTAGTCTCCAAGTGTTTGAGTTTCTTCCAAATTTTTCCTTGTGGTTGAGTTCCAATTTCAGAGCGTTGTGGTCTGAGAATATGCAGGGGATAATTTCAATCTTTTGGTATCGGTTGAGACCTGTTTTGTGTCCCAGAACATGGTCTATTCTTGAGAATGTTCCATGGGCATTAGAATAGAATGAGTATTCTTTGGTTCTGGGGTGTAGTGTTCTATACATATCTATGAGGTCCAACTCGTTGAGTATGGCATTCAAAGCCTTTGATTCTTTGCTTAGTTTTTGCCAGGGTGTTCTGTCTATTTCTGATAGTGGAGTGTTGAGGTCCCCTACTATTAATGTATTTTTATTTATATGTCTCTTTATTCTGGATAAGAGTTGGCTTGTGTATCTTGCTGCTCCCCTGTTGGGGGCATATATATTTATAATTGTCATATCCACTTGTTGAATACTTCCCTTAAGAATAATATAGTGCCCTTTGCGTCTCTAACTATAGTCTGTAGTTTAAAATCCAATTTATCTGATATGAGAATTGCTACCCCAGCTTTCTTTTGAGGTCCATTTGCGTGAAAGATGGTACTCCATCCCCTTACTCTCAGTCTGAATGCATCTTTGGGTTTGAAATGAGTCTCTTGTAGACAGCAAATGGATGGGTCATTTCTTTTTATCCAATCTGCAACCCTGTGGCGTTTTATGGGATGGTTCAAACCATTTACATTAAGACTGATTACTGAGAGATATGATTTTAATGTTGCCATGTTGCCAGTAAAGTCTTTGTTTGTATTGGCTGTGACTTTCTGTTCTGTATCACTCTTGGGGCCTTTTTACTTTTATAGAACCCCCTGTAATATCTCCTGTAGGGCTGGTTTCGTGGTTACAAAATTGGTTAGTGACTGGCGATTCTGAAATGTCATTTCTCCATCAATTCTGAATGACAGCCTTGACGGATAAAGGATCCTTGGCTGCATGTTTTTCTCTGAAAGAGCTTTAAATATGCTCCCCCAACCCTTTCTCTCATTCCAGGTCTGTGTAGACAGGTCTGACGTAATTCTGATGCTTTTGCCTTGGTACGTGAGAAATTTTTTTGTCCTGGCCGCTTTCAATACTGTATCCTTGCATCTAATATTTGTGAATTGTACTATGACGTGACGTGGCGTAGGTCTGTCATGGTTGAGCTTGGGAGGGGTCCTCTCTGCCTCTTGGACACGAATGTTTGCTTCCCTTGCTAGATTAGGGAAGTTTTCAGCTACAATTTGTTCAAATATCTCTTCTAGACCTCTGTTTTTCTCCACCCCCTCGGGGATGCCGATGATTCTAACATTGGATTGTTTCATTGAGTCAGTAATCTCCCGTAACCTACATTCGTGGGCGTGGATTTTTTTAAGACCATCTTCTATTTTCATTTTTTCCTCTATTAACCCATCCTCCAATTCACTAACCCGTTCCTCTGCTTCTGCGACTCTGGCCGTCAGAGCCTCTAGTTTTGCCTGCATTTGGCTCATAGAATTTTTAATTTCTGTCAGATTCGCTCTCATTTCTGTCCTTAGGGATTCTATATTCTCAGTAACCTTTTCGTTAATAGTTTTTTCAATTCTACTCATCATTTTGACCATCGTTACTCTGAATTCCATTTCTGATAATTTGGTTACATCCATATCCATTATTTCTGTGGCAGAGGCCACAGACTCACTGTCTTTTCTTTGCTGGGAGGGGCTTCTCCTTCTTGTCATTCTGATGAGGAGAAGTTGCGGGGTTGTCCAGAGCCCAAATTATTGACTGGGTCCCAGGCTGTGCCCCTTGTTGTATAGGGATCTTAGGGATGTGGGCTTCTTCTTTAAAGATTTTATTTATTTATTTATGTGGCAGCCAACCAGTGAGAGAGGGAACAGAAGCAGGGGAGTGGGAGAGGAAGAAGCAGGCTCCCAGCGGAGGAGCCCGATGAGGGACTCCTTTCCGGAACGCCGGGATCACGCCCTAAGCCGAAGGCAGGCGCTCAATGACTGCACCACCCAGGCGCCTCGGGTTGTGGGCTTCTTGATTTTTCAGCCTGCCTTCTGGGGGAGGGGCCTGCCGCGCCGATACTCAGGCAGCCCTGTCTGGGTAGAGTCTCCGCGTCCCCTGCGAGGGGGGATGGGATGGGCACTCCCTGAGCCGGTATTTCCAGGCTTTTGTTCTCTGGCGGCTTTCCCTGGCGGTTTGCTGTGCCTCTTATCAGAGTCAGAGCAGCAGCGGCCAAATTTCAGCCTCTCAATACTCAGCGCTGGAGATGTTCATTTGTAGAGATCCAGATGCGTCTTCCTGCATGTCAGGCTGGTTCTGTGGTTGTTTAGGCTGGTCTGGTACCTATCCAGCTCGACTCAGGGGACTGGCTGAAAACGGTGTCTCCTACTCCTCCACCATCTTAACTCTCACCAGTAGGTGATATTCCTGACCACAGAGGAGAGTCATCGCTGGGCAGGTAATTCCTATCATGATATAACAAATACTGTCCAAGCAAAGTGGTGGATGGTGTGCGAGGAACTACCCGCATTTCCTCCAGGCAAAGGTACCCAAAATATGCCTGGAGGGAGGCATCCCAAGAGCCCCCATCCATCTCCCTTCCTCTAGCTTACCACCATTTACTGCTATCAACCTCCATTTGTTGAGTGTCTACCACACACTGGACATTTATAAGACAACTGCAGTCATTATTTCTAATCCTCACCACAACCTTGAAAGGAGCTAATTTTATTCCCATTTTATAGATGAAGAAACTGATGCTAAGAGGAGTTACGTGGAAAGCCATTGGCATATTTGGGATTTGAACAAAGAAATGCATGGCTGCAGGATGTTGGCATCTGGTCATTTAATTCGGCATTTCTCAGACTCCATGATGCATTGAGGTGGGCATATCTCGGGGCTCCAGGAATGGAGGCTTTAACCTGAAAACCGACTCTTCAGAGTGTGTGGGTCACAGAGAATGGGATGAACTTCGAGGCCGTGGTGCTGTCATTAACCAAGTTGGGACTCCAGGGTTGACTTGGTAGTCAAAAGATGCTGTGTAGTTAGAAGTTGGATAAAAGTAAAAAAAAAATTGCCATGGTCCGGAACACACCAGAAACTTACAAATCTTACCTTATGTTTCCTTGGGGAAAGATACTGGAAAAAAAAAAAACCCAAAACATTTGATTTTTAAATTTGAACTTCTGGGTTAATTGTATTGTACTTTTCACTTCCCAGTCCTTTAAAAAATCCTGAGGAACAAGTGAAGGGGAGAAATAATTCCAATTTAAAAGTGCCAGCAGTATGGGTATTAAGGAGGGCATGTGATGGGATGAGCACTGGGTGTTATAAGCAACTGATAAATTATTGAATGCTACACCTGAAACTAATGATGGCTAATTGAATTTAAATAAAAAAAAAACCTTTTTTTCATTTTTGAATGAAATTTACATTTTTGTAAAAATAAATAAATAAATAAATAAATAAATAAATAAGCCAGCAGTAAGTGGGACAGCAGGTGCAGTTGGTAAATTTAGACTAATGGCAAGAAAGCAAGTGGAGAATTATGCTGGAAAGTTCCTATTTGGTAAGTATTTAGTCAAATTTCAATGCTAAGGACTCATTAATAGAAATTTTTAACCCACGCTCTCATGTAATAGAGTTATTTTGTGGAGATACAGCCAAGATATTCGAGTTGACTTGCTAATTGTTGTGTTTCTTTTTGATTATTAGTTGTAACTTCGGAGAGGAGCAGTTACTTGCTTAATTTTGGTTGTGGTTGAGTAGGAATCACTGGCCCAGACATACGTAGAACTATATTCAGAACACAGGGCAACCGTCCAGAGCCTCCTTTTTCCCATTGATAAATGAAGACGTGTCATAATAGTAATGTCTCAAATTCCTGCCACTTTAACATTTTATAAACTGTTGGTATAGAATGTAAGAACTTCATTTTTTTTTTTTTTTGTAAAGCAGGGGTGGTGTTTTCTACCAGTTTAGTTTTTCAGAAGTATATTTTTCATTTAGATTGAGCAGGCAGAGTTTGGAGAGGAAACCAGAAATATCTATGATTCTTCTTTGGGGAATAGATGTCCTATCAAAATCCAGTCCTTTCCTTGCAAAAGCATGGATCTCTTGATGGAACGTATGGCCTTCCCCCCTCATACAGAGAGTGGTGGTATAATTGGCAGCTGGATGCCCAAGGGTTCAAGATCAGCTGCTTTAGGAGTGGGTGCCCAGTATTCAAGGAGCAACGGAATTCAAGGAGTCCAGGGTCTTCCCTTCCTGCAACCCCCAACCCCACCCTAGTCCTACTTTTTGAAAAACGACGGTATTCATGTGCTACTGAACAAATACATTCTGGGAGATTATACATACACACACGTGCTTGAGCAATAAGCATATAATTCACACACTTCTTCCTGATATATACATAATTCATCAAAGTGTAGATACTAGAAAATTATGTCAAAAGCACTGTTGATGCAAATACACTTTTCTATGTACCATAGGGTCAACGAAACAGCCCACTACAAAATACATTGATAAAGATTCTACAAAACTAATAGCAATTCAAAATGTATGTATTTGTTTAATTTTTTCCAGCTTTATGGGTATATAATTGACAGTGAACATTGTGTCAACTTAAGGTGCACAATGTCATGATCTGACACATGTATACATCACGATTACCACAATAATGTTAGTTAGCACATTCATCACCTCACATGGCTACCCCCCTCCTTTTCTTTGCTGGTGAGAACGTTTAAGATCTACTCTCTTAGCAAATTTCAAGTAGACAGTAGTTACATCGACTTTGCTATAGAAGCTCTCACAGAAACCTTGATACTTGGAACCACAACATACACCTTTACCTGTCTTGATTTGAAAGTTGAGTAGCAAGTAGATCAGAATTTCATCCTAGGGGCTTACGAGATCTCTACAGCTAAACAAAGCTGGGCATTAATCCTATGCATTGAATGCTTCATCAACCCCGACTGAACGTCCTGGCATAATTTGCAGCACTTATGGTTTAGGGTTATGCATACATTTTAGGGTTATGCATACATTCGTGACATTTGCTTTGCCTTGAGTTTCTGCCTGTGATGTCAGTTAAACATAAGATTGTGAAATTAGGTAGTTCTCTAAAGACAACCAAAGAATATTACATATTTTTAATTTCTAGAAAGTGCGTTTTGGTAGAAGAACATCTTGGCCAACCAAGTCCAGTTCCACAGTTGGGCCACTCTTCTTCCAAACTCTAGTCCTATTTCACTGGAAGCAATGGATCCAGCATTGTACAGAAGTTTTACAAGGCTCCTAAAATAACCTTTCCCCTGAGCCTCATGCAGCCAGGTATCCAAGGAATGTAATGTTTCCACAGCAGAATCCTGCATGCTCCGAGCAATGTTGCTGTTTGCTGGAGTTCTCAGCAGTGAAGCTTCTCCACCCAGTTGCATCCAATTTCACTGATCAGTAGCTCGGGCTTCGCTTCTCCCTCATATATTCAGTATTTCCATTGGCAGGTATGGAGCAGACCCATCTAAAAAGGAACTACGACATCTTAGAAGAAGGAGGAAAATACTCACTCTTTACTGTGTTGGGTTCTGACATTTAATTTGGACATGAAGAGGATCAATATCTCCAGCATATTCTGGCCCCAGAGATATTTACTATTATTCTTTTAAAGATGGATTAGATTTTTATTCCTTCTCCTGTGAAATGGTTTCAATATGTAAATTCCTCCAAAATGCCAGAGCTCTCACTAGGTTGTCCAGATGTGGCCAGTCTCTGGGCCATGGTGCTTGGGCTGATCCAGGAGGGAATGGACCAGAACTTGGACACAAATGAAGTGTTTCTCCTCGCAGAAACATCTTTCTGAAATCGCGCTCACACTTGGCAGCGGTGATCATATGGAGACTTTTTAAAACTTTATTTTGAGATAGTTCTAAATGTATGGAAAAATTGCAGTACAGACAGCCCCCTTCACCCAGCTTTCCTAACATGAGTATCTATGAAACCACATGACATTCATCCCAAGGAATTAACATGGGTGTAATACTTACAACCAAATACAGACTTCATTTTGGATCTCCTCGGTTTTCCCCAGCAGTTCTTTCCTGTCCCAGGACCCCATCCACGATACCACGATACCACGCTGCATTTGGTCACCATGCAGATACTTGGAGTCTTTACAAACAATGTGTGGATGTGTGTGTGAATATGTAGATTTGTGCAGACAGACTGCTTGGGGGCTCGGCGTGGCTGCAACTAATTAGCTGAGCAAGTTTTAGTAAGCTATTAAACCTTCCTGTGTCTTATCTATAACTCGGGGACAGTGATGATACATCGTCTGTACTGGAGAACACCACTCGCTTTGACCTCGTGTGGTGTCGTGGGCATTGACCGAGGGAGTTCCCGCAAAACACCTCAAACAGTGCCACGTGCCACGTGCATCTGGCTCAGCACACGCTAGGTTTAAGGTCATTCTTCTCACCCTATGAAAACACCCAGCTATCATGAACGGAGTCTTTTCTCGTGTGGCCAAAGAGGACTCCTTTTTAAATAATTATTTTCTTGAATACGTAGTGCATGCACGTGGGAGAAAACATTTCACCAATGCTGAAGAACGTAGGTAAGAGCTCTCTCCTTGCCCCAGTCCTCTCCTCCACCAGATACTCCCTGTTGACCTTTTCTTGTGCATCTTCCAGAGATGTTCTATACATAGAAACTTATTTTTAAATGCATCTGGAACTTTGAAAAATATGGTGAATCCTAAAGCCTGAATACTATCCACGAGGGAAATATTAGGTTTATGTCATTTGTATTTTTACTAAGAATAATATTAGCTGTACTTTATTAAGCCCTTGCTGTGTGGCAGGCATGTTGCTGTTTCCTCTCCCTCTATCAACATTTGCCTCATTTAGTACCACGAGACTAGTACCTTCCTAGTAGGTACTATTAGCATCCTAATGTTACAGATGAAGAAAGTGAGGACCAGAGAGGCTGACTAATTCCTCAAGGTAGCTCAGCTAGTAAGAGATCGAGCCGGTAAGAAAGTTTGAGGGAAAAATCAGGATCCAAATACACTGGATTTCTTTCTTTCTTTCTTTTTTTTTTTTTGAAGATTTTATTTATTTATTTGACAGAGATAGAGATAGCCAGCGAGAGAGGAAACACAAGCAGGGGGAGTGGGAGAGGAAGAAGCAGGCTCATAGCAGAGGAGCCTGATGTGGGGCTCGATCCCATAACACCGGGATCACGCCCTGAGCCGAAGGCAGACGCTTAACCGCTGTGCCACCCAGGCGCCCCTAAATACACTGGATTTCTTTATTTGAATTCCTTCGTTTATTTTACATCTTCATTCTGCTCCTCTTCATGTGCCACCTTCTGTGTCTTTTGGAAACAGTCACAACCTGGACTCTGCCCAGACTCCCCTTTAGTTCACCCTGCACCCCCTTCGATCCTTTGCTCTTCCCAGAACTCTGTGTTCACCAGGCCTCTTGCTTGCTCAGAAAGCCTCATTAGCTCTTCACCTCCTAGAGAATCAAGGACAAATCATTTACCCTGGCTCCCTAGGCCTTCTGTTTTCAGGCTTCCTCTGAGCCATACGGTCATAGTTCCTGCCGTGAACACACATTCGCATCACACACAGTAGCCCTCAACAACACTTACAGGACTGGCAAGAGCTACTTAGTAATTTCTTCAATGACCCATCTGCAAATAAAAGGGACCTTTAGAAAAGATCTCCTTCATGGAGAATGAGGGACCTTAATAATTTTAATTTGCATTTTGCTGATTTGAATAGTACAAAATTACATGTTCAGCGACCTACATTAATTATATTGTTTGGAGCTACAGATTAATTACTGATTGAAAATTTAGGAAGGTGAACAGGCAACTATACATTCTAATGCCTCCTTACGTGCAGCCAGAATTCCTGGTGAGAACTGCTGAATCTTGGTGTTCTTGCTCAAATTGGAGCAGATTCCCATGGCTTGACCTTGTCTTGGAAGGAAGGGCCTGCACGAGGGCTCAGTGTGCTTGGTAGCAGGAGGACGGAAAGTCGCCATCACTTAGCCCCGCTACGAGTCACAGAACTCCCTGCTAAATGCAGAGTTTATACATTGCCCTGTTTCAGAGAAAGCTCATCTTGGGTTGGTCATAGTGTTTCCTGTTGAGATGTTGGCAAGAACGGTAGCACAATTCGGCAGAGCTCAGTGCGTCATTGGAAGCACGGATTGCCTTGGCCTGGTGAACGGTTTCTTGTCCAACAGGCTGGTAGTGCCCTGCTTGATAGCTTTAAGTCCCATCCATGCCTTTATCTATGAGTGTGCTGAGGCCCTACACAGCTGCTGTGTGTCCTGCTTATCTCTTTACCCTCAGCGCCAACCACATTTCCTGGCACAGAGAAGGCACTGAGGAAATGTTTGGTGAACAAATGGATGCAGGCATTGTTCGCCCGCGAAGGGCCTTTGGACAACAGCTTGCTTCTTCCAAGCCCAATGCTTGGCCCATGGACTGTGGCAAATTTTCTGGCATCAGACAACTGTAGAATGTACGATGGAAATTTCTGGCCCATGAAACTCTTTAATGACATCCAGAGACCTACAGAATTAGAAGTCAGAACTCGAGGGCATGCTAGTGACGTACCCAAAGGCATCTTCGAGCATCAGCTCTTCCTGATGTGTCCCGGGTCAGTCCTCAGAAGGCGCTTCTGAGCAGAGGGGCCAATAAACCCCACATTCTTTAATCTCTGACTCATTTTCTATCTGATCTCTTGACCTTGAAATAACATTGCTTGCTTGTTTGCCTGAGGAGAGGCTTGAATATTCAGGAGCTGGGAGAAACTGTAGACAGCTAATACTGGGAGGACTTCAAATGAATAGAGAAATAAACTATTAGAATGTGGCTAAGAGATAGAGTGGGAGCGTCTGCGTTCATGTGGACATGATCTCTATTTTCTGGTTCAAAGGCCTCCACGGTACCTGTGATGAACACTGCAGGGAGGCACTCAGGCCCCCCACTTGCTGATGCCTCATCGCTGAGGATGCCCCCAGAGCTGCCTTTCTCCCTCGAGGCAGCGTGGCCTCCAGCCTCGGCGGGGACAAGTCTGAGTTTGCACCAGGTCCCCGGATGCCTCTGTTGCAATGTGGTTCAGCACCATCTCTGCCCAACCTTGCTCTCTCAGCCCTCCCAGCAGGCCAAGCCCTTCTTCATCTGCACGCAAATCTCAGAGTCAAAGACGCTGTTTTCTGGAGAACCAGGGAGAAGGGCTCTGTTTCTTTCCTTGGGCACCCTGAGATGTCATGCACTGCCACCTTTTTCTATACCAAAACTTGTCCTCTCAAACAGCCCGACAGCTCTTCATGCTACAGTGTTAATATAAGTGGGGTCATCTACTCCTTCAGAGATATTTCATTTTACTGGGCACCAGACTCTTCAGATAAAACAATACATGGGGGGCACCTGGGTAGCTCAGTCGTTAAGCGTCTGCCTTTGGCTCAGGGCGTGATCCTGGCGTTCCGGGATCGAGTCCCACATCAGGCTCCTCCGCTGGGAGCCTGCTTCTTCCTTTCCCACTCCCCTGCTGTGTTCCCTCTCTCGCTGGCTATCTCTCTTTCAAATAAATAAATAAAATCTTTAAACAAAACAAAACAAAAAACAATACATGGGTCTCTATGGCGTCCCAGGCTGTGGAGTCGGGGAGTCTAACTGGGAGCCTGAGTGGAGGCACCCCCCCGATGTCCTCACGAACTCTGAGACTTACAAACTCGCAGGCCTGCTGAGGCAGCCTCCTCTCCTTTGACTCATCTGTCACCTGCTCCCAACAGGTCCAAATGCTGGGCTCCAAAGTTCTCCGAGGGGTGAGTTCTCCAGATGGGAGAGACACTCGAGCTCTGGGAGAGGTCATGCCGAGCCTAGACTTGAGGAAGAATGGCCGTTTCTTTCTCTTGACATAACCAACTATCTATTCCCAGGGCTCTCCGGAGCCATTGTCTTCCTTTCAAATTTCTCCAAACGTGTTCATAGCTGGAGGTGGGTGGCACAGAATGGGCCTGTGGGAAATGTACGAGCTGGTGTGGAAGCAATGAAAAAGAATTCAATTGTAGGATATGAAATAACAAAACAGGATATGAAGAAAATCACAAGCAGGTCCAAAGGAGAAAAATACCACATCCGATTTGGGAAATAAGAAAAGTTGCGCGGAGGGGTTAGATGTTTAAAAACGGATAGGACCTCTACTGGTTAAGATGGGGGCGGGGGGGCTAGAAAAGCAAAGCAGCAAAGCAAGAGTGAAGCAGGAGGTAATTTGGGGCCAGTGAGAACCAGTTTGGCTGAGGCAGAGGATAGTTTGGGAGTGGAGATCCAGCTGTCTTGGGGCCTGGAATGTCAGGGTGAGCGTTTTACTTGATTTGGATACAGAGTAATGGGGAGCGAGGTGCAAGGGCATCGTGGAGCTAGAGGAGGGGGCCAGGCAGCGGAAGGGGGTAGGACAGGCAGGAAAGGGGGCTTTGAAAGCTGGGGTGGGGGAGGGCTGAGGACTGAATTATGACGCAGAAAATGGGACAGAAGGAGAGGCCTCTTTTCCTCCTCTTTTTAATTTTGGTGACCTGAGATCGAATTGAGATTCTGGATGAAGCTAATATCTAATGTGTGCTTATGTGCTAAGCAGAGTATGAAACACATAGTATTTCACTGAATCTCACAAGTAAAATCTTATCACATGGGTCTCTCTCTTCTGTCAGATTCCTTGAAAGAGGGACTGTCAACCATTCAACCTGTGAATCGAGCCCACTGCCGGGCACATTACGGGTGCTTAATAAAGATCACTACAAATGAACACCCCCACTTAGGCCTTCTGCAAGCACAGGGTGTGTGCTCGTGTCCCCTTGGAATGCACAGGGCTGAGGGGGCTGCTCTGGGGACAAATGCAGCTGACCCACTTCTAGGTGCACCTGTTTAAGTCGGAGCAGGTAAGCTTAGACAGAACAATAACCCTTGGAAGAAGGGCACCTCTTTATCTGGCCTGTCACTGCTGAGAGCTATCTCTGCTGCACGGAGACCATAATCAAAGGTCGGGGGAGAGGGACTCCTAACTGCCCTCAAATTACCCAGAGCACCTAGGAGCTGCAGAGCGCGTCCCGGGTAAGACTCTGTCCAAAACTGGCCCAGTATCCCTGAGCTTCACGGATGCTGGATTAGGTTCATTCTAAGACGTGGGGAATTAGATTATTGGGATTTGCACGGCTCTTGAGTTTTCTTTTAACCCCTTATAATCAGAGAACTGGGGTTAACCTAGGGGGCTATGGTTTGGGCTGATTTTGCTGGGCAGGCTTTTGTAAAAGGGCTCATGTATGTTTTTCTGAGCCGTTGCTATAGAAAAATCCTCTAAGCTCTGGGGTGTATTTATGGCACTGATGAGTTTCCGTGACCCCTCTGCCCAGTCTAACAGCTTTCCCCAGACCCTCAGGCCCTATTTCAGGGAGGCACCTTGAGCCCATTTATATAGTTACAGGATTACGTTCGACTGAGATTCACCAAATATGTCCCAAGTTAGGAAATGACAATACAATTCTCCTAATTGTTCACTTTGGAGTTGTCTGTGACTCCTCCGTTTCTCATCTTACCTCAAGCCCCTCAGCAAATCCCGTTGGCTCCTTTTCACAACATATTCAGGGAGGAGGGTCCCACCACCTCCTCTTCCCGTAACCATGGCTGGCTTCTCGCTGGATTGCTCCAGCATCTCCCGTCTCCTAGCTCCCATCTTGAGCCATTAGGACCATTTTCCACATAGTATCAAGACGGATCCTTTTAATACGCAGTTACATCATTTAATTATTATATCTTAACCCCACCCCCACCCCCATGCATGTGGATATTGTGACCGGTTGATGTGGCCACTCTGGGAAGACAGTGAGCACGTGGCACTTGGCACCGTTTTTGCAGAAGAAAAGGTCATTCCATGTGGAGGCTGTCATTTCCACATTTCAACTATAGATGGCACTCTGGGACCATGCACGGTTTTGCCTGGATGCTCAGGAGTGTGGGACACAGATTTTGCAGTCCCTTCCGGCTGGGCTGATGCCTTTCTATATGTAGCCTGGACTAAACTGAACGGAGATAATGGAATTTCATTTATAATTTTAGAAATATTTTTAGGGGACAGATGATAACTTGGACAAAATAAACTGGAAAGATTCTGGATTCTCTAAGAAAAACACTCCGAAATTTCTCCTCTTTGAGAACGCGGAACCACCCAAGAAGCTGGGGAGGGTCAGGGCTGGCGAAGGTGAGAGAAGGCTCTGGGGGCTCAGACTCCCTGCAGGGGCATGGCCGATGGGTATGTGGGTGAAGTCTTTGATGTTTGGGAAAAGAGTCCAAGGTCTTAAAAGTTGTATTCAAATTCATCATGTTTACAAAATGTTTTTGTTTTTGTTTTGAGGCTGAGGAGAACATTCATCAATTAAGAATTCAGATATTGGTGGTAGACGGCCAGAAGGTGGCCAACATGTGGGTGGACACAAAGGGTGGAAGGACACAAAGCCAGGTCCTCCCCTTGAAGTTGTGGAAATTATGCTAAGTGTGTGAGTGTGTGTGTGTGTGTGTGTGTGTGTGTGAGAGAGAGAGAGAGAGAGAGAGAGAGAGAGAGAGAGAAGTTTCCTTATGACTCAGGGAGTATCAGGGACCACGAGTGGAGAGCAAGTCCAGCTCCTCAGGAAGGTCTACCTGCTCCCCTCCCCCACCCCATGTTATTAGCTCTGAGGGGGAAGCTGGCTCCTGAAGGGTCCCCTTGCCTCTCCTGGGACTCAGACGATGGGGAGTAGAGTCAAAGGAAGAGGCTGCCACCTTGAAGGCTTTGGGAGGACCCACCAAGGAGGCCAGGGGAGTGTGTCCTCTCCCATGTGTTCCCTGGGTCTGTATAGGGCACGGAGCTTAGAGGGGCAGATTCACCATATATCAAAAGGCATCCTGTGAAATCCAGATAGAAACATAATCTGAGCCAGCCCTTGCAGTATTTCCTGGGTTTTCATCCGTTTCTCTTGTGGAGGGTAGAGGGCTCAGAAAGTGCCTTCTGGGCGTCTTGTTTTGCCCTTATTGTAATAAGGATCAAGATCTAGCCTCACAGGTCAGGAGGTGCTATCAGGAAAGTTAAGGAAGCTTCATACAGCTCAGTTTCTTCAGCCGAACTGTCAAAGAAAAAAAGAATGTATGGGACAGAGTTTAACAGGCACAGAGGACTTTATTTGAGGTTATTGCAAGAGGGGAGAGAGGTCGGACTCAACTGTGCTGAAAGAAAATGCAGGAGAGTTTCTTAGTGCTGGGTGAGCCACTGAGTAAGTATCACGCTGAGGGGAGGGTGGTCAGGGTGCTCAGGCCATGGGTATGTGCTAATTAGCTCTGATAGAGTGAGGTTTTTACCTTCCCCCAGAGACCCAGAGGTAAGGATGCTACCTGTCTTGATGATACCATATTTCAGGGGAACGCCTCCCAGATCCTGGAGAGAAAATTTACATCTCAAAAGGGAGAGAAAGAATTCATGATTCCAAGTTTTCTAAAGAAATGCTCCAAGAAAAGGGAGCTCAGAGGCCAGGCATTGCAGAGAAACCTGTCTGAGCTCAGTCAAGCTCAGGGGTTGTTAAACTGTCCTGGTCAGCAAAATGGGTCTAATAATGGTACCCACTCCCCAGGAATCATGGACAGGTTAAATGGGATGAGACGGGCAACACACAGAGGACATTTCTGGGCAAACGGCAGCTATCCTGTGATGAATATTTGGATTTTCATGAATAGAATTGTTTACTTTCCTTCCATTCAGAAGACCTGTCCTATAATTTGTAAAAGAAAGTACAAATAATCCTTATTTTCTAAAAGCCACAGTGTTTAAATAAGACATATGGCATATGCCTATATGTGCATGGAGAAATAAAAAAAAAAAAAGCTGGAGGTTATAATCTAGAACCAGAAAACAAACAAGCAAACCAGTTTTCATCAGAGTTTGAATTCTGAAAACAGTGAAGGCAAACATTTATGTAACCATCTGTTGCACAGAGTAACATCTGATGACCTATTTATTTTTTACTGGCTTGTCTTCTGTCCAGAAGGTCAAAGCACTTAAAATAAGTGAAATCCGTCTCTTGACTCACTGCTTTGTATGGTTTGCTGCTGATTCTGAGGCTGCAAGTGTTGACTATGTGCACAGATTTCGTACTTTCTTCAGTTTGGGGACACTTTTTAAAGATTTATTTATTTATTTTAGTGAGAGAGGGGAGAGAAGGGGGCAGAGGGAGCGGGAGGGAGGGAATCTTAAGCAGACTCCCCGCTGAGCAGGGACCCAGATGTGGGGCTCAATCCCAGGACCCTGAGGTCATGACCTGAGCTGAAATCAAGAGTTGGATGCTTAACCATCTGAGCCACCCAGGCGTCCCGAGTTAGGGGACATTTCTTGTTGCTTCATTCTGGCATCCTAAGAGAGGGCATCTTTCTAAATGGAGTTTGACAAGAGCTGCTGCCTGTGTGGAAACCATACTTCCAAGCCTGAACAGACACCATGATGGTTTAATGTCTGCCTGGGTATCTTTCAAGGAGCTCCCTCAGAACTGAGTGCTTGAGACGCTGGGGAGCATGCGCTGTTGGCGTTATTGTGCACCGTGCTTTGAGATGGTCAGTCCTGGGCAGCAGGAGGGCACAGCCGACCTAAGCATCAGGGGAGAGGCTGCGACTTTCCTGAAAGTGATCTTGGTTCTGGTAATGATGCGAGAGTGTTTGGCTCTTTTTAATGGAAGAAAAAGATGTCATATTTAAAAACATTTAAGTATAAATTCTAACACAGGACACCTGGGTGGCTCAGTTGTTTAAGTGACTGACTCATGGTTTTGGGTCAGGTCATGATCTCAGGGTCATGAGATAGAGCCCCACGTCAGGCTCTGCTCTCAGTGTGGAGTCTGCTTGAGATTTTCTCTCTGTCCCTCCCCCTGCTCGTTCTCTCTCTCTCTCTCTCAAATAAATAAAGAAAATCTTTTTTAAAAAAAATTCTTCTAACACATTGTTTCCTTCTCTTGAATAAACTCTGCCTGGCTTTCTATCATATATCCAAGTGTTTGATAAAATGTACTTACTCTGATTCGAAATGAATAAACAGCAACTTTATTGATGTAAAAATCCTTTCTGGTTTTCAAAATCCTTCCACAAGAAATGATCTCATGTAGCCCTTGACGCACCTTTTTATTGTTGTGTTATGGAGAGCTCCTCAGGCCAAGCATATCGGTGAGGACGTTTCAGGACTACATGGGTGTTCTGCCAGCCCAATGGTACCTTTAATCCACAGACCATGGGTCAAAAGTCCAGCCTTGACTTGCAGTAGGAAAGGTCTCTACTTTAGTAGCCAGAGCTAATCTCATGGTCAGTAAAAATATGATTTTGTTTGCATTACTTTCCTCTTGAGAATCAGTGAGAAAAAGGAATTGTGTTAGCTTCATCTTCAGAACAACCTCCCACCACAAATAAACCACAATACACGGACCTCTCTCCCACCACACCACCCAGGAAAAGACCCAAAATACTTTTTGTTTAAATACAAATACAACTGCTTCAGCAATCTGTAGCTTAGCTCTTGAGTCTCCTCTGTTTCATCTTTGCAGGTCAGAGATCTGGTTCCTTTGGGTGGGATGGCCCACTGACCACCGAAAAAAATAGGTGGGGCACAGGCTTGTCCTCTCGTCATCGTTCATCCGTTTAACACAGATTTCTCCACATCCTGAAGCACTGTTCTGGGTACTAGAGATACGACAGTGAACAAAGGAGAAAAAATCTGAGTCTTATGGAGCTTACGTTCCACTGAGGAAAACAGAAGACAAGTTGAGACCAGTGTGTCAAAAGGGGATCGAGGTCAGGAGTTTTTCAGTGGAAACTTTTTTTATGAGAGTCCATTGCGTGCCCTGGACTGTGAAGATAGTTTCTACATTAGTTTCTCTGCTTGGGTGGGTGTTCAAACTTCGTGGGTAGTGAAAAGGTGGTAAGAACTTGAGCTCCACATGTATACACCAGGCAAATTAATGTTTTGAATTCTCAAAATTGACTTTTCCATCACAAGCTTGGGAATCCCTACTTTCAGGTTAAGATCTTTTTTTTTTTTTTAATGATTTTTTATTATATTATGTTAGTCACCATACAGTACATCCCCAGTTTCCAATGTAAGGCTCGATGATTCATTAGTTGTGTATAACACCCAGTGCACCATGCAATACGTGCCCTCCTTACTACCCATCACCGGTCTATCCCATTCCCCCACCCCCCTCCCCTCTGAAGTCCTCAGTTTGTTTCTCATAGTCCATAGTCTCTCATGTTTCATTCCCCCTTCTGATTACCCCCCCCTTTCTTTATCCCTTTCTTCCCCTACCGATCATCCTAGTTCTTATGTTCCATAGATGAGAGAAATCATATGATACTTGTCTTTCTCTGCTTGACTTATTTCACTTAGCATTATCTCCTCCAGTGCCGTCCATGTTGCAGCAAATGTTGAGAATTCGTTCTTTCTGATAGCTGAGTAATATTCCATTGTATATATGGACCACAACTTCTTAATCCAGTCATCTGTTGAAGGGCATCTCAGTTCCTTCCACGATTTAGCTATTGTGGACATTGCTGCTATGAACATTGGGGTGCATATGGCCCTTCTCTTCACTACGTCTGTATCTTTGGGGTAAATACCCAGTAGTGCAATGGCTGGATCATAGGGTAGCTCAATTTTTAACTTTTTAAGGGACCTCCACACTGTTTTCCAGAGTGGCTGTACCAACTTGCATTCCCACCAACAATGTAGGAGGGATCCCCTTTCTCCACATCCTCTCCAACAATTGTTGTCTCTTGCCTTGAACCAATGGACAGATTGTGTTGGTTACTGGTCTGGGGATGGGTTAATTCCTTTTTGGCTCCTTGGTTTATGCAGGAAGCAGTTTTAGCTCTCCACCAAGAATGGTCTTATTTTTAAAACAGTTCTTAACTGGGGGATAAAACCCCAGCACCTAACAGGTGCATCAGTCTGATAAAGCTTCAACTACTATTCACTGATCTGGCTTTGAGTTCCATTGCTATTTCTTTCATTTGGAGATTTTTTTCTTAGTTTTGAGCTTAGCTGTGTATTTATTTTTATATTGAATCAATCATTTCCACAGTATTCTAACATTGTTTTGTGCAAGGGTTTGAAAGGTTTGAAGGTTGAAGGTTGAGGAGTGTCTGTATTGCTTCTGTACATGAAAAGGAAAATCCAGCACGGGATGCTTTTCCAACCACACACCTGCATGCAGGAAAGGAGGGATGACTGGTGGTTAAGATACTCTGATGGCCATAATTATCTCCTAAGTGAAGTCACATATACTTAAAATGAAAGTACAGTAGCTGTTGAATTGGCCTCTGAAAAATAACTGTACTGTGGAAAGAGAGGCTGAGCATACTTTTAATTAAATACACTTATTCATACGATTTTTAAATGTGGGGTCATTTAGAATCCATAATATTTCAGATAACAAATTATTTTCTCCCATGCTTTTAAAAGAGATCTTAGATCTTTTTTAAGTTTAATCAAATTTTAATGGAGTAACTTTTACTTTATGTTAAATTTTTTAACTGACATAAAATTCATATAACATAAAATTAACTATCTTAAAGTGTGCAGTTCAGTGGCGTTCAGGTCATTCGTGATGCTGTGCAGGAATCACCTCTGTCTAGTTCCAAATATTTTCATTGCCTGCAAAAGAGATGCTGTTCCCATTAAGCTGTCACTCCCCATCCTCCAGCTCCTGGAAACTACTAGAATAGTTTCTATGTCTATAGATTTATCTCTTCAGGATATTTCATATGAATGGCATCATACACTATGTGAACGTTTGTGGCTGGCTTCTTCTACTCACATAATGCTTTCGAGGTTCATCCATGTTGTGACATGTAGGGGTACTTCATTCCTTTTTACGGCTGAATAATGTTCCCTTATATGGATATGCTATATTGTGTTTATCTACCGACTCATTAATAGACGTTTGGGGTGTTTCCATCTTTTAGCTACTGTGAATAGTGCACTTTTAGGCTAAATTATATAAAATGATTTCAATAATTGAGTGGCAACATAATTTTGATTACCTCCACTTGTGTAGGGATGGTTAAAGGACTAGTATCTTACCAGGTAAAGAAATCAGGTTCAGCCGTTTTCCAGCTGCTGTGTCTGTGTGGATCTGGAAAGGGTCCAGCAGCCATGGAGTCACTGGGCTCTGAGCATCTCGAGTGTCTCTACCTTTCAGAAAAGGGACCAACCATCTCATGCCTGTAGCTGCCTCAACCGCAACAGGTGCCTTAAAGATCTTTCTCCTTCCAACGTTAAGAATTTGTTTCTGGATGAGGCAATCTTCTTCACGGAAGAGAGGAAGTGCCAACCCCCACGAAGGCTCTGCTGGTTCCGTGGCAGGAGACTGGGCTCCTCGGCACGTACTCATTTTCCTGTCGTGTTGATGTAGGCTTCCTCCGTGACTGAGAGGTTAACTCTGGGATTATTAAGAACAACTGGGCTTCAAATGCCCCTTGTGGGCTTTCAACGTAGGAAACACCGTTGTGATACCTGTGAGCAACGCAGTGGAACCTGCTCTGTGTCACGTGGGAGGACAGTTTGATTGACAGCCCCACCCAGCGGCATCAGCAGGTAGCTGAGTCCTTGGTTCTTGCTATTAGACTGGCTTCCAGAACCCTCCCGGGACTAATTTTCTCAGTAGTGGGAAAAGTTGGCAGGCAATGACATAACAATAGAATATCTGCTCTTCTTTCTCCACTTTCAAGTCACTCCAGGGGAAAAAAAATGAATCAATGTGAGAAGAAAATTTTCCTGCATAAAGACTTGCCCATTATCAAAAGCCTTCTGAGGGTGATAAATCTCAATAATTCACAGTTCTGTTAAATCAAGAACTACCAATTTAGGTCAGTTCCTCCTGAGCCAGGTGATGGGTCTCTTTTCCATTAAAACTGCATCTGACTGAATAGGACTAAGGCTTTCAATACTTAATTTACTGATAAAAATCAACAAAATGAATGGTCATAATTTATTTTCCATTGATAGGTTAATCCAATTTTGCATGATGTACTTACGTGTTTTAATGACCATAAGCAATGGTTTCTTATTTGGGGGCCGAAGTTGATGAAGCAGATATTTTCCAGGTATTTGCTGACTATTAAAATCACATTATAACATTCATGTAACTCGTTTATTTAATTCTTCTTGGCATAAATGAAAAGTTAATTTTTGTTAACTATCTTCTCAAAAAAAAAAACAACTATGCAGATACATGTAAAAGTTTCCAATGATTCATTCAATGTAATTGTTTCACAGATACTTATTTTGAAACACTTGCCCATCTTTTTAGGTAATAGCAAACGTGTTTCTTCAGGCCAGGGGAGGTAGCAATAACGATTTGTAGAAAATCAAAATCAGCCTTTTGTGGAACACAACTTTTTTTTCATGTAAGGGCTTCCCTTTCATTAAATTGTATTAGGATTGTCAAGAGCAAACATTTACTGGAACCACGTGAATAAAACACGTCATTCTCAACAGCAGTAGAATTTTAATTGAGTTCTGCAAGGTTCCAGAAGGAAGGTGGTTGGCTGAGCTGGTGCGCCTGTCCATTCTGTCCTACCGTGGAAGGTCTCATTCTCCACTAATGAGCCTGTACTGTACCATAATCATTCAGGACAAATCATTTGCACATTAAACCAAACCCACTTAATTAACTTCTGTGTCGTACAGCCTATTCTTCCAAAACCATCTTCAGAAACTTTTTGAGAGGTCTTTATGTTTGGTCTTGATAATATGTGAATAAAGTCATTTCTATTCTTTTTCAGCCTTTGCTTTTGTTCTGAAGAAAGAAACAGACAAGTTAGTGCATTCGAGAGCTGAAGATCTTAACAAAACTGCATTTATTAAGAATACTTATTGAATTATTTTGTGCATGGTAATCTGATATACCAGGTCCTGACTATCATTATGATGAAATAAATTCTCTACCCTGAGGACAGATCCTAACTACAAAGTTAGATTAAACTTACTGGAGGGGTTAGAAGAACAGCACTGGGTCCCTCTATAAAGATGATTATCAAAAATTTCATATTAAGTCAGTTATAGAACTTATTAAAATGTGGATTCTAAGAAAGAGATTCAATAAATCTAGGGTGAAGCCCAAGAATCTGTATTTGAAAAACATAGAAGAACCCGTGGTGAACCTGACACAGATCGTCCTCAGAACTTAAAGAAGCACCATGTCTACGACTTCATGATTTCATAGTGAATTATTGTTAATATGTAAAATTGTTTCATATTTGTTGCCTTTGACAAATTCAAATATTCTCTTAAGTGGGACATCTGATCCTGATCTTTGTCAGAGTCACAGTTTTTTTTTTGTAAGATCAGTTTTTTGATCACTCAGCTTAGACCCTAAAATTCTCAAGTTGTACTTGCTTCTGTATTATTGTGTAAAATCAAAAAAGAAACAACAAAACCTTACTAGCAACAATAGAATGAGTCATGTCTATTTTAACCTTGCTTAACAAATGACATCAAAGAAAACAAAAAAGTTTCAATGTAGTTCATAGGTAGAGAAAAAAAAACAAACCCAGCTCGTTAATTATGTATTAGGTAAGAATCTCCAATCCACGGTGCGCAGGTAACATCAAAGCTTTCAACTAAAAGGGTTGCTTATTAGCATTTAAGTAAGAATTTTACCTGGTTCTGTCTCAGTCAGAGGCTGAAACCAAAGGAGTTATTAAACCCCTCGTCACCGAAGGTCAGGCCCCAAACAGAACCTTTATTAGCAGGTACAACATCTCACCGTTTGAAAAAGAACACTTTTTTTTTTTTTTTTTTGGTGGTAGTTTGCTCATGTGGGCAAAGAGAGCATTAAATATCTTGCAAGTGAAGCATAACATGCATTTGCTTCCTGTAATTTTTAGATATTTTCTGTGCTCACAGTTTCTCTGCTGGCAGAATTGTGTCTCAGTGGGAATGGTGGCAAGAGAAACGTTATCATGAAAGTAAAGCCAATTTCAGATTTTTGGAGGCAACTATATGCAGCAATTGCATTTAGAAAGCACAAGGAAAAATGTGAGCTTGCAGGCACATACAAGTTTTGAGGCAGGAAGTACAACAAACACACTGGAGATTATAAGGAGTGACTTCAAACTTCAGGACTATTTTGAGTGCCTTTTACTTTTGATAGCTCATTTTAATAATCTGCCCTAGCTCTGTTTCTCTTTTAGGTCCTTTTGGTTGTTCAAGATTGGCTCTGAATGTTATGTAAGGGGTCCTGAAATCTCTCTGACTGAAGGCATTCCATGGTGCCCTGTTAACAGCCCAGAAACCAGTCTAATTTTAAATTAAAATGACACTTTCTACAGAAAATGTAGTCTAATACAAATTTGCCGTTGCGGTTTGGATAGAGATAGGCAAGTGACCTGTCACTTCTCCACTCTGTCTTCAATTATCAGATGAGGAAGTCTCATTGTTTCACAGATGTTTGCAGATAGGGCTCCTTGTGGTTCCGCTAATAGCTACCTGTTTGATATTAGACAAACCACTTAACCTCTCTGGCTTTCATTCTTTTCAGGAATAAAATAAATGGATTAGATTTAAGGTTCTCTATGATCCTTTCAGCTCAAACAATGAACTGATCTTGAAGTTTTCAATTTTTTTATTTAATGTGTCTTGTTGAATTTTCTAATTTTTTTTCTTACTTTGATCTTGAATGCGATTATTTGGTAGCTTCAGTTTAACAAATTCAATTCGAAGTGGGAGAATTTAATGGTAAATCTATAATGTACAAGAAGCAGTAAATATTCCCACAGATCAGCTCGACATTCTCTGAAGTTTTTGTATCACTTCCCTGTCTTCTGTCGTGGGAGCACTACCGTTTCACAGGAAGGGTTTTCCATGCACATCCTCAAGCTCCTTAGAAGGTTTTCAGCTGCACCGTCACGAGGCTCCACCGTCTGAGGCTTAGCAAGGATCCTACAGCCCAGCGTGGGATCGCTCCTGCATTGAAGCCATTTCCTCCTCTGAGAATCTTTGGCTTCGTAGAGAGACTGGGATTGAGGATCAGTTCTACTGTTGAATTCAGGAAGCCTTGTTTCTTTTATAATACCTAGAATTCTTCTGGAAAACGGAATAATTCCCTATTTAGCGCTTCTCTCTCTGTGTCTCATTCAATCCAGCTAAGAGAAATCAGTTGATGTTTTTGATGTTTTGCTTGGAAATCATCTTAGATCCATCTATTCATGAGATAATTTCCAGGTTTTTATAGGGGATAGTTTTGCAAAATTTTCTCCCACTGTATAACAGAAGTCCCCATTTCTCTAGCTTCCAAAAACATTGTCTTCACTGTCCTCTAAGTTCTTATAGGATAGTCGTCTCCTTGAGGCCTATCCAACCCCTATCCTCTGCCCAATCCCAAAACCAATGAATGATACATGTTTTAGTGGCATAAAACAATTTTTTATGCCCATAGATTCTATAGGTATAGAGAAGTGGGCAGGACTTTGCTCCAGAATATCTGGGGTCTCAGCCCGGCAGACTCGAATGGCTGAGGGCCAGACTCACTTTGGAGGCTCTGTGTTCATGTGTTTTGGCTCCTGGGCTGGGCTCAGCTGAGTCTACGAACTGGAGCAGCAAACACTAGGTCCCCATGTGGTGTCAGCTATTGGCAGCATGGTAGCTGGATTCGAAGAAGATGTATCCGGGGAGGAGGGATCATCCAGACAGCTGATGCTAGGGGAGAGTTGGCTGGAAGCTGCATGAACTTTGTAGACATAGACTCCAAAGTCACTAGACAGCCACTGGAGAGTCAGCAAAGCCAGCTCGGATTCAAGGAGAGGGGAATTATCAAGCTTTACTTTGTGATGGGCGATGACAAATGTGTATTGCAGAAGAGCATGTCAAATGGGAAATACTGTTGGGCCATCTTTGGAAAATACAGTCTTCCATACCGTGTAAAAATCCTTTATCAAATGATGTATGGAACGGAGAGTTTTCTGCAGACTTGTCATAATTTCTGGTTTGGACAGGAAATGCTTTAGTTGTAGGACTTTCAGTTATTGCCATTCAGACAGTTAGATGAAGAAGCACATCAGGCAGAGACGAGCAGGACTCAGCTGTGGTCAAGCAGAATCAGGTGTATCACCTCGCTGAGGCAGGAGGAGGCTGCAAGAGGAGCTGTAGGTCATTTTGGTGAGAAGGGGCTGGAGGGAACTTGCAGTTGGGCTTGTGCTGGGTGATTTTCAGCAGTGTGTAAGGGAAGTGGAGTACGGCTCTGGCAGTGAGAGAGTGTTTTGGTAAATTTTGTCTGGAGGTGGAGGAATTAAAGTGGAGACACTGTTCATTGGTCAAGAAGCAATGGTCACCCACGTGCACCTGATATTTGTGTGGTTGCAAAACATCCTTGTCCCGGGTTCAGACATGATCAGAATAGTCTTAACTCTGTCTCGGTGAGCTATCTCACAGTGCAGCCTCGCCCAGCTCTTGTTCATATTCTGCAAAAGCTGTTTATGCTTTCTTGGGGACTTTTGGCCTAGCGATCATGTGCTGGGGCTATTTTTTTACTTTCTGACAATAAAAGTGATCTTCACCTTTTAATGACTAACCTTAGATGTAAATAAACCAATTAGAGATGAGTCTGCAATTGTAATTAACTCACAATAATGGTGAAGACAAACCAAGAAGCCTGGGGACCACTTCCATCATTATCCATTGTATAACCAATATATCAGCTTGCTTTCCACTTTCTGAGCTTGGGTGCTCTGTGCTTATTATTTGTTTTGTTTCTTGTGTGTCCATTACACAGCGAGAACAAATGAACTTCCTACTGCTCTACGAGTTGTCTTTTGGGGAAGTTGAAACCTGGTGTAGAATTTTAGGAGGCAGTAAGATGCCTCCGGGAGTCCAAAGCTGTGCCACCTCTCTGGTCCTTTAGAAGTTGAGGGACTACAGAAGAATTTTGGAGCTCCAGTCCAGAGCTCCAGTCTTGCTGCATCAGACTCGCTGGACAGGGACTACGTCTTAGGAAATATGACATATGGAAAACCTTCCTGGATGTCTGGCAGGCTCGTCTGTCTCCTTGGGATGTGGCCTGTACAGCTAAGCTTTCCACTCTCCCCACCCCCACCTGTTTGTGATTGGAACGTTGAAGTTACTGTGTGAGCACTAGGATTGCATCTGAAAAAATCATGCATTATTTAAAAATAAAAACGATGTATAGGTCCTGTCACACTGTGGAGCCTATTATCAGAGGCTGCTTTGAACTTGGAGCTGATTTGAAGTTGAACGAGGTCAGACTGACCTGGGTGCATCCTTTACACATGAGCAAGTTCCTGAAAGCCTAAGGGCAAGCCCACTTCCTGTGGGATACCCCTTGTCACTCTTGTGTTGCCTGAAACAAAAACCCAGACCTGACTGGCTCCTGTGTCTCAGCGCAGAGCTGGCCTGTGTGGATGGGAACAGCAGTAATGGGGAAGGAGGGAAATTGCTGCTTCCCACTTCCCTTCATCACTTGTAAATTCCCCACTCCCAGCATGAGTTTTCTCAGCCCCTCTTCCATTTCTTTCCCCTACTCTTTCTGCAAGACCCATGCCTGCTGCTTATTTCTGGTTCCACTGCCCTCACTATGGGGTTTAAGAAGTTCAGGATACCTGGTGTCTCATTTTCTTTCAATGTATAAATTAATCTTTGCTTTTTGACCACCTACAGATCCACTGTCATTACTCACACACACACACACAGGGCCTGAAAGAAGAAGGAAGAGTATTGGAGGATCTGCAGGAAGATTTCTTTCTCCCCATAAATTTTTGTACAGTTGTACATAATCAGAAAGTTGGGTGCTTATTTTAGCAATAAAAAATATTGGGGAAAACTGGTAGGAGTGGGAGAGGGAAGACAGAAACTGATCAGAGGCACCAAAGTGGTCCCCAGAAATATGGAAGAACATGGGGTAGTGATGGGAAGCGGGGGGGAGGCTCCCATGCCTGCCGATCTCTGCTGCCCACTCCTGAGATCCCTTGCTTGGCTCTCAGACACAACCTACCCACTAGTTTCTCAGAGCCCCATTGGGGACGCAGAGAAATACCATGAGGTCTAGAAGGATGCAGTGGGGCAGTTTCTGACCTTGCACGGTCAGTATCCCTGGTGAGGGATCTGCAGGCTCATTCTGGTAAAATCCTGGTTAAATATGGTGGACAGATTCTACACAGCAGCATCTTGCTGCCAAGTTCAGCTTCATATGATAAACCACTGGTCCTACAGCAGGTGTCATTATAAAAATGTGTCCTCCCTGCTTCCCTGCTCTGGCTATTCAATCAAACATAATCTAGGTGCCACTGAGAAGAAATTTTGCTCACTTTATTCGCATCCCAAGTAGTCTGACCCCAAATAGGGAGATTATCCAGGTGGGCTATTCACACCAGTCCTTTTTTTTTTTTTTTCTTTTTTCTTTTTTCTTTCTTTTTTCTTTCTTCTTTCTTCTTTCTTTTTCTTTCTCTTTCTTTCTTTCTTTCTTTCTTTCTTTCTTTCTTTCTTTCTTTCTTTCTTCTTTCTTTGTTTTAAATTCTACCTATCTCTTTTGCAAGAGAGAGGGAGAGAATGTGCGCAAGCAGGGAATGGGACAGAGGCAGACCCAGGGAGAGAACCCCAAGGAGACTCCATGCTGAGTGGGGAGCCCAACTCGGGGCTCGATTCCACAACCCTGAGATCCTGACCTGAGCTGAAATCAAGAGTCAGATGCTCAACCAACTGAGCCACCCAGGCGCCCCCACACCAGTCCTTTAAAGGAAGAGGAAGTTGGAGAGATTCCAAGTCTAAAGGCTTTGACTTGCTGATGCTGACTACAGTAGGAAGGGCCGTGAGGAGCGGTGTGGACAGGCATGGGAGGGTGCCAGTGGCTCCCCTTGAACAGCCAGGAAGGAAAGGAGGACCTTAATCCCTACAACTAGAATGGCTGAATGCTACCAACAACATGAATGAGCTCAGAAGAGGGTTTTTTCCGGTCCCGGAAAGGAACATAGCGCTGCTGTCACTGTGGTTTCATCTTCTTGAGACCCCAATCAGAGAATTCAGGCATACGGTGCCGACTTTGGAGCTACAGAACTGTGAACCAATTTTGTTGTTCTAAGCTGTTACATTGATAGTAAATTTGTTACATGGCAATAAAATCTAATACAAGTCCTAATATATACGATGAGTTTCCTACAATGCTCAAGGGGATTGCAAAAAGGCTGAATTGAGGAAAACATGCTTTCCTTAAAAAATGTGTTCTCCTAGTTATCAAGAGTTCTAAAAATATTTAACACCAATGAAGTGTCTCTGATGAAAAAAATAAGTGGAGAAAACCCCATTCCTAACTAAAATAGGTTGAATTACATGTTGATACTGCCATATCCATGTTGTTGGGGCAACACGGATACTGACATGATTCCTCAAGCAGATTCTCAACAGAGTTCTTTTCTTTGATTCACACAGAGCAACTACAGTAGAATGGAATGGTTGGGAGCACAGGTGAATAGAACTGATACCATGTCATAGTGGTGCTATGAGAAGTAAATAAAAAATTAAGTTCTAAATAAATCTTTCAGAAGAGACCTCGTTCAATTTCTTGTCAAGTCTTAAGTATTAGCTCTTTCTGTGAATTAGCACTGGAAGGGGGCAGCATTTACAAGAGTTTTTCAGTATTAATCAGTCATCACATCTAAACTCAACTGCTGTATCATTTCTCTAATTGTGAGTTTCTGTTCCTTGAACGCTTTCAAAAGGCCAAACTTACCTCCTTCCTTTCTCCTTTCCCCTCCACGGTTAGCTTTGTTTGCAAAACCTGGCCATTACTGCCCTGGGGCCATGGGACCTGACTCCCTGTTTTATATCCAGGAGGAAGGACATTCAGCTCCAACTCCAGTCCTCATTTGCTGTGCTGAGAGGCAGGTTTCCCTTCTTGTTTAATACAATGTTGCACAGCAGCAAACGTGCAAAATGTTATCAAGATACAGTGCAAGATAAAAGATTTTGAAGAACTTCTCATTATTTCATTCCCTTCCTTTGCAGTTACGTATCTTGTCTCTTAGGAAAAGGTCAGCTTGGGGACACCTGGGTGGCTCAGTTGGTGAAGCGTCTGCCTTTGGATCAGATCATGATCTTGCGGTCTTGGGGTGGAGCCCCTGCCCAGTGGGGAGTCTGCTTCTCCCTCTGCCTCTGCCATTCCCCCTGCTTTTGCTCACTCTCTCCGTCAAATAAATAAATAAATAAATAAATGAACAAATAAATAAATCTTTTAAAAAAAGAAAAAAGAAGAAAGAAAGGGCCAGCCTCAGTTGCAAGGCAGGCTGTAACTCTTGGTGACAGTGTATAAGGCATATCTATTTCTCAGATAAAACAAAGACTGTCATGAGGAAAATGGCACATCCCTGTTTGCTGGGCCAGGACTGCCTAGGATGTCCTGGTATGCTAAGAAACATCAACCCCAAAGCAGATCTCTGGCCTTGTTTTCCAAGGATTTGTTCAAATCCCCTTTTCCAGTTTGCTTTTACAGTTGATAGTTCGTCTTAGCATCTCCAGTGGACACTTCAGTGTTTCATGTCTGGTTCAGCAACCAAATAAATCAACACTGGCATTCTCGCTCTGAAACATACCTTCTGTGATCTTAACTGGTGCGCCTCTGTAAAACAAAGAACCCAAGATACAGTTGTTACAAAGTTTTAGTGAAAGAATACACGCAAGGCACTTACTTAGTTTCATTTCTAGCATTTAGCAACTACTTGATCGCTGGTAGTGATTATTATAGCTTACCTCTACTGTGGGTACCACCATGCCCACAGCATCCTCTCTGAGAGGGTAGAGCAAAGGTACGTGGCAAATTCCACTAGTGGGATTAATTCATGGGAGATATTGCAGCTAAATTAATCAAAAGACTGATTTATGAATTTTAAAAAGAAGTGAAGATTTGAAACTTTAAAATTCACACATTCGCCAGAAATATGCTAAAAAAAAACATTTAGTAGAGTTTCTGTTTTAAGAATGGATAACAATGATTAATGATTAGTTATCTTTCCACGTCCAGGGATCCACGCATAGTATAGGAACTAGACTATGGGTAATAGAAGAAGCTACCATTCTGACGCTCGGAAGCAAGTCTCTGGCCAGGAATCTGGGTAAAACAATCGCAAAAGGCATTTAACCACAAGAGATCAAAGTCCCACCTGTGGCAGGAGCAAGCTGAATCTTAGTAATATCCACATGGTGCTTAAATCTCTAAATCAAGAAATTCTAATTAAAACCGGATTCAGACCCATGAAACACCTGGGGGCCTGTCAGATAGAGAGAAAGGATCACTGTGTAGGAACAGTTCCTTGACTCCCCTGGTGTGGGGAAAGCAGAGAGCCCACAGGGGAGGAAGATGACCATGTAGCCACAGCAGGGATGCCCAGTTCCTGGCCGGGACGTGGACAGGTCATAGAGAGCAGGACAAACAAGGCCCTGCCCTCGGAAGGCTTGGAGTTTACCTGGGAGGAGCATCCCATGCATTCCACGTGCCACCCAGCCTCTCCAATCCTGCCCTCGCTATCTAGGTGCCCCTTCTCGTCATGCCGTCAATGTAATGCCCAGCACACAGCTCTGTTGAAGCACTTCACACCTGCTGCATTTCTGTAAGAGCCCATCTCCCCTGTTAGAGGTTCATTCATTTAGGGAAGAATCTATGTTTTATTCAGTACATGTCTCTAGTCCCTACCACAGCTCCTGACTTACCGTACTTACCTTGGACGCACTGAATAAACTGATAAGACAATATGTTCTATTAAATAAGTAAACAAGCTAATATTATTAATTTACTTTTATTTTACTTTTATTTTTCATTGGTAGCACAACGGAAAATGTTGCCCAGGCTTTTATAATTTATAAATTCTGATTTTGTGATACAAATAAATAGCTGTTGTAAAAGAGGGTGCAGGGAAGAAGAGTAATAAAATGTGCAGATCATACGCCAAAATTACATTCCAAGTAGAGACAAAAAGGTGAGCTGTACCAGTGAAAGTAAATGTGTTCAAGCTGAATTACCTGCTCAACATTTTAGGTTTTATACATATAATATACATTTATATTATAACATAAACATTTATTTTCTTAAATGTTTCCTCAAACATCTAGCCTAAAATATATCACTTTAAATAAAACATTTATGCATTATTGAATTTAAGTTGGTATTTAGTTCAGAGCTACCTATTAGTGTCATGATAATATTCATCTTTCCTGATGCTGCGTAAATATATTTTCATAAGTCAGTCAATGTAACATTTTTTCAGTATTTTTATGCTAATTTTGTCATGAGGTTTTTTGTATGACTACTTCCCTGTCAGGATCAACAGTCATTCCTAAATATGTGAAGACTCAAAACTTTAGGGACGAGGGGAAAATCAACTATATATCATCTCATAGGTGAAGGCAGAGGATCCCAGATATTTATGGATATTTCAATATCATGCAGAAAAGAGTTAATGCCGCAGGCCTGACTAGTATCCTTTGAAAAGCCTGCTTACAAGGTTGTCCCTTAGCTGGCATTTGGGAACTTGGAGTATGAGAGGGTTCCTATCACCCTAACTGAAGATTCAGGTGTTAGGTAAGAGTAGGAGAATGCCCAAAGGCAGGATGCATTAAGAAAAAATATAAAGAAAGAAAGAAAGAAAGAAAGAAAGAAAGAAAGAAAGAAAGAAGAAAAAGAAAAGAGAAAAGAAAAATTAATGAGAGAAAATCTGAATTAAGCAAAGTTAAACAGGTTTATGTGCTGCAGGATTTTCCAGAGCCTGTAGGTACTAATAGTAATGATAAACACACATTGGGCACTTAGCATATGTTAAGTGCTTTGAATGTGTTCACTAGTTTAACCCTTACAACAGCACTGTGGTGTGGGTACCATTATTATCATACTATTTTACATATGGAGGAACTGAAGCCAGAGAAAGGTCACTTCCTCAAGGTTACCCAGCTTGTGCGTTTGAGGACAGGATTGGTACACAGTATTTCTCTAATTTATTTGACTGTAACCTTCACCTGCAGCATTTCCTGGGATGAATATTCCATGAGACATAGTTTGGTAAATGTTGGAGTAGAGCGAACAAAATGAGGAGAGTTGAGAAAAGTACGTGGGCACTTTCCCATTGTAGGAGAATGGCATTCCCATAACTCCAAAGACAGGATCCATCCTCATGAGGAATCAGATTTCCTGGCCAGAAATCAGCATTTAAAATCCTTACTCATAATGAGAGAAATCGAGATAAGAACATGAATTACCAAGTTCAAGTATATATATTTAATTATATATGTTGAATTATGTTTTATGTCAACATATAATACTCTCAATATATAAATAAATCAATATATAATATATTATGAATCTATAGGGTTAGAAAGATTCTTTCATACACTGTTGGTTAGAACGTAAATTATTACATTAATGCAGGGCTCTTTAGAAATCTTAAATAAAATCATTATGGATATATCCTTTGACCCAGATATTTCTGCCATTTCTAGCCCCAGAATAACCCCCCATTCACTCTGCCAAGCCCCATTCCATACCTGCTTTACAGTACTGTTCTTGGTAGATTGTATCACCGGATTGTTATATCACCATAATGTATCACTGTTGTGTTATTTGCTGCCTTCCCTCTAAGAGGATTACATATCCTCACTGGTTGCTAAGTGACTTACTGGGTTCCTCCCAGCAGGAGAAATATAATCCCTTCCTTCTTGATGGTAGGCTTGGCCACATGACCTGCTAAAGCTGATGGACGATGGGGGGAGGTAATATACGCCATGATCCAGCAGAAGCTTCAAGAGCTGTCATGTGGTTTCATTATTTCTCTTACTTCTCTGTGCCAGGGGATTAAAATAAGGCTGCTCCTTTAGACCGGGTCCTTAAATAATGAAGACATGGAGCAGACCCTCTGGTATCACATATGTGAGTGAGAAATGAATGTTCAGTAAGCCACCGAGGTTTCTGGTCATTTGTTAACTTTGGTTTTGTAACCCAGCATAAAGGATTAGAATCCCCAAATTCACTTCTTCTACAAAGCCTTTCATGTTTGTGCTAGCTTATGCTTCCCCCCCAAGCCTACAAAGACCTTAAACTCTGTAATATAAATCTTTAAGTTGTCCATTTTCCTAATATTGACTTCCAATTATATTAAATACATCACACTGTTCTCCACTGATACATTACAAATTCTTTGAATTCTGTGCCAAGCCTTATAATTATTTTCTCTGGTCCTAGAAACATAGTAGGTACTCAACAATAAACATTCTTTAGCCAACACACCTAGAAGTAGTTATCGAGGACCTACGATATGCAAGACACTGTTGCCTTATCAATTAATAAAAATGATAACTGAGGACTTCATTTCTGTCTTGGTGAGCAAAGAATGTTTGTTCTGTCCCCTAGAAGCAGGCAGTTGGTTCCAGAAAGATTGTGCTTGCTGGTGATTAGCTCATAGAGGTCCTTGTAAGGACTGACCTTTTAAAAATACACAACTCAAAGTGGACTCATTGCCTTTAGAGGTGGAGGAGAATTTGCCCTCTTACCCCTAAGCCAGAAACAAACTCCTTCATTCTTATAATGTGGATGTGTTTAGATTTCCCTAAGTGAGAGGTTACTTTCTAAAGGAATGTATGTTTGGGGTGAAGAGGCAGAAATACACCAATCAGTTCTATTTCTTCCTGAAACCAACTCCTGTTTCCTTGGGCTCATCCATGACTGGTCTGGCTTCTCAGGCACAGGGTTCAGAGATTTCTATGATTTTTAAATAAGGAATACATCAAGAAATGTATTTAAGCTATCTATTCATTTGAGCTCCAAAGTCTCTGCTACGGTTTTTTTATACGGCAAATTAAACTGATGCCTTCAGTCTCATTGGGAAAGGAAGGGGGCTCCTCGGAACCTGTCCAATGGCTTCTGATGACTTAACACAGAAGGCCTTCTGTCAATCCTTTGAAATGAGGTTAAATGACATTAATCTAAGAACAGTGGTTGGCGGGGATAAAAATTTCATACATGAGTGGACAGAGCAACACAGCTGTAAATTTTCCATTTTTGCTGAGTCGCTGTAACAAGTATATGACATCTGTATTATTTTCCTTACTATAATCCCATAATATTTTGATCCTTAGATAAATGTCATTGAATCATTGCACAGTTAACCTTGTGAGATTTTCTGAAGCTAACAGGCCAAAGTAATGTGAATTGATAGGCAGCATTAGCCAAGGTCAAACAGTTATTACTGTTAGGTGGCATGTGGGTCATGTTAATGTCTGGCAAGAGGAGGAAGTGCCATATATATATATATTTTAGAGGGAATAGAGAATGGGAATGTCTTCCTAATTCCACAAGAAACAACAATTTGGAAAGCCTCATTGTCCCTTCATTCTCTATTTTTTATTATTTGTTTGTTTGTTTATTCATAGGATCAATACAGTTCTATCTGGGATGTTTTTCACTCCTCAGAAAAAAAGGCCTAGCAAAATTCAGAGAATCTTACATTTCTGGAGTCACAAGGGGCTGCAAGATTTCTGGCCCAACCTTCTCTTTATTAATGAATAAAATGAACCCCAGAGTCCTTAAGTAACTTATCTGTATTAGATTTGATGTAAAAGTTGTGATCAAAATATTAGTAGTAAACAACACATTTTTAAAAAAAAAGATTTTATTTATTTATTTGACAGAGAGAGAGAGAGAGACAGCCAGTGAGAGAGGGAACACAAGCAGGGGGAGTGGGAGAGGAAGAAGCAGGCTCCCAGCGGAGGAGCCCGACGTGGGGCTAGATCCCAGGACCCTGGGATCACGCCCTGAGCCGAAGGCAGACGCTTAACGACTGAGCCACCCAGGCGCCCCAAAAAACACATTTTAAGTGAAGAAAATTTGGGGAAGAAAAATAGAAAAAACCAACTGGACAGAAGGGTATCACCGAGGCTGTGGGATGGGAGTAGGAAACTGCTCCTTCACGAAGGGCAGGACAACTGTGCAGTGATAGGGAGGTAGACGCGTCCATGAAGCTGGCAAACGCGGGGACAGATGCAGAGCGAGGGAGTGACTGGTGTGCGGAGGGGCCGTCACGTCACCTCTGAGGGGCTCTTGTGGGCGTGCTCTATGGCTTTGTCCTTTGCGCTGAACTCCACAATGTTGTGTGTCGTTGACTTGCATGAATCCATACTGCCATCCATGACAATCAGAAAACACAAATGTGGGGGTGCCCGGGCAGCTCGGTCGGTTAAGCCTCTGACTCTTGATTTCTCTTCAGGTCATGATCTCAGGGTGGTGAGATCGAGGCTTAGGTAGGGTTCCATACTTAGTGTGGAGTCTGCTGAGGCTCTCTCTCCCCTCTGCCCCTCCCCCTGCTTGTGCTCATGCGTGCACTCTCTCTCTCACTCTCTCTCTCTCAATAAATAAATAAAATCCTGAAACAAACAAAAAAAAAAAAACAAACACAAATACGGGAGGAAAGAACAAATAACATATTGAAGCACAGAATTAAGATTCAAAACCATTGTGCAGATGTGAACCTTGAGCCTAACCCAATGAGTAAAGATGAGAATAGGACTAAGAGAATAACTAAAACCCAAAGAACTTGCATAAATTCAGGATTGGTGATACCTGGCCTAATAGCAGGTTAGATGGTGCATACGTCAGTGTTTTAGGTACCCATAAACTCAGTGTAGTTCAGTATTCTGTCAAGAAATTAATTGCCGTCTTAGGCTATTTTCATTGAATGTTGTATTTTCATTCATGCCATATATATTGGAAGGATGGTATTCACTAGGTAAGACCACTGCTAAACTATTGCATCTCTCAGTGTAGCCCTTGAAAGGTGATAATGAAGAATTAAAGTGATGGTTCCTGAACTTCCTTAAGCTGATCCTTTGAAGGTTTCTTTACAGAGTACAAATGTGATCACAAAAATCACATAATTTCAGAGGGTTTACAGACACAAGTTGAAAACTCTTAAAGGTAGAGATGACCAGTAGGAGGGCAATCGGGAAAATAGGAGCTGTGGAGGTGGTACCATATGAAAATCAGTTGGTGGAATTATGGATGCTCAACTTGAAAAGGGAAAGTTCCCAGGGAGACACCGACCAGCCATCATCTGGAGGTGGGGTGGGGTGGGTGGATGTGGAGGGCCTGGAAATCCTGTATTGTGTCACTCAGAGTGGAAATTGTGTGCCCAGAATGAAGCATTTGTGAGACGGCAATATACATTTCTCTTTATCCTTTCATTGGAATATAAAAACAAGCATATAATTTCTAAAAAAAGGGGGGAGTGCTTTAAGCAAAGGATTTCTCCCAGTTTTTGCAAATATGTATCTCTTCCGTGAAGGGATACATGAGTTTTTGATATCTAATTTGTTATTTATTTGCTTTCTATAAGAAGAAATAATCATTGTTTTCTATAAGAAGGAAAAATAATTGTTTGCTACAGATGATCTCATCCCCAAGAATGGGTTTCAAGACTCTTCTAAGCATTAGAGGTATTCAACGATCAGATGGGCGGAGAGCCTCCTTCGGGCCAGAACTATTCTAGCAGGGATTGCGTAGAAGGGATTCAGGGACTGGATGAGTCTTTAAGGCCCAGTCTTGTGCTAAGAATCTATGGTTGTGTCCTAAATTTCCCCACCCCCTTCTACTTTTTCAGGAACCTTTTCTCCCATAATCATTGTGAATACCATCACAGAAGTTCTGTGTAAAGCATACACGTAAATGTTTACAATGAATTCTAGAATATTGTATAAAACATTTGTAACACTTTTTCTTTTTGTGCCAAAGTCCAAACTTCAGAAGCAACAGATATACTCACGGCTTGGTATATGAGAGATATACAGATAATGGGCATATTTATGAAAAATGGTAGGGAGTGCATGATTGGCAGATGTTATTAAGGGATGGGACTTAGTACCAAATTTAGGATCAGGCAGCATCTTTTTATCTTTTATGTCTAGGCCACTGGACCATGTTTCTTAATATTCAGGGGAGTGAGTCTTTGTGAATCCCCTGATTTAGGAGCACATCCTCCTCATTCCCTCTCCCCCACAGAGGACTGATCACATCCTCCCTTGCATGACCCTTTTGTGGCCTATTTTATTTGAGTCTTAAAATGAAGGTGAAGTGATATTCCAAAGAAAATAAATCTGGCACTACTAGATGTTGGGCATTTTCATTTATATGACAAGGAAGGAAAATGAGAATCATCACTTCATGAAGCGGGTCTGGGCTGTCTGCTAGAGTCGCAAACACCTTCTGTGATGCTGCGGTGAGTCCTTGGCCTGGAAATGTAAAGTAAGGGGATCCTGGAAAAAATACATCTACCCAGAGGTGATGTGTGAATTTGAATATTAATATTCTCCTACTCATACCTATTTGTTGTCAGAACAGTTTGGGGAAAAAATAAAGGAAAAATAAATGGAATAATATGCTAGAAATATAATACCAACTCATTACACCGATTCACAAAGTTAAGACAGCAGCTCTGGAAGGGTTCGTTGACAAATGCCAGCACTTTAAGGATTAAAATCAGACAGGAGTTTCTGGGCAGATGCCAGGGTCCAGGTGTCCCTCTCCTTCTCCACGGGTCTTAAGGATCAGTATATCTATGTAACAGACAAGTGGAAATATGCTTTATATAAACGAACACCAAAGGATTGTAGGACTGGAGAAATCGGGCTGTCTTGATTTATCTCTCGCTGAAAGTATTTTTCGCTGCCAGTTTTAACCAGGGCGAAGTTTTATGATCAGACATTGTCATAAAATTCATTTTTCAGTTAAGAACTGTGCCTAATTTTGCCCTAGAAAGAATTTTGCACAAAATTTATTTTCTTTAAACTGTCAGTGTGAGTGTCATGGAGAAGAAAAGGGCTCAGGGGATAGAATGCAATTAAGCTTCTAATAAACTCTCTGTCCCTCAAGTTTCAGGGGGTGATGAGATCCAGGGAGAGCGGGGCAGAAAGAAGGAGACATCTCACAAAATACCAGATCACAGAGAGAGAATGCTTACCAGGTATTTCAGGTGAGGGTTTCCTTTTGATTTCTCAAATCCTTTGATTTCAAAAAGTTCTTAATGCCCTTTGATGGTGGGCATGGAGGATGCATGTTGATGAAAAGCATCAGCCTGTTGTCTTCCTCTTCCTGTTGGTGGAACTTCAATGTCATAGAGAGAGAGAGAGCAAGACAGTACGAACCAGCTTGGAGGAAGATGCTGGATTGGGTGTGCATATTGCTGGTAGTATTGGTTAAGAAACCCTGAGCTTTCTAAATTAGGCGTTTAAGGATATCAAAGGAAAAGTTGAGAAACAAAACTGAGTGGGAAGTTGTACTCTTTTCAAATATCCATAGCAGTGGAATTCTTGTGGGGAAATATCTGGAAAAAAGTACTGAGTTAGATTATGGCAATATCTCCGACCATATATAAATACCTTTATAGAATATTTATATATTTATAAAAGTATATTTATGCATGTTTATAAATACTTAGAGAATATTTATATTTATATATTAATGGAATATTTATATTTATTCTTATGTATTAATAGAATATTTATACTTATGGAATGTGAAAGTCTTTCTATCATGTAAGTAATTCAATGTTTTGCATGTAAAATCTTATTTTAAAAGTCACCCTCTTTATAAATCTTCTGATATAACTAAGAATATTTTGTGACACAAATACACACTTGTCATTGAGATTGAATATCTTAATACTTGCTTTCCTTATGAGAAGCAATTCCTATACTTGATATTTTCTTTTTTTGGAAATTGATTACTTGTTGCCTTGGACGGTGATCTGAATCCAGTGTCAGTATGGGAGTTCACTCTCAAGTTCTCGGTAATTTTGCAAAAGAGGTTAGTATGGCTTAATGTTAAAAATTCATAAATCTTGGCGCGGGTGGCTCAGTCATTAAGCGTCTGCCTTCGGCCCAGGGCGTGATCCCAGGGTCTTGGGATCAAGCTCCGCATTGGGCTTCCTGCTCTGCTGGGAGCCTGCTTCTTCCTCTCCCACTCCTCCTGCTTGTGTTCCCTCTCTCGCTGGCTGTCTCTCTCTCTGTCAAATAAATAAATAAAATCTTTAAAAAAAATTCATAAATCATGGAACTCAGGTGTATTTAGCTCTTATTGTGGTTTTGATACTATCTCATTGCTGGATTTACTGGTTAAATGCCTACGATGAAAACCCTTGTTTCTTTGTTCTCTTTCCTATCTCACCAGGCTTTTCAAATTTTGGTCAGCCCACACCTCCAACCCTCCAGACCTACCAGGTTGTTTTGGTTTTAACTTTGCTTTGGAAGTGCCATCAAGCCTGACTGATAATTTTTTTTCAAATGAGTCAAAATGAGACTGAATCCCTTCAGGAAGCTGGGCTGGCCCTGTGTGTGGCTCAGAAATTTATGTCCACTTGAGGTCAAGTGAGAACCCTGCTTAGTGGACCCTCTGTTTGGGGTCACCGAGGGATGGTGAGGTGAGAACATGGAATTGTTTTAAAATGAGAACTGTTTTCTTGTCAAGTCCTATCCCCCTCTTTTTGTTTTAAAATAAGTCTACTCCTTTGGGATAGAACTTTCCGTGATCCATCGACTGTTTTATTTCCTTTGTTTTGTAAATTGAAAGAACAGAAATTTTCAATCAGTTGCAAAGAACAAATATGGAATTCTCTACTGAGTATCCAATGCTTAATAAATTTGGAATGTCTTCAAGTGGTTAAAAAAAAAATATATATATATATATATATAAAATACCTGAGGGGTTGGTGGTCACTCCAGACATGACGTAAGGTGAATCGAGCCCGTTTCTGTCGTTGCTTTGGACTCACCTGGCTACACTCCTCAGGCCTCTGCTCAGCCAGAAGGAGGTAATCCTGGATCAGACAGGCCCCCACAACCGATTTGATGGCCTGTTCAGCAGGAGCAGATCATTTAGTTCCTGTCCCCGGATGTGTGATTTCATGGTTTCAAGGGCTTTATGACTCCTCTGCATCCAATGTTTGTATTTGCTAACAGAAGCATTTAGAGTCTTGGTTTACTGTTTGGCAGAGAATCGATAAGAATGAGAAAAACTTTCATGTATTTCATTTTAACTCCAACAGGCATTATTTTAAAAATAGGGAGTAGAATCATGGAGTCTAAGGGTTTTCTTGTGTAACTTCTCATCTAGTCTCAGAATATCTTCTCTTACATTCCTGTTGAAAGTTAACAGGAAGTCATTGGTGCCAGGAAAGCAATCCCGTGCTGCACACAAATTACTGAGTAGAGTTATACCAGCACTTAACGAGGGCCTTCTCTGGGCCAGATGCACGCTATGCACTAGTCATGCCTAGATGAATCAGACCTGGTTCCCATCCTCAAAAGATGGGTCTCTTGTTGCATTTTAGCACTCTAAAATTTCCCATAGATAACCCATAAAATCAGGGGATTCCCATGTGTTTGATGTTTATGAAATTGTCCCAAATTATGCAATAAATAAGTATCCAACTAGACTATTAGTCAACACTTTATTTCTGTGTCTCACCTCAGTCCCACTGGCTATAATTTCAGAAAGAGCCAGAGGTATATGGTGATTGTTTTCCTTTTTTGTTTTTGCCATCAACTCGTAGCCCACATGCTGACCATGGATAGCAGACATACTTTTTTTTAGCTTGTACTTCATTTCTCATACATTCGAACTAACACTTAGAAATTGAAAATTTTCAGTAAAATCAGATTGTGGTGATGGTTACACAATCATGTGAATATAGTATGTGAGGATACTTTAGTGGATGGGTTGTATTGTGTATGAATTACAGTCGAGCCTTGAACAATGCGGGGTTGAAAATGCACTTTTACAACTTTTAACTTTTAACTTCCCAAGAATTTAACTGCTAATAGCCCAGTGTTGACTGGAAGCTTTACTGATAACATAAGCAGTTGGTTAAGACATATTTTGTATGTTTTATGTATTCTACACTGTATTCTTAAAATAAAGTAAGATAGAGAAAAGAAAGTGCTATTAAGAAAATTGTAAATGAAGAGAAAATACATTTATAGTACTGTACTGTGTTTTTCAAAAACTATGTATAAGGGAACCCGTGCAGTTCAAACCCATGTTCAGGGGTCAACTGTACTTTCAGTGAAGCTATTACAAATCTCTATTTCCAGTTTCTTTCGAAAAATCCAACTCTCTGGCAATCCTGGACACGCATTTGCACATGGCAGCCACCAGCGGGAACTGACCAGCTGCCGCCTTCAGGTGAACGTGAGTTCCCTCACCCAGCCTAACTCTTCTGTTAGACCAACAAAAATACTTGAGTCTGGGATTCTCCAACGTGCCCAGGAATTCTCAGTTCAGAGCAGTTTTGCCATGATCCTTGCTGGGAGGGGAGGAAGGAGGCTGGGCCTTAAGAAGTCCATGCAAATTGGGTTTTCCTTCTAGGAAAGATCAGGCTCATGAACTCCCCCATTCCAGCAGCTCTTGTGTGTACATAAAACAATGGGAGAAGCAGAGGTTTTCCTTCTCCTTGGTGTGTTGCCTCTCATTTCACTACCCACAATGGACCACTCAACAGAATGCTGTCTGCCACGCTACCCACTTCATTATGAATTGGAACCACAAGTTGAATTATGGCTCAGGGGTGGTTCATTCGAGTTCATCTGTCAAGCCTTACAAATCTAATCAGCCCTTTAGAGTAGGACTTCCAAAACTGTTCCTGTGAACTTTAGAGTCTCAAGAGAAGAAAAACAGTTTATGTGGTTAAATATTAGGGGAAAATGCTGAGTATAATATTCAGGTTCCATATTAGCAATTCTCATTAGCATACTAATAATTTTCAGAAGGATTGCAGCAAAGGAGTCTATTGTGAATTTTGTTATTTCCCAACTAAAATTGATCTGGAAAGTTTACCTAGGAATCCTAGCCCTTGTCTCCAAAGCCATAAATCTAGAGAAAGACTGATGGATCACACGTTAGGACATTCCCAGTGAATGCTGTTTGGATATTAATTAGATGTACAATATCCACTTGAAGAAAGTCTAGGAATAAAAGCAAGAGTGCATTATTGAGAGGGAGCAAATATACACCATTGATGAAGCTTTCAAAGGATGGAATTACAGAAAGAGAGAATCACCTCTTAAAGGAGGGCACTATATCATTGGGGCTGGATGTGGGGCAAGCCAGAGGCAATCTTACAGATTCCCAAGTATGCATCATGGTGGTCGAAATCTTTCTTTTGGTTCTTTGAGCATTTTTGAACATCTTCTCTTTAGTATTTGTGCAGGTCACCAAGTTCAGGTTTCCTGGAGATAACATGCAAGAAAATTATTTCTTTGGGTAACCTAGCTTGAACTTGCCAGTTTGGGGACCAAGACAGGACAAGGAGGTGGTGGGGGATTTAGAGATTGGTGAGAGAGGACTAGCTCTGAAGATACTTCTGCTATACATATAAACATGTGTATTTCAATAGCTATCAGGCTAACCCTAACAGTTCTTTTTCTTTGTGGGAAATTCAGAAAAGTGTAAAGAAGAAAAAAATGGTCAGACACAACCACATATTAATACTCTGATACATTTCCTTCTTAATATATTTTGGGCATAATGTAAAATGAGTTCTGGCCCAGAGTTTTTCACTTAATGTTAAATTGTGGGCATTTCTCTGTCAATAAGCATCCTTCATAAATGTTATTTTTAACAGTTACATTGTATTCCAACTTTTGGATCTCCTATAAATTTTAAAACTTCATTCAGATTACTAAATTAAAATATGCATGTGTTTCTGGCAAGACTTGAATCTTCTATCCCAAGACCTGAGGAGAAGAAATACTGAAATAGATCTGATGAGCTCATAATAGACCCTGCAACTGAGACCCCACCTCACACCTCCAAGGAGGATTTTTGTAGAGACTGTCATTTGGGGCTATTGATCTGATGGGTGATTTACCTGTGGCAAGGGGAGTGTGAGAAAACTGTGATCAAAGTAGAGTGTGTCTCTGGAGTGCCACATTACCGGCTGTAAGCCCTGAAAGACTCCATGGAGGGCTCAGGCAGGGAGGTTGCACGGCCAGCCTCAATCGCGAGAAGCGAAGGGGAAATATGCTTTGAACAATGACCACTTTTAATTGCTGTGAAATGGACAAAACGCTTTTCACAGGGTTATCAACAGCTGAGAACCATCCATTTATTTTATAAATGAAACAGAAGATGGACATCCCCATCTCTTTAGGTAATCAGTGCAAATTGCTTTCAGGAGGGTTGAGGAAACCACTGGACAATGGGCTGGAATGGGGTCCTCACAGCTCACCAGCAGTGAGACTGACAGATCCCCTTCTTCCACATTTTTTTTAAGATCGTTTATTTATTTATTTATTTGACAGAGAGAGAGACAGCCAGCGAGAGAGGGAACACAGGCAGGGGGAGTGGGAGAGAAAGAAGCAGGCTTCCAGCAGAGGAGCCTGATGCGGGGCTCGATCCCAGAACGCCCGGATCACACCCTGAGCTGAAGGCAGACGTTTAATGATTGAGCCACCCAGGCGCCTCCCCCCCCCATTATTATCCTTCATCTTTTCCTCTTTCCAAGCCAATTAGGACCCAGAAAAACTGGTTTGGAGGCCAAAAGAACACAGAAAAAGTCATCGGTTTATTATTTTTCTGTATCTATTCATTAGTTTTTGCCTTCTTTTAGGAGAAGAAAATATGGTGCTTCTCACAAAATTAAAAGAACTTCTCTTCCATGTGGCAATTTTATCCTTTACTAGAATTTTTGAGAATTAAATAATTTCATCATTGATGAGGATGATAAAATTATGGTTTTTGAAATTCTATGTCCTGAGAAAGAGAAAAGAAAAATGGGCTGAAGCTGTAATAAAATTTGTACTAATGACAGCCAATATATACATAAGACAGCATCCATGCAGGTGGAAACTGTTTACATTGAATTATCCTCACAAAAGTGCCAGAGACTCAAGTGAAGGCTTCCCAGGGTGAGCACTCTTTTTCCTGCTCATCTCCATCCTCACCATCTCCATCGTCATCGTCATCATCATCACTTCTCACCAATACTTACTTTGTCGAAACACAGTTCTTAAAATGTGAAAATCATAGTTCTTGTACAGAGCATAAGTATGTGTTAACTTTTATGTAATGCATTAATAAAGATACCAGCAGCAGGACAGAACAGCTTCAAAAGAGAGTAGGAGAAAGTGTGGTTTTGTTTTTGTTTTTTAAGTTGGTAGAAATAAATAGAAATAGGAGAACATAGGCAGCAACCTCTACGACATCGGCCACAGCAACCTTTTTCATGACACATCTCCAAAGGCAAGAGAAACAAAAGATAAAATGAACTTATGGGACTTCATCAAGATAAAAAGCTTCTGCACAGCCAAGGAAACAGTCAAAAAAACTAAGAGGCAGCCCACGGAATGGGAGAAGATATTTGCAAATGACACTACAGATAAAAGACTGGTATCCAAGATCTATAAAGAACTTCTCAAACTCAATACACGTGAAACAAGTAATCAAATAAAAAAATGGGCAGAAGATATGAACAGACACTTTTCAAATGAAGACATACAAATGGCTAACAGACACATGAAAAAATGTTCAAAATCATTAGCCATCAGGGAAATTCAAATCCAAACCACACTGAGATACCACCTTACGCCAGTTAGAATGGCAAAAATAGACAAGGCAAGAAACAACAATTGTTGGAGAGGATGTGGAGAAAGGGGATCCCTCCTACATTGTTGGTGGGAATGCAAGTTGGTACAGCCACTCTGGAAAACAGTGTGGAGGTCCCTTAAAAAGTTAAAAATTGAGCTACCCTATGACCCAGCCATTGCACTACTGGGTGTTTACCCCAAAGATACAGACATAGCGAAGAGAATGGCCATATGCACCCCAATGTTCATAGCAGCAATGTCCACAATAGCTAAATCATGGAAGGAGCCGAGATGCCCTTCAACAGATGACTGGATTAAGAAGTTGTGGTCCATATATACAATGGAATATTACTCAGCTATCAGAAAGAACGAATTCTCAACATTTGCTGCAACATGGACGGCACTGGAGGAGATAATGCTAAGTGAAATAAGTCAAGCAGAGAAAGACAATTATCATATGATTTCTCTCATCTATGGAACATAAGAACTAGGATGATGGGTAGGGGAAGAAAGGGATAAAGAAAGGGGGGATAATCAGAAGGGGGAATGAACCATGAGAGACTATGGACTATGAGAAACAAACTGAGGGCTTCAGAGGGGAGGGGGGTGGGGGAATGGGATAGACCGGTGATGGGTAGTAAGGAGGGCACGTATTGCATGGTGCACTGGGTGTTATACACAACTAATGAATCATCGAACTTTACATCGGAAACCGGGGATGTACTGTATGGTGACTAACATAATATAATAAAAAATCATTAAAAAAAAAGAGAAATAAATAGAAATAACTGGGTCATGTCTTACAGCGGAATAAAACCATATCATTGAAGGTTTCTTCTCTACTAAACAGAAAACAAAATAACCATACTCTAGTAGTTTCCCTGGCTGCCATTAGAAATTGCCACAAACTTGGTGGCTTAAAAGAACACAAATTTCTTCTGTCTTGGTTCCTGAAGCTCTATGTCTGAAACAAAGGTGTTGGCAGGGCCATGCTCCCTCTGCAGGCTCTGGGAAGACCCCTTCCTTGCTTCTTCCCGAGCAAAGCAAGTTCGTCATTGCTTCTGCCAGCAACTCTTGGCAGCCCTTGGTTTGTGGCAATCCAATCTCTGCTTTCATCTCTACACAGCAGTCTTCTTCTTTATCGCTGTGTCTACAAGGACACGGTCACAAGATGTAGGGCCCATTCTAAATTCAGGATGACTCCATCTTGATCCTTAACTAATCACATCTGCAAGGACCCAGTTTCCAAATAAGGTCACATTCTGAGGTTCCAAGTGGACATGAATTTTGGGGCAACACCGTTCAACCCCTAACAGTTTTCAGAGTAGGAAAATGCTTGCATGCTAATTAGTTATGCAAATACGTTTACATTCTCCCAGAGCATCTGATGACTCTGAGGCTGATTTGTTTAGAAATACGACAGTAGAAGATCGTATAATTATCTTTTAACATTTTCCCCCCAAGCTTGGATAATTTTCTTTTCTTTCTTTTTTTTTGGCAAAAAAAAAAAGGCTAAAATTTATTGGGCAATTTTTGAGCATTTTAGTTTGTACCAAGAACTATACAGGGCACTTTATATATTATATATATTCATCATATATATTTTATACATTATACATACATTATACATTATATATAATCATCATATATATATATATTTTAGTATAGTTGCACACAATGTTACATTAGTTTCAGGTGTACAACATAGTGATTGGACAAATTTATACATTATGCTATGCTCACCACAAGTGTAGCTCCCATCTGTCCTGATACGCTGTTGAAACAAATGAATAATACAAAAAGCAAAATCAGACCTATAAATACAGAGAACAAACTGATGGTTGTATAATTTTTCTCAACAACTTTTATGAAAAATGCGTCGTCCATGCCAGTCACTGGTTCATGCTCTGTATTATCTCATGTGATCCTCACATTTCACCAAGTCAACTTCTCTGCATTGTCACAGATAAAGACAACCGAGGCACAGAGAAGTGACTTGCTTAAGGCCACACAACTAGTAAATGACAGAGTTTTTCTTTTATTTGAACAAACGCCAAAGCCTCTTGCTCTTTTGGCTACTTGCTCCTTCTTTAAGTCAAGTCAGATAAAAGTCTCCCTCTTCTGATGTCGTTTCAAGATCTGACTGTCTTTCATGGAAATTGGTGACTATGACTCTTCATCAGCTCCTCCGAAGTGTGACATTAGTGCTGAGCTAACCTTTCATTGGAAGGAACATTATCACAGTGCGCGACTCTTTGGAGGTGTTTTCCTTGGATCAAGGCCGTCCCAAGCACACCCCAAAGGAACTGTAATTGAATTGCTCTTCCTTTTACTCATTGCTGTTAATGCAACATGCAGATAATGCTGAACTTACAAAGTCTGTTGGAAGGTTATTTAATAATACTTGCTGTTTGCTCAGGTTACATCTAAGAGGCACACAGAAACCATGCATGTGGTACTTGGAGTCATCATGCATCCTGGTTTGTTAGGTTAATACACATTTTAGTGTGTGTTTTAATTTGGAAAATGTGTATTATTTTCAGGATGTGAATTTTGATGGCAGGCATCAGTGAGACTATTTCTCTCGTCTTTTTTAAGAGGAGCTCACGAAAAATCAGTGTGAGCTTAAATCGTAGTTTTGGTTGAAATGAGAAACCCGTTAGGAAGGTAGCTCCTTGTGAAGCTGTCTAGACATGAAATCGTGTTAGTGCTAAAGCAAATAATCATTCCAGAAAATCACAGGCTCCCTCTGTCACCATGGGAAAACCACAGAAGGCTGAATGGTATTAAAGGGGAAAGGACAGCGAACCAGGAGCTGTGCTATGCCAGAAAGTGCCTGCGGGATCTTGGCCTGGTCCTTCACCCTGTATGAGGCTCTCTTCTCTCTAAACGCAGTGTGAACGCCAGGTGGTTTCTGAGCTCTGTTGGATATATTCCCACTGAGCTCTAGTCACCGTGTTTGGAAGCCTATGCTTCTATTTCCTTGGTTCCCTTTACAATATACAAGATAATGGCGTTGTTTGAATTTAAATAGTACTATTCTTTCATAGATACCCAAACTTGTCATGTGTTAAGTGTGTTCTTGTCACATTACGCATCTGATCCCTGTGGATATAGCTATGTATATACATGGATGGGAACTGAAAAGAAGGGAATTGGCTTTATGGGCGAAGAACAGAGGCTTCCCGAGTTCTCAGCAAGTAACATATATTCTGGCGTATTTTACAGCAACCTGAAGGTTGGTCTTTTTCATATTTCATGGGAGACGAAACTGAGTGTAGCCAATGCAGTTTGCGCCCTGGGGCGCCACCACGGTGGGCAGGCTGGACCTCAGTTACCAGCAGCGCCGGTTTCTGTTTGAGGAGCTCTCCTAGCAGCTGCAGGCTGCAGATCTGCAGATGACAATCCAGAAATGCCTCCCAGAAGCAGCCCTCACCCAGACGCTGGAGGAGGGCATGTAATGCTCCTGCTCCCCCATCCCTCAGCTGGGCCACTGCGGGTGCCTCTTCTCCACAAGCGTTTCCAGCACCCATAGTGTGCGGCCAACTGTGCCGACTGTCACATCCCCACGTCCCCACTTCCCGTCGGTGTTTCCTGAGATTTTCTTCCAAATAAACTGCCTGCTCAGGATCTGTTTCTGAGGACATGAGGCAAAGACACGGAGGCTCTAAGAACTAGCGAACGGGGCCAGGTCCCATAGCTGGTCAGGAGCAGAGCTGGGATCCAGACCCATGTCAGCTGGCCCATACTCCTTGTCTCTTCTGTATAAAGTAAAACATCTTCTACATGTCTAGTGGCATCACAGACGTCACACCTGGGAGCACCTGTAGGAACAATTTCTCCCCCCCGGTTTATGGATATTCAAATGCATGGTTCTTACAGAAGGCAGTGGACTGTAGAGTTTAGAGCCCCAAATGTTATCAGACGATCATGGTTTGTATCCTGCTCTGTATAAGCTCCTTCATTTTGCACTAGTCACTTAATATCTCTATGCCTCCATTCTTCCTCACATGTAAAATACAAAGATTGTCACCTCCCAGGGTTACTGAGACGATGGCACGAAGTATCTGTTATGTGCCACCGATGACCCACCTGAAGTACTCAGCACAGCACTTGGCACACACCCCCATGCCCCACCTGCGGTACTCAGCACAATACTCAGCACACCCATCCACACGCCCACCTGAGATACTCAGCACAGTACTCAACACACCCACACCATGCCCTGCCTGAGGTACTCAGCACAGCACTCGGCAATCCCCCCATGCCCCACCTGAGGTACTCAGCACAGCACTTGGCCCATCCTAAATTCACGATCCCTGTCACCAGCTGCTAATCCTACCATTGTTATTACATTTACCTTCTCACTTGATCTTCACAACTCTTCTGGGTGATAAGACACAGGCTGTGTCATCGTTCTCATCACACAGATGGAGAAGCTGAGATATGAAGAAATCAAGATGTTCAAGTGGGAGGGAAAACGGTAGAGCATGACATACTTCTCCTCAAGTACTTCTCTTGATAGATCTTTACACATTTGACCTCTGTGTTTCTTTTCATTAATAGAATTATTTTCAATCTGAGAATGGATAAAGCCAAGGCGAAACTTGAGCAGAACACCTGAGATGAACAACCTCCAGCTAATCTCAAAGTTTTGAGGCAGTATTTGCCTTTGAGTGGCTACTGGTGGTTTATTCAGCTGTGTCCGTGTAAACTGTCACAGCTGTTCTCTTGGGGACACGTGGACGGTCCCCGGGGACTCCCCTGTTGTGGACTGAATGCTTGTGTTCCCCCAACCCCGAATTCTCAGCTGGAAGCCTGGGAGGTGGGGCCATCCTCCTGAATGGAATCCATGCCCCTCCAAGAGTCATGGGAGAGCTTGCTTCCTCCTCCGCTCTCTGCCTCGTGAGGATGCAATGAGGAGGAGGCCATCTGCAGCCCAGAAGAGTGTGCTCGCCAGCACCCAACTGCACTGGGACCCTGATCTTGGACTTCCCGTCTCTGGACTGAGAAATAAATTTCTGTTGTTTATCAGCCACCAAGTTTATGATATGGTATTTTCTTATAGCAGTTGGAGCTAAGACATTCCCCAAAGCAGGAAAATCCCTAATGCAGAGATTCTTAATATGGGGTTTATGGGTTCCCTGACATTTTATATAGAATTATGTGAATTATATAGAATTATTCTATAAAAAAATATATAGAATTAGTCCCATGAGAGGCTTCATAGCTCTCCTCAGCTTCTTAAAGGGTTCTGTGACCTCCCAAAGGTTAAGAAGTACTGCTGTGGGTTAGGATGCTGTACTGGAGTTGGCACAAGGCTTTTATCCTGTGGCAGATTGTGATGACCAACCTCATCTTTATGAACGCATCTCATGCTCTCCAGGATCAGATAAGTAAGTCAGGGAACATCACAGCTGGAGAGACCACTGACATTATCTTAACCAAATATATCATGTGGAAAAGGATACTAAGGCCCCAAACTATGGCAAGACAATCTGAACACAACGGTTTATTTTATTTTTAAAAATTAAGTCATTTTTCATAGTTCCCATTCCAGTTCAAGTCTATTCAGATGGTGCTGAGTGTCACTTCAGTCCACTGGGTTCTGAGGTGTATGCTTAGAGTTCCATTCCAGACTTTAAACAATTGTGCCCCAAATAAAATTTACTCTGTACCTTTTATATAAGCTTTCAGGACTTTGTACCTCTTTGCCTTAGCCAGAAATGATTATATTTCTCCCCTTTAAATATTTACTTTAAATATTTTATAGGCCTCGATAAAGGTTTAAGACAGGTTTTTGAATCCCCCCATCAAATACACAAATTGCAATGAAAGCTAATATGAGGAAGAGAAACTGAATGAAGAACATCACTTTCTAAGAAACAGCTTTAAGAATACACCATCTGCACAGAGTTAAAATACCTTTAAATCTGCAAAATTAAAATAATAGTTCTTATCAAGTGAGCAAAGTAGTTTGTCCAAGTTACCTCTAATTCACGCTAAAGCTGTGCAAGGTGGGCTTTATCTTTCCATTTTCCAGATGGGAAGGCTGGCTGAACAGCTTGGCAGCATTACATGGATTACACATGTCCGAGGCAGGATTTGAACCTATGCCACTCTATCACACTGCTTCCTTCCTGCCACCCCAGAAGAAAGGGCTATTTCCAGATCCACGTGAAAGCCTCATTACAGAAGCTAGGTTTTACTGAGTAATTACTTATTCCAACTTTTATTAGCTCTTTGAAATACAAATCAATTATTTTTTTAGCTACAGATTGAAATTAATTAATTAATTTTTACTTTTTAAAAAGATCTGGAGGAGATAATGCTAAGTGAAATAAGTCAGGCAGAGAAAGACAATTATCATATGATTTCTCTCATCTATGGAACATAAGAACTAGGAAGATCGGTAGGGGAAGAAAGGGATAAAGAAAGAGGGGTGATCAGAAAGGGGAATGAAGTATGAGAGACTAAGGACTCTGAGAAACAAACTGAGGGCTTCAGAGGGGAGAGGGGTGAGGGAATGGGATAGACTGGTGATGGGTAGTAAAGAGGGCACGTATTGCATGGTGCACTGGGTATTATACGCAACTAATGAATCCTTGAACTTTGCATCAGAAACCAAGGATGTACTGTATGGTGACTAACATAATATAGTAAAAAAAATTAAAAGAAAAAAATATTTTATTTATTTATTTGTCAGCAAGAGAGAGAGAGAGAGAGAGAGAGAGAGAATGCACAAGTGGGGGTAGCGGCAGGCAGAGGGAGAAGCAGGTTCTCTGCTAAGCAATGAGCCCAATGTGGGACTTGATTCCAGGACCCTGGGATCATGATCTGAGCCGAAGTCAGGAGCTTAACCGACTAAGCCACCCAGGTATCCCGAAATAAATTCATTTAAATGACCAAAAATTTGTTACAGTGACACAGTGATAGCATAATTTGCAAAGACTTTGGAAAAACTAATTTATAGGGATATAAATAATTCAAATGCAGACAGTAATTTATTGTAAAGAAAAATACACAGTAAAGAGAAATTTTTAGAGCTTAAATATTGGTATTTCCTGTAAGGAAGGGCATGTCTGACAGAGAAATGAAGACAGACTGAATTTAAGAGACGCGGATGAGGTCCCTACACTCAGCAGGCTGTGTGAGGCTATTGAGATCAACCAAGAAAACTGCCAATTAAATAAAAATAAAACTACTGATCAGTTGTTAATATGAAGATTTAATCAAAACAGTGAATTATGATCTGGTGAACAAATGTTCATTATTCAATGTCAGGTTCTATGTTAAGCTCTGGGGACTCAGTGGCAAATAGGATGGAAGAGAGACACAGTCCTGCCCAGAACACTCCAGAGCTGGACGATGGGGTGCAACTGTGTGTGCTAAGCACTGATGGGAGTGGAGGGTCAGCTGCCATGGGAATAGATGGGAGGCCACTACATCCAGCTTGGGCAGTTTGGGGAGTCATCCAGTGGGAAAGGGTGGCATTTCTAGGGGGAGAAACAGCATGATATATTAAGGTACCCAAAGAGCTTTGGTTTAGCTGGAGTAAAGAGTGAGGGGCAGATGGGTAGAGGGCAGGAGAGAGGCAAGACACCTGGGAGATTTTTTAGATATTTGTGTCCTTAGGCATTTTTGCCTTGAAGGGCTCATTTCACATTAAATCCAGCATCCATCCCCCACATTAAGTGTATCTTACAGATTAGTTCACAAGAACTGCATTGAGTCGCAATTGAATAGATGATGAATGTTATATTTTGAGAAAATTTCATACAACTAGCTAAATTTGATATTGCTTCTGTTTTCTTTTACATTTTGAAGCCAACTTTTTGTTCAATTTTTGAACATTTCCATGGGTATTTGAGAAACATGAGGATTCTAGGCACCACATCTATTGGATCCATGGGACCAGGTGGGGCCAGAGGCCTGACGAAGGGACCATGTAAGAAAGGTCTCATAGTGATGTTAAACCATTGAGTGTGGTCTCAGGGCCAGTGGGAAACCAAGGCAAGGTGTCAACAGGAGAAGAACATTATGAGAACTGCAATTTGGAAACCTCATTAGAGCTGCAGTCTGCAGAGTGCATTGAAGGAGAGTAAGAGAAAACGTGTTAGGGTAGGGATTGGGAACAGCTGTTAAAGCCTGCTGCAAATTTCTCAGGGACAATTAACTGGACCCTGGACTAGTATGAAGTTATGACAAAGAGCAGAATTGTGCCCCCGAAAGATAGCGGTAAGATGAGGTACTAGTGATTTATCCTGCAAAGACACCTTTTTCTTTGGTCCTTGAAAAAGTCCTTATCACGTGACCCTTTGGTGGGGCCATTTATGAGACCTGGTGTAGCTTATGAATCATACCCCATGTGAGAAGGAGATGAATAAAAGTAGTTGACTGAAAAATAGTTTGCAGCTTTTTGGCCAATGGACCATTTGAACATGTCTCTAGGCAAACCATTGTCTTCAGGACTTCAAACATAAGCTGTTGGCCCCTTGGAGGCCCATTGGCCCTGTCCTGCCAATGGTTATGACTTTGGGGAAAGGATGAGAGTTAGACGTAAAACAGAGAAAATCAACAAATATTTTGTTAACAACGTTGACACTGAAAAGGTTTTGGCAACAATTTTCTTGATTCCTGACTTCTAAAATGATACATATTTACCAAGATATTGAAGTAGTTTTGATTCCGCTTTTCTATTGCAAAAGGTAACACTAACAGGTTAACATCTGGTTTCCTATTTTGGCGATACAATACGGCACTCATGAGAGCAAGTTCCCACCAACATGGCTGCAGTGTGTGGAGCTCTCCAGCTTGCATTCATGTTCCTTGCATTTTATGTAACCCAGCTAGGAGCCTCAGCTCTGTGGCAGGCCAAAACAAGCTGCTGTTTTTATCAAATATGTCTGGAATTTAGGAATTGAGAGAGCTTGTGTGCTTTACTTTTTTACGTTGTGTAAATGGATATTAGTTATGAAAAGTGGCAGAATATACCACCCCAAAATATGGCACTTTGGCATAAGGATTATTTTGAACTAAAAGCACTTAAAAAACAGCATATACAAGAAGGGCATTCTAGTCTCTCTTTTAATAACTGCAAACAGGAGATGAAAACGCACGTGAAAGACATCCTCCCTGAACAGGAGAAAAATGCATTCTTCAATAGGGTTAAAGTTGAGAGAATTCTGTACAGACCTTGTTAAAATAATCCTTATCTTCCTTTAGCTTCCCAGTAGCCCAGGAAATGATTAAAATTCAAATTTTGAAGTACAGTCTCTACTGAATGCATATCACTTTCACACCACCCTAAAGTTAAAAGATCGTAAGTTGAGCCAACGTAAGTCAGGGGCTGTCTATGTACTGTGCTTACGTTTTTATTTCCAGTTTGCAGGAATGACAATTTCTAGGATGTGAATAATTATATAACTGCCTGAAACTCCGGGAAAATTGTAAGCAAAACTCATTTCCAGATGTATTTATTGAGTGCATAGCCATATGTTGCGAATTATATTGGCTAAAAATAATTTCATAACTTGTTCCCTGTCCTGCCAATGGTTATGACTTTGGGGGAAGGATGAGAGTTAGACGTAAAACAGAGAAAATCAACAAATATTTTGTTAACAACGTAGACACTGAAAAGGTTTTGGTAACAATTTTCTTTAATGGAAGTAGAGGTCTATTTGTTAGCAACTATGTATTATAACAGCACCTTGTCTGCCTGTGATTAACTGATAGCAAATTTTAAATTATCCTTTACTCAACTGTGTTTGATTTTCAGAATCAACGGGAAAATGGGAATGATACACATACTTATGAAGTATTTCCAAATAAACACAGAAACCACCCCAACAAGCAAAAATAAGGAAAAAATAACATACAACTTTTGGTGATGGGTCTACATGTTGAGCTCCACCCCCTGGGAGGTCACCCTGAGCAGTTCAGATGGTTACTCTGCAAGCTTCAGTTTTGTCATTTGTAAATTAGAAGCAACATATCTTAACGCTCCTTTTAACTCTGTGATTCAAAACTTCATCCCTATGATCCCGTCAAACACTAGGTAAGCAAACAGAGGAAATGCTCTTATCTACTAAATCAAGCAGGAAAATATTCTCAACATTTAAGAGCAATCTAAATGGTTTGTTCTTACCAAACTTTTGGAAATCTACCAAAAGCCTAGAAGTGGACAAATATTTCAAATTTCGAAAAAGGAAAATTTGGATCCCAGAAACTAAAGCTCATAAGCTTGATGTTGATACAGACTTTAAGTTGATCGTTGAATAGTTTGTGAACACTTTCAAAAGCAACAAGGAACCAGTAAAAGTGAACATTGGCTTATTAAAAGTGGGAAAGTTAGACCTGATTCCATGAAGATAGGTTATAGACTGGTAGAAGAGAAGAAGACTGTAGATACATTTTAACAGATTATACAATTATGGGCAAGATGGTAACATATTGATCTGCTTACAGAAGTGGCTGGATTTATTCTCAGGCTGTAGAGCAGCTGAAGTTCAATGTCATTCTGAAAGAGGTTCTCCTGGGTCCTCTGGGTCTGATCTTTGAAATTTTAATCTGCAACAGAGGTGCTCAGTGTTTTCATACTTGTGGCACACTTTCAAATCTAGAATTCTTGATAGTATGACTGAAGTAATGAAATGAGATCCACAGTTATTAGACTTTTCACTTGGTCACTCTTTCCCCCAGTTCCTCATTACAGTAGACTTATTAAGATGGAACTGTTGGATGCCCGAGCTGCTTTTCTACTTCATATATACACGTGAGGAGACGATCTTGTGTGTTCTGGCTCTCTGGTGCCCGCTTGATATCCCCCTTACCTACATCTGGGAGCTAGATGTACATGTGTACACGCTTTACCACTTCTACCTTCTTAGCTCAGCGCTTCATAGATCAGACAGGTATAGAGCGCTGCTTTTCATTCTGTATGTTGCAAAAATAAACTTCTAGTGATGAACATTTTTGGTGCCTTACCTAAGAAGCCTTTGTAGTACGCTGCTGTAGCGAGCATCATTGTCCGAGAACTACTGATGTGTAATTGGGTAAATTCACAGAATAGAGGATAGGTATGTTTTTGCATTTACAGACAGCAAAAGATAATAGCATTACTTAATGATTCTTCAGTAAGGGGAGCTTACTTACTTCTTATAGGTTCTAAGAAGATGAGGACAGACACACACACACACACACACACACACACACATATACTCAATAAAATGTAAATAATTTAGATAGCGGGTGGGAAAAGATTTGGTTTAAGAGCTGTTAGATGAAAAGAATCTCCTGCTAGAATAGAGTGTGATATAAATCTTTGTTAATGGAAGTAGTTCTCCATCCAAGTCATAAAGAAATCTCAGATGCCCTAGTGATTTGATCTTGGACACGTGCTTTATTTGAAATTTCAACACACTGAAATATGCCCAGATGAGCAAGCCAGGCATCAAAGGAACTGGGAAACCAGACTGTTGACAATGCTGGAGGATCTGGGGATGCTTGGTCTGAGTAAGGGGGACTTGTGAGGGAGGGATTGGAGTTCTAGAGTCATGCTGCCCCGTAAAAATACTACGTGAGCCATAAATGTAAACCATATACGTGATTTTAAATTTTCTAGTAGCCACATCAAAAAAAAGTAAGACCCTTCTTGTGTCTTCTCCTACTCTTCACAGAACGCTAGACATTCTTTCCTCAGAACTCTACTTTCTGTAGATTAAGATGTTGAAAGTGAATGGGAGCAGAATTTGCCAACCTAAAATATGCCTTTTTGGCAAAAGGGTTATTTTAAGCTGGTTATTTTAAAGAAGTAACAGACACTGAAATGGCCAACAGACATCTGAAACCAATAATAATTATATGTTAATTAATTGAATTTAAATAAAAATAAAAAATAAATTAAATAAATAAAAGTAAAATTTGGAATCAAACTGGATACTTATTAGATGTAGGAACATGTCCAATGTCCTTAGTTAATATTATTGGTAATGATTCCAGAATAGTCCAAGCTGTGACTGAACCATGTTCGTATTTTCAAACACTTTGGTTTTCTCACACTTTTACTTTAATAAATAACCACACGATATGAGCATTTTAATAGAAGATACCATTGTAGAAGTAAGATTAGAAGGCAATAGAGTAGGGACATTGTAAGGCTCTTACTTCTTCCTGGAAAATCCCATTTTTTCTCCACCCACAATTTATGAAGCACTGGTCTTACCACAATCTGCTCAGCATTACATATAATTTCTTATATTGCAATGAATTTATTAGGAGCAAATGATATCTGTGGTTCCAAGTTGTAGCCTTTGATTATTTGTAAAGCAGAAAATTTCTTAGATTTAATAAAACAATTTTTAAATGGAAAAAAATAGCAGACACTGGAGAAGATCTAAAAACTGAGCCAAGAGATATTTACATTTAGAAGGGAAACACCCATTTGTAAGGGTGTCTTTTTTTTTCTGTACTAGGATGAAGAGGATGACTCAATTTTTGGGAACACTTATCAATGGTGAAGACACTGAGTTAAATCTGCACGCATAATGACTATATACTTACTTACTACATTTTTCCTGGTTACCTCCCATAACTGGATCCCTGTTCTCCCCAAATCTTTCTTTTGTCTTTAGCTGCAGATGGTACTTACGGTGATGTCTTGGGCCATTTTACGGAGTTACTCCATTTTCCTGGGTTTCTCCCATGTATACAAGAGGTATACTTGTTATTAAACGTGTTTTCTCCCGTTGTTCTGTCCTTTATTACAGAGCGGGGGTGGGGGTGGGGTCTCAGCCAAGAACCTAGAATGGAGAGGGACAATTATTTTCCTCCCCTAAAAGAAGTGTTGAAATGTCATGACAAAACAGACAAATAAACATTTACGTCTTCATCATCTTAAAATTTCTCGTATTCAGACATACACAAGTTTCAGAAGAAATAGAAGAACAGAAACACAAAACCACAAACTGTACGTTAGTAATACATGTTTATAAATTGCTAACCCAGATCACAAGGTCAAGCAAGTAGGGAATAAAAACCACAGAAGATGTATAAAATACAGAACAAGGAAAGTTGAATGAGTAGAAAGATTTTAAGGACATTTCAGTACATATACTTTTAAATGTAAAAAGATGGAAAGTCTACATGGAGTTTGGGTGTGGTAAGAGTAATTATTGACCTCACTTCACTGTCTTGATCGTGAAAGAAGAATGCAGAAATCTTCAACTTCAACTGTGATTTTATAGGATCTCACTAATCATATTTATGTACAAGTAGTTTTGCGATATTCCTATTAAATAGCCTGATAAGAACTTTATCTATGAATGTATTTTTCCTGATATTTATAAAACCATTTAATGCCTTGGTTTAAATTCAAAATCAAACTAACAATTTCTCACTTTGTTGGCAAGCACTTTGCTTAAACTTCATTAAGAGCCTGTAAAGGAAAATGGGACCTCTGTAAGCATTTAGGAATAAGGAGCCAGTATTCTTTATTGGTTCTTTACTTGTATCATTTAATGAGATTTACAGAACTCTCATTACAAAATATACTTGGGCAATTTTAAAGAAGGTTAGTTTGGTTTCTGAGTCTTATATTTAAAATCATGCAATAAAATGTAGGGAAGAATTAAAAATGTGTGTTTATTAAGATGATTATGGTTTCTAAGGTTTTGGTTCACTTTAATTTTATTTCTATCATTATAGTACGGCATCATCGATGAACTTGGCAAATAGTATAATGGTGCTGACATGTAGGAGCAATTCCCCCGTGGACTCTACACTACCTCAAACCGAGATTCAACAGGACATTAGCTCTTTGCTGAGTCCACTAACGTGGAATTGCTTCACAGAAGATGACAGTGCTGTTGGTCTCCATAGTGATTTTTAAGATGTTCATTCAGTAGTGAGCCAGGACCATAAACTGTGTGTCTCTATTTGTCCGTCCAGAATTTACGCTTCTAATTCTGTCTTTACCATCAGCATCTTAGTCCAAGCTACCATCATTTTTGTCTTGGAGTAGCCTACTCAGTTTCTGACTAGACTGTCTCCCCGTATGCCTCCCTACAATCGGTCAGCTCGACGGTATCTGGAACATACCATGGTGCTTAAAACCATGAGTGGCTTCTTCCCATGCATTTAGAATGAAACCCAGACTTCTCGACCCGGGTTCCCCCTTCTCCTCCCTTGTTCCATGGTGCTCTAGTCATACTGTCCCTATTTTGGTTGCTTAGGTACCCCAAGTTCATTTCGACCTTAGCAATTGTGCCCTGGGACGTTCTTCCTCAGAAGGCTGTTTCTTTGCCATTCCTGTCTCATTTGAAAATGCAAATTCCCCAGGAGCACTTTCTAGTCAATTTATCCCAAATCTCTGTTTATCTCTTATATTTACTTTTTTAGAAAAAGGTGTTTTAAATATATATACATATATTTACATTATTTATACATACATTATCTATATTTATCATCCCTCTCTATAAATGTTGTATGGTTTTCTTTTGGCCTGACTCCTACCCCATCTCCTCAAAATACACCCTCCATGGAATCCGGGTTCATGTCTGTCTTGTTCACAGCCATGTCCTAGAAAATGGTCAGGGACAGAGCAGATTCTCCATAAATACTGAATCAACGGAGGCTAAGAAAATCAGATTGGACGTCAGATAGGCTTCGGTAAATTCTTTTTCTTCCTCTTCTTATCTCCTGTATGATATTGGGGCAATTGTTCAGCCTCAGTAAAATTGTTTTGATGTCGTTAAATGAAGACAATAACTGTGCCTATCTTTAGGGTCATTACCCCTCACGCCCCATAAAAAATGTAGTAAATTATATTTGTGGTTTCAATTATTTCCCATGCCATATCTATTCCTGTTTTAGTAGCCATGGCCCTCTAGGGATGTCTGGGTTAGCTTAATACAAAAAGATAGAAATGACCTGCAGAATACTGGTGTGTGTGTGTGTTTGTGTGTGTGTGTGTGTGTGTGTGTGTGTGTGTGTGTGTGTCTAGGTCCTTTGAGCCAGACCCATTATGGCTCTGTACTGGGAAGATATGCAGGCCCTATGCAGTAGACAGTTTCCTCTGCCCTTCCCGGAGTCGAGGCTAAGTTGTTCCCAGGAAGCTCTATTTTGGGGCAGGATGGACCTTAGCAGCCTGTGGGTCCCTGCCTGTGGCCACTGTGTCCCTGCACAGCCAGACCAGGACGGTTCCTGCAATGCACCACTGGTGAGGACCTTTGAGGTGGTCACAGGCAGGCCCCACTTGGTCCTGAAGTCCTTCTGGGACTCAGGGCCTGTCCAGCAATCCCAATTCCCAGGTGTCTCCCACCCTGCTCTGCCCAGTGGGCCTGGGGTGGCCCCCGGAGTCTCCGAGATCTGGGTTTGGGTCATTAGCAGCTCTAGGAGTGGGATGGACCTCCAATGCCAGGAATGTCCCCCAGAAGTCCCACCTGAGGGGGATTCTGCGTGCCCTGGCCTGGGACTGATTCCCGGGAGCCTGGATGCCAGTCAGCAAGGTACGTGCATTTGCAGTTTGCTTCCCTGCACTTGTCTCTGCCGTCAGAATCTCCTGGCCTGTTGGACAGGGCCTGTCCTCATCCATCTAGGCCGGCAGTTCCCAGAAATAGGACACTGATGAGGAGGTTTGCTTGGTCATAACTGTCATACCCCATATGGCCCTGCTGTCCTTATGGGACTGGGCTGATTTTTTTTTCAGTGGACTGTATTTTTAGAGCAGTTTATGGTCACAGTAAAATTGAGCAGAAAGTACAAGAGTTCTCAAATACCCTTTGCCCCTACACAGGCATAACCTCTCATAGTATTGTTAGGAGTTAGTTGGACAGTTACGAAATCAGGGCCAGGGTCCCCAACAAGAAAATACGGAGTGAGGACAGCTAAGATCAAGCAGCACTGACATCCTGTTCTGAAGCTTAGACAGGACCACACTGACATTCTGCTTTACAGCCATTGTAGAAATGACTTCTACAAAACGTCCTAAGATAAGATAATTAACCACAAAACACGTGTCATCATCATGCACCAGGGGCAGTTAAGACATAAGCCCTCAGATGTCAGCAAAAAAAAAGACCATCAGCACGTTGACATTAACCTAGTAGGTAGACAGATGTGTGACCAAAGCCCTGATTGGCATGACTCAGCACACCCTGATTGCTTAAGAAAGTTCTGCAAAAGAGCTCATAAAAGCCCCTAAACTTAGAAACTCTGGGGGCAACCCACTTGGGTCCCCCTCCCTCTCCGGGAGCTTTGTACTCTTGGTCAATAAAGGCTGATTTGCTGCCCACCACTCTTCATCTGGTCTACATCTTCATTCTTCGAAGCAGCGTGACCAAGAACCGCGGGCACTAAAGGCAGAGAAATCCTGCAACACTATCAACATCCTACAGCAGGATGGTACATTTGTTACGATCAATGAACTTACAGCACACACCATTATCACCCAGAGTCCATATTTACATTAGGTTTCACTCTTGGTATTGTACATTCTATGGGTTTTGGCAAATGTATAACATATAGATACTGTTAAAATGTGCAGAAATGTTCACTGTCCTAAAAACCCTCTGTGCTTACCTACTGGGGATTTTTAAATCAGAAAATGAGTTTCTCCACCATGGGAGGCAGGTAGCATCTTAGTTCAGATTTAATTCAGAAAGAAACCTCAATGAGTAATTGAATGAGAGAATGAATGAATATGTAAATTGCACCCATGTTATAATGAGATTTTTTCAGAGCAGGCCCAATCTGGATACGTGAAAATTTAGAGGCATATATCCAGACCTGGCTTTTGAATGAAAACGTGGCTGGAACATCGGTGGGAGCCATTCTGCTGTGTGAGCTTGTGTCTCTCTCCAGACAGCCTGTGTGTGGTTCCATAGTGATGAGTACTCTCTTCTTTTAGGGTGGAACCATCCTTCTTTGCAAGGCATGCAGTCTGGCTAGACGTCTAGCGTGGGGTGGACAGAAGGGGAGAGATGAATGAGCTGTGCAGGATGCTTGCAGAAGTAGGGATTGAGCAGGTTTCTTGGAAATAGAAACCATCTCTCTGGCAATGATCAAAGGGAAAAAACTTTTCTCTCAAATTCAAATCCTTTGGTTGATTACACTCAAAGATGGTGAAAGATATTGATCCAAGGATCATTTTGTTTAAAGAGTATTATTAAAATTGTGCCAGTTGCATGAGATTCAGTAATCAGTAAGACAATCTCCTTCCCTTTGAGGATCCCTCAGTCTAATGGAAATGACAGCTATGCACCCAGCTAACTAGCAATGCACTACTAGTATGGATGTGAATTTAAAAACTAATTCGTCCAGTCTTCATGTGAAAAATCACATCAGTTGATTCTAGAGAGGACAGATAAATGTTGATTGTGTAATAATTTTATTTATTTTTGAGATTTTAGTTATTAATTTTTGAATTGAGTTTAGCATGCTCATGTGCAAAGTTTAAGAGAAGGGTCATTTATTTTGAAGTTATACAGGAATGTTATGTATTTCCTAACACTTATGTACTTAATAAAAGTATTAAGACTTGTAACCATTATAAACACAGCTGAATTCTGTATGTAAATCCTGAGAAACTATACAGACACTATTGATTCATCAGAAAAAAATATCAGGCTAATAAAAATCAAAATAGAATTGTGATGACAAGCTCAGAGAAGCACAATATAGAAAAGTAAGATGAGCAAGACACTACTGAACTATTTAATTAGAAGTACTGGGTGCAAACTCTTTTAGTCAAAGTGGAAAAACATAAAATAGAAAAAATATGTTCCAATTATGAGCACTGCAACAAATTTGCATATGCTTTTTTGGCTGCAAGCAACTCTCTCTTCATTTGCTTAACTATGAGCACTGCAACAAATTTGCATATGCTTTTTTGGCTGCAAGCAACTCTCTCTTCATTTGCTTAACTACGTCCCTCACAGTCAACAATGACAGTTCAAATTTTTTTCATTTTTAACACCATTAACAAGCTATTAACACATTAAGACATTTTGACTAAATATTTGTTGATAGATATTTTCAGGGATTGGTACTTAGACAAAGGTAACATGTTGCTTCAAAGAATTTCATCATTGGGTTGTTTGATCATGAAGTTAATTGTTTACTGAAAATAAATGAATAAGTAAAATGTTTTAGAATTTTATTAATAACTAAGAACATTTAGAATGTTATTTTTAGTAGAAACAGATTTCTTATAATTCCACAAAATGCACTAAATTATAATCTTTAAATTAATCCATAGATATTGACTCTACAAAGTAACTAATTTATAGCTAATTTATTTATTTATTTTAAAGATTTATTTATTTATTTTAGAAAGAGAGAGTGTTCAGGAGGACGGCAGAGGAAGAGAGAGAATCTCAAGCTGACTCCCTAATGAGCAGGGGGCCTGATGCAAGGCTCGATCCCACGACCCTGAGATCATGACCTGAGCTGAAACCAAAAGTCAGATGCTTAACCGACTGAGCCCCCAGGTTCGCCTATAGGTAATTTAATATATGTGTGTTTAGAATCCGTAAATTGAGTTATGTCCCTAAAGTCAATTATGTCCTGTAGATTTGCAGTCTTTACGGATGGTATTAATAAAGAGACTGGCCTGGATTTCTTGTACCATTAATTTAGAAGAAATGGTGAAGATTCGAGTCTAAATTCTACCACATTTTTCAGTTGAAATGAGGAGAAAATGCCAATTGATTTCTATGTTCAGTTGAGCAGATGGTGACTGAATTTCGGCTCACTGTTTCTGTACAAGGACCCTCTTAGTTCTCATCACAGAGTCTATCAGATAAACAATCCTGTGTAACTCCAACCCTTCAGGTTTCCCTTCATTCCTGGAGTTGACAGGACAGGTCATGTTTTTGCTGAATTGCTGGAAGAAGAAATGGCTCCAAAATCTTAGTGGCTGGACTCAAGTTTATTAGCGGCTCAGCAGGGGTCTCGGCTCATCTGTCAACTATAGCTGATGCCTGTGTCCAGGATCCCCTTGGTAGCAGGAAGAGAGGGGTGAGTCTTACACTGGCTCTTACAGCTACTGCCTGGAAAGGATGATTCCGCTCCCATTTCAGTGGAAATACACAACCACACTGAACTCCAAAGGGGCAGGGAGCTGCAGTCCTACCACGCGCCTGGGAGGAGAGAGCCAGGAGCATGTGGCGGACAGCTCAGCTGCTCACACTTCGGAGTCTTAGTCCTAGGTCATTGCTGGCATGCCACAGCTAACAAAGGAGAAGAAAACATCCGAGACTGATGATTTATGACAGTGACCTGACTTTAATATGCACTGCTGTCTTGTAAACCTTTAATAACATAGGCTGTTTTCGATAGATCATCTGGAAATGGTGACGTTACCCGTCTCCTTGTTAATCGGCAGAAAAGTAACAGCATCGCCAGATCAGATGCACAGGATGACTCCAGGCAGGAGCACCCCGCGGAGCACAAGCTAGGTGATCTGAAACCAATGAAGGAATCAAATCAGGTGTGTGAAATGATTGAGAGAGTAGTTGAGGTGGCTCAGTTGGCTGAGTGTCCGATTCTTTTTTTTTTTTTTTCAAGATTTTATTTATTTATTTGACAGAGAGAGACAGCCAGCGAGAGAGAGAACACGAGAGGGGGAGTGGGAGAGGAAGAAGCAGGCTCCTAGTGGAGGAGCCTGATGAGGGGCTGGATCCCAGGACTCTGGGATCACGCCCTGAGCCGAAGGCAGACGCTTAACGACTGTGCCACTCAGGCTCCCCTGAGTGTCCGATTCTTGATTTCGGCTCAGGTCATGATCTCAGGGTTGTGAGATTAGCTGTGCGTCAGGCTCGGCACTGGGTGTCAAGCCTGCTTAAGATTCTTTCCCCTTCTCCAGCTCACTCTCTCTCTCTCTCTAAAAAATAAAAATAAGAATAAATAAAAGCTTGTGGCTCAAATGGTGTATTTGAGAGGGGTTCTTAGTAATCCATTAGTACATAACACTCTGGGTGCGATGTTTTTAGTCTTTTTTTGTATTTAGTCATTAGATCAAAGAATGTGAGGTTTTTCTGTTTGTTTTACTTTGTTATTGGAGCCCATCACATTTGACTCTAAGCAGAATCTCTGCTTTTTTTTTTTTCCCAAGTGTGCACAACGTGGGGTTGGAACTCACAATCCTGAGATCAAGACCTGAGCTGAGATCCAGAATCCTACACTTAACCGTCGGAGCCACCCAGGTCCCCAGAATCCCTGCTTTCATGTGAACAAGGAACTTCCGGGGGTGGGGGGTGAATAGGAGCTGAGTTCTTCAGTATTGGGGATGTGGTCATGAGAATGTCTCAAACACCAGATAAAACTGAGAGACTTAATGAGGGGCTGAGGGGATAAATTTGTCATATAGAAGGAACATTTGTTAATGCTCGAATGGAATTCTCCAGCTGACACTGAAAACAACCTAGAGACATGTCTGATAGAAGAGGTGGAAGTCAAGGTGAGACCTTACACAGTCCACCTTTCCATGCAGCACCTGACTGGCTCGCTCGGTTGGGACACTGACTCTTGATTTCAGCCCAGCTCGTGATCTCAGGGTCCTGGGATGGAGCCCCTTCTTGGGCTCTGTGCTCAGCATGGAGTCTGCTTGTCCCTTTCCCTCTGCTCCTCCCCCTCATCCCATGCTCTCTCAGATAAATAAAAAAAATATTTAAAAAAATTATAAGTTTTTTTAGTTTATCTGATTACGTATGAAAGTGAATTAAGAGCTTTGTTTTACATAAATATTATATCTAGCATTACATACGAACACTGAGCATGTAAGGCGGTGGCTGTTTTCTTTCTACGCTTGTATGGGTGTAAGACAGTTTCTCACAAGTGACCATTAATCAGTTGGAGGCAGACTCTCTTGTCTGGGACATAGAAGCCATCAGAAACATAACTTGCTTGAGAACAGTATCACTTCACAATAGTGATGGAAACAGCACCGTCCATACCCTTGTGCTATTTGTAAAATGAAGCCTTTCATTTTTAAGCGATCTTTTAAGTACCTTGATCTTTGAGCCCACTGTTTCCTGTAACTCGGAAAGTTTGGTTCAGAACTTCACTGCATGAAGCTTTTGCACGGTGTAAATCTTTATTGTAAAATTGAACTACCCTAATATGTTCATTTGATCTGGTCTTCCATTTTACCTTTTTCATTCAACAATTTTTCACTAATACTAATGCATACTTACTTTTCTTTCAGTTAATTTTCTCCACCTCTTTTCAGGGTTGCCTGGTGAGATGGGGAGACCCAGACTGTGGGGTCTCCACGCATCCTAAAGATGTCCCCAAAGGCCGCTGGTCTTGTCACCAGAAACAATTCGGGGACAGATAATGCGCCACAACGGACAAGCCATATGAGCAGGAAAGTTGATTTGAACGAAAAGGACACTTTCCAGACAGAAGAAGAGGCAAGGCCCAAAGGAGGAGAGCGCACAGCGCCCTGGACCGAGTCTCTGTCTTTTACTGACATTTGTTAACGAGGGGGCGGAATATTCATTACTTGGGGCCGGAAGCGGCGGTTCCCGCTTTTTCTTCCTAATTTGGTTAGGGGTTTCCGTCCTGACCTCCGGCATCTTGGGCCTGACTGGTGCGATGCGGCTTCCTGTGCGCTCTGCCAGCCGCGCCTCTGACCTCCCCGCGAGTGAGCCGCCTGCACCTTCCTCCTGGCTGGCCTCCAGGTATGCTGCTAGAGCCCAGCTTGCCTGTTCTAAGGAGAGCATAGGTCCTGTGGTCTGCATTACTAATAATGCTTTTTATTCAGTAATGGATGGAGGTTATTTGATTTTGCTCCATTTCAAGTTTCTAATAATATTTATTTAAAATTATATCAAATTGGTATGCTTCAAAATTGGTATAATCACAAGAATATATCCTTAATGAATTTTCAATATGATATCTGTACATCCTCGAAGGACTTCATTATGTTGGCACATTAGGAATTTCGTACATCATCATTATATATATGTGTGTGTGTGTGTATATATTATATATATAGCCTGTTATTTTTATTTTTTTAAATATTTTATTTATTTATTTGTCAGAGAGAGATTGCATGAGTTGGGGGAAAGGAAGAGTTAGAGGGAGAAGCAGGCTCCACTAAGCAGGGAGCAGGATGGGGGACTCTATTCCAGGACCCTCATATCATGACCTGAGCTTAAGGCAGACGCTTAACTGACTGAGCCACCCAGGCACCCCTATCCTGTGCATTTTAAATATACATTCCATGATATATTTCTAATACAATATTATATTCCCTTATTTATATTAGATTGTTTAAAAAGTTTGATGGTAATATTTAGCACATATTTGAATGTGTTATTACCAGACATGGGACATAAATTATTTTTATAATTATTTAGACATGTAATAAAATCCAACAAACCTCCACATCTGTTATTAAGAAGTTTTGGGGTAAGGCCAGCAGTGTGTGAAAATAATTTGCATTTGTGCTCTCAGTGAGGACTGGTCGTTGTACAATGCTGGAGACTGGAGAAGCAGATGATTACTTGACCCAGAGACTCCCCCGAGGCAGGTCCCTTTACCTCCTCAATCCAGACAATGGTTACAGGCTTCGCCAGTCTTTTCAGGAGCTACAGAGAAGTTTCTAAATCGTGATTCTTCATGTATGAAAAACCTAAATACTTTCAGCATCATGTGTTTCGGTTTTGCAGAGAATATTAATGGGATGGTAAAGAAGGGTAAATTGGCAGCAAAATGAAGTTCTTTCCAGCACTTTTTATTTAAATTGAAGTCTATGGTGTCTGTATGAATTTTATATTTTCTCATGATTATGACTAGTATTGCCTCACCACGTGGAAGTGAAATTGTAATATGTAGAAAAGAATATGGGGAAGATAAGAGGGTGATGGATTTGAAGGGGATGGAAACAGGTGTGAAGCTGGGATTCCCCCAGAGTTCCTTATACTTCCTTCCTACACATTTTTAGGAATCAGCTTCATGGCACCTCTTCCAGGAAGTCTGCCATGGTCGTCAAGAAGGTCTGCCAAGCTCTTCACAGAAGGTTAGAATTTCTTGCTTTCCAGATGTATGCTTCTTCTGGCAGGAATTATATCTGACGATAGCTGAATTCATGCTGGTTGTGTAATAATTTTTCAGTGGACGAGTGCCTGTCGTTCAGTCTGGGAAAGCTGCTTGGGCTGTCGTACATTTGTCTTTAGGAAGGAAAAGAAACTGTGGCTAGATGTTCGAAGTCAGAACATTTGGCAAAGGATTTTCCCTCCTGTGTGTGTGTGTATTTTAGGGCAGTGAGTGGAAAGTGTTCTTGACTAGAAATCAGGGTTTGAGTTCTAATTTTGGTCCTTCAGTGGCATCTGAATGTGTGTGTTGTGGGACAAGCCTCCTAAACTTTCTGGGCATCTGTTTCTGCATTCATGAGAATAAGGCCCTAAGCTCAATTTTCAGGGTTTCTTTGAGCATCTACATTATTATTCTATGAAAAGCAGCTTGCTATCAGTGACAGCGATGGTTCTCAAGCTAGGTGAGCTTCTTGAGGTAAGGGTGGGTATTGCCTTGTTTTGTCAAACGTCCGTGAACTCTAGTGGAAGCAGGTAACATTGAGAACCTTCCTGATTTATGGCCAAAGGAATGCTGCTTATTTCAGATTATTGCCAGAGATTCAGAAAAGAAATTATGACTGAGTTGCTTCTGAAGCATAGATCTGAAGATAAACCACCACTGGATACGTAGAAGGTAAAGTGGGAGCAGCTGCTACTGTCCCAGGGAGACCCAGTCAGAAGTTACCTAGCTGCTTTTCTCTCCCTTACAGCAGTCCTGGAATGGTCTGGGGCATTTATGTTCTGCTCAGAGATTGAGACCCAGGTTCCTTCCAAGCCAGTGCTCTGTCCTATGGTATATTTTCATCTGTTCGATTGAAGCTGGGTCGCTGCTAATTGTGGTTTCAGTTGAGGCATTGCATGGGTTATGGCTGAGGGAGAGAGGAATGCAGGGAAGCGCCTGTCTCACTCTGCACTTAGAAGCAGGAGGAATTGGGGAATGTAGTCAGTGCCCGGTTATGTTTCCAGGAAGAACAAGTAGAATGGACTTTGGCAAACAGCTTAAAGTCTCTACCAATTTTATGACTTTCAGTAACTGGGAGTGAAATGATCAAATGCATCCAAGATGCAATCTGAATCATCATTGTACTTTTTTTTTTTTTTACATATCCAACATCACATTACAAATATATAATTCCATGGTTAAATATTTTTATAACAACCCATACAGTAGAATGCTATATTCTTAAAATCATTTATAATGATTTATATTTATAGTGATTTTATTTATAATGATTTATATTATATTATGTGTTATATTATTTACATTTATTATTTATAATAATGATTAGCAAAGGCCTCTTATCTCTCTCAGCTCTGACCAGTGATTCCAGAGGATGTTCTGTGCTGTGTTTGCTTTCCGAACACCCATTGAGACCTGTAAATAAACATGAGGTTTCCGAAATCCTTCACAGCCCTCACTATGTGTGTAAATGAATAGTTAATACAATGGAAATGAGTACAGCATATGCAGTTACATTAAAGTAGCAAGATATGAAAAAAGTTACAAAATAACCAATTTTTATTAAAAGTATTGCTTGGCAAAGTATAGCAAAAAGATTAGAAAAATAAAATTTTATTTTATTTTTATTATTTTAAAAGATATATTTATTTATTTTAAAGGGAGAATGGGGGTGTGTAGGGCAGAGGGAGAGGGAGAGAATCTCAAGCAAACATCCTGCTAAGCACACAGCCTGACGTGGGGCTCGATCCCAGGACCCTGAGAACCTGAGCCAGAATCAAGAGTCAGACACTTAACTGACTGAACCACCCAGGTTCCCCGGAAAAATAAAATTTTAAATGTTAGTATTCATTAACTTTGATGGTAGAATTTGAGTCATATTCATTCTGTGTTTTTTTCTCTTTATCCATATTTTCTAAATTGTCACCACTAGCATAAATTTATTTGGGTAGTAAGCAAAAATCAATAAACATTTATTTTAATAAGTGAGAATTTTGTAATGACCGAGGAGCAGTTAAATTTACCCACACTCAACTTCAGCTATTGATTCTAATAGAATTAATGATGACTTTGGCCAGCAGTAGCCAAGTGGGCGCATGGTCTCGCAAAGAAAATGAGCCAGAAAACTTGGCAAGTTTAAAGAAATGGTAATTGTGACTTGTGATCCTCTTTCACTGATGTGAGAGCTGTTCTCACAGTAAAGCAAATGCATCTTATAACACATTCATATGAAGTCTTATCACAAAGTCCATAAAAGCACATAAATATCTTCCTCGAATCAATGAAGCAAAATGTCTGGAATGAATGCAGATTTACAAGACGAGCACCCCACCTGCCTCTTAAACTTGAAATGGCCCCATTGGTTAAAAAATTCAGCAATCCATTATTTATGTGTCTGGATGGAGTTGGAGTTCGAGATTACTTTTGGTCATCACCAAATGAAACAAGGAAACAAACTTTTCATCATGGGAAATGCTCACTTCTCCCTGATAATGGAATATCGATGTTTTCAGAGGCCCTTTTTCTACAAGATTATGATCAGGAGCCATTTTAACTTGTATTCTTAAGTTAATCGGGTCGAGTTCATTTTCCTTTATAAACAAAAGTAAAAAAGAGATTTAGAAAGAGAAACCATAACATTATCGTCAGCAGTCTCTTCTTTGATTGCCAAGTTGTGACACCCACCCATTCGGATGTACACAGAAACACGCTAGCCACCTTATCAATAAAAGACTCGGATCTGCAACCCAATCGCTTGCTGGTCCTTCTCTCCCGAAAGGAAACTGTCCTTTGACCTGCGGGTGTAACCAGAAGTTTGGTTGTGGATTCCTCCTTCCCAAGAGGTCCTTGGAACGTTGCTGAGCCTCGGCTGCGTTCGCCCCCAGCAGCTCTGTCCATCCCCCAGAGCTCTGAGCCATCACCCACCCCGTAGGCAGAGACAGGAGACAGTGGGCCAGCCTTTCCTCTATCTCTGCCTCTTAATTCCGAAGTCTCTTAAGCCTACTTTTAGGATGCACTGATTTTGGCTTTACTAGGTCATCGCAGTACTTGCCCAAGTCTGATGCTTGGCTTAGTTTTTGGGAAACTGAAGAATTGCATCTGGCTTTTAACATCATGCAACTATTACTGATGACACAACCAGATGGTGAGGGCTGTGAAGGATTTGGGAAACGTTATGTTTATTCACACGTCTCAGTTGAGTGTTCAGAACGCAAACCCGGCACAGAACATCCTCCAGAATCACTGGTCAGAACTGAGAGAGATAAGGGCCCTCTTTTAGTCATTACTCTTCAGCCACAGACAAGCTGCACGATACGCAGAAGTTTCAGAACTGTCTTCTGATATTCAGATAACTTGGAATAGCTGCAATTATGTGTAAAAAGCTACTTGAGACAAATAGCTTTAATGCTGTCCTTTGTGGTTAACAATACTTCTATAGCTGAGAACTAATTGGTTTAGTAATCCAGAATAGACTTAGGAACGGTCAATACTGGCCTTAAGGAAAAGAGTTCTTTTTACCAGAACTTGCTGACATTTCTTGGGAGGGCAGGTATTTCTTATATAAGCTTGCTTCATCGTCCTACCTTTCTACTCCAGGAAAAATGCTAAAATGGGCATGTGTGCAGTGAAAACTGAATTGCAGGTGTAAATTTGGAGAGAATTTTATTATCCTGAAACTTAAGTTCATATCTCCATTACCACAGTTTTCTGTTTGAGTTTAAGCACTAATTTTCCTCAAGTGATTGTGTGAAATATCAAGGGCCTGAAAATTATATTAGGAAATAGAAATAAATAAGGGCCTTAAATTTGCTTCTGAAAATAGAAAGCATCTTTTACAAGAAGTGCACAAAACTTTGGTTTGGGAATTGCATCAATAAAATTGTGACATCATATATTAGGGTCCTCCAGTGAAACAGAGCCAATAGGAGATATCATTCTATCATCTATCATCTATCAATCATCTATCCATCTATCTATTACCTATCATGTATTATCTGTCATCTATCAATCATCTATCTCTTATCTATTATCTATCATTATCTGTCTATCTATCTATCTTCTGTTTGGGATCATTGGGTCCCCACTGTCATTATGAGGGACTCTGGCTTTCTTTACTCTGTTTTCAAGGCCCGGGTGAATCATAAAAGAGGTACATTAGCTATTAATATCCACTCCACCTGGGATGTAAGGACAGATTCTCTATTACATTGTGTTATTTTGAGTCAAAGTTTCCCTTTGATAGAAAAACGAAGACGGACCGGCAATGGCCCACAGCTATATCACTACATAGATAGTCATTTTGGGGCCACATGGCAAAGAACATGCATGGAAAGACAAGTAGGAAATGATCCAACTCCCAGAGTTTTGGATGGGGTTGGGAGAGGGCCATGGCAGGACTTCTGTTTCAGAGAGGACAGAGGCCGTCTGGGTACGGGGTGGCAGTGTGTGGGCCGATGGAGAGAGGAGCGTCCTCGTGTCTGGTTCCTCATGTAGGAGCTTCAAAGTCACCATTCTGTCTTCACTAATAGTTGAACAAGCTGGAAAATCAACTCTTCTTGGATCCATGAAAGAAGTGGGGTCACAGGGCAAATCACTGCCCCCCAAGTGTGAGAGACTGACCAGTGAATACAGATCATCACTGCCACCAGAGCAGAAACCCCGCAGAAACCAGTGTTGGGGTAGGAATCGCGGACTGTCATTGACAAGTTGCCGGATGCTCTATGTGGACAATCCCTAGAGAGAGAGAAACTCCAGGGGACCCAATCATGGGAGACCCCACATTTTTCTGAGTTTTATTTCTTAAACTCTGCTCAGTTCTCACAGTGAATATCAGAAAAAACTCCTCTCATCTTCCAGCCAGGGGAGGGAAAAGGAATTGTTTTGAAATAACCGAGAGCGTCTGTTCTTCCTAAGGATGCATGCCCTCCAGAGAAACTATTTATCCAAAGCCTAATCTGCTGGGGTTTCATCAGAGCATAACCGACTTAGGGGAAGGGAAATACCCAATTCCAGCCCCTCTAGCCATCTTGTCCCACCCAAGGGTGAGGCGGGGAAGCTGAGAAGCCTGTGTGACATTTACAGTCCAGAGGCTCCCTAAGAGGCTGAGACCCAATCATTGGCCCCCCACCCCCGCACATACCTCAACACTGCATATTGTTTCCAGCATCCCTTTAACCCAGCCCTTCATTTCCTGCTATCAAGAAAAACAATCATAAGACATACAAAAGAGCAAAAAACACAGTTTGAAGAGACAGAGCCTTAGAACCAGACTCAGATGTGGGTGGGTTGTTATAATTATCAGGCTGGGAATTTAAAGCAATAGTGATTAATATGCTAAGGGCTCTAATGGATCAAGTAAACAGTATTAAGAACAGATGGGCAATGTGAGTAGAGAGATGGAAATCCTAAGAGAGAACCAAAGCGAAATGCCAGGGATCAAAGTCACTAACAGAAATGAAGAATGCCTTTGATGGGCTCCGTGGGTGAGACACGGCGAGGAAACAGTCTCTGATCTCGAGCATATAGCAATAAAAACCTTCCAAATGAAAAAGCAACTGGAGAAAGGACTGAATAAACAGAACAGAATATCCAAGGGCTGTGGGACAATGTGCATAGTACAAATACCAGAAGGAGAAGAAAGAGAAAGGAATTGAAGAAATATTTGAAATAATAACAACTGAGAATTTTCCTAAGTCGACGTCTGACACCAAACCTCAGATCCAGGGAGCTCAGAGAACATCACACAGGATAAATGGCAGAAAAACTACACCTTGATGTATCCTTTTCAAACTCCAGAAAATCAGAGAGCAAACAGTCCTGAAAGAAACCAGGAGTGAGCTGTGCTGGTAATGGGGAGAAGAGTCCCGTGTGGGGGGGTAGATGGGGGCGGCCAGCATATGAGCCACAGGGACACGGGACTATCCTGCCAACAGGACAGAGGCCAGAGTTCCAGAGGGGCCGGAGAGCCACCCAGAGAAGTACAATAACATGATTGCTGAACGGACTTTGGCTTCCCTTGAGTATAATGGGAGCCCCTGCAGGATTTGGGACTGAGGAGTGGCATGATCTGACTTCTCTTTGGGGTGTAGACATGTAAAAAGAAAAATTAGATTCTACTATACAATGCCAGTTTAAAAAATATTTTACAGTTTATACAAAATTTGATGTCGTGCCTGGAGTCAGGCCAACTGCCCAGTCTGAGGGAATAATCCCCATATGACTGTCCTCATTTCATTCACCAGCCACATTCTTGGGGTGCTCATGGCCATGCTTAGGCTATTCAGCTGGCTACAAATTTAGGATTTTCCACAAGTAGTCTCAGGTTTGACAATTGGCTATAATGACTCACAGAACTCAGGAAAAGTGCTATATTTAAAGATGACAAATTTATTATAGCAAAAGCATGCAGATTAGAACCAGCCAAAGGAAATGACATGCATAGGGTGAAGTCTGGGAGGGTTCCAAATTCGAAGCTTCCGTCATCCTTGGGGATGCGTTATCCTCTCCACATTGGAGTGTGACGATACTCAGAGCACGCCAGCCAGAAATGCTCAACTTAGTGAGGTGCTCGGAGTCTTGGCTGAGGCTTCATAAAGCAGTGACGACTGATTAAATCCTTGGCCGCATAGTTGATCCAGTCCCTCAGCCCTTCTCCCCTCTTCAGAATTTGGGCTGATGTCTTACTGCTAAGCCCAACTTGCTAGTCATGTAGTTGGTCCTTCTGGCCATCCGGAGTCATCTTGTTCGTGCAGACAACCAAATGTGAACCCAGGTGCGCACCGTGACCAACAGAGATGCTCCAATCACTGGGGAAATCCCAAGGCTTTCAAGTCTCCCTCCCAGGAATCAAAGACATAAGGCCCGCCAAATTCTTTACTACATAGACCACATACACACATTGTCATAACATTGATAATTAAGTAGATATTTTCATTTCATAACTCATGTCAATTCAATATACACTGTCTGCTGATTCTTTGTACTTGGAAATGCTATTTTTGTCTCCCTCCCCCAAGTTTTTCTCTTTTTAAAAAAATATTTATTTATTTTAGAGAGAGAGAGAGTGCAAGCAAAATCTAGGGGCAGAGGGAGAGGGAGAGAGAATCTCAAGCAGGACTCCACCCTTGGCCCAGAGCCCGATGCGGGGCTGGATCTCACAACCCCAAGATCACGACCTGAGCTGAAACCAAGAGTTGGGTGTTTAACCAACTGCACCACCCAGGTGCCCCTGTCTCCCCTCATTCTTTTAAGATGAACAGTTTGTGATCTTCAACTTGTTTAGCACCAAAAACTTCTTTATGTTTTTTCCTCAGTAGTTTTAATTTGTGTATATTTCTCTTCTAAGGATTATTTTTTGTATATATTCCATCACATATGGTTCCATCTTACTTCTGTTCTTATTCTTTGGTTTCTTAAGATTCAAGGTATGAACTGTGAGTGTATAAATTATAATATCATACTTCTGTCATTTTGATTTTTTAAAGAGATGTTGTTTATTTATTTGAGAGAGAGTGAGAGGGGGATGGCGAGGGACATGCAGACTCCCTGATGAGCAGGGAACCCACAAGCGGCTTGATCTCAGGACCCTGAGATCATGACCTGAGCCACCCAGGTGCCCCTATCATTTTGATTGTAAGCACAAACGTGGGCTGGCAGTGTTTCTCTCTTGAAAGCTCAGTGTGTTTTGTCTTCACGCGAGCAGCTAAATTCAGATTGGCAGGTTTACCCCACAAGTTCACGACTCCTGCTTTGGAATTTTAGATGGATGGTTTTGCTGAAAGAATCTGTTACCTCAGTTTTAACTGGGAAATGCTGTTCAGGTTTCTCCCTGGTCTCAGTGCTGCTGGCCCCTGAGTGCGGAATGCTAATAGCCCACCGTGCTTTTGACTTTCTATGAGGGTCAAATGCAGAAAATTAGGAATCTGACATAATTTTTATTTCCTTCTTCTTCCATGGACACCCCCCTTTCTAACACCAGATAGCCCATTTCAGTAGCTCTGAAGAGGACTTTCAGAAGACAGCGGTGATGAAACGGGGTCAACATGAGTTCGTGAGCAGGTCAGCAGCTATCTCCTTTGCTCTAGCAGCTCACACCTCTCTTGGACAGCCTTACAGTTTGGGATATTTTATTGTTTTCTGATGTCAGGCATGGTCTCAGCCTTGGCCAAGGCGTGACTGGAGATGTAATGATGGAGAAGGCATGCAGGATATTAGCAGGGCCAATGGCTGCTGTTGCTGCAAGGCCTGATTTGTGTTTTAAAAGCAGCACAGAAATCTGGCTGCTGATTTGAGAAGAGAGCCAGGGGCAGAGGTGGAAGCTGGTGATGAGGTCCTTGTGATGCTTCAGGATTAGACTGGTGGCTTGCATCAAGAATGCCTCAATGCCCGGGCTTAGAATGGGTCAGATGTTAGCTTATTTTTAAGGAAGAACCAACAATATTAGAATAAGGTTTTGTTCATTGTAAGTTAAGTATATTTTAATTAATATTATTATTGTTGTTATTATTCATCTTTAAAGTTTGCATTTTAAACCGCATGCATCTTGAGAATGTCATTGCTGTCTGACAGTTTTGGCTGGGTAAAAACATACCCATCATCCAGAATAAGCCTATCCCATCCTACGTGTCTATGTGTGTTTTCTGGCTGTTCTCCAATTTGAAGCTAACGATAAAGAAAAGCTATCTGACATGAATGAAGGCACTGAATCATAAAAATAAAAAAAAATGGAAGATTTTGAAGTAGGCGTTGCAAATACATTCAAGGTATCTTTTAAAAATATGATGTATTTACTCTGCCGTTCAACAAACTTTTTGATTATGCTCCCTAAGTCCGGACCCTTAGGAGATTTCATTTGAGAGAGTATGGTGTTCCTCAGCGCGTGGGGCTTTGCCCTCTCCTGTGCTGGTCAGAGATGGAATTGGGGCCAGTCTGCAGATTAGGAATGGGTGTTAGTCGTGGTTTTTCCGTGATTGGTTCTTCTGGGGGGAGAGTGCACCACAGACATGACATTGGTGGAGGGTCATCATGGTGTGAGTGTGGTTGGAGCCCTTGGCTAGTTTTACAAAGTGGTGCCAAGTGGCTAACGACCTGCTCTCTCTCTCTCCTCCCAAAGAAGCTAAGACATGTCAGAACATCCAGTGGTTTCCACACTTCCCTCTGAAAGCAGGACTGGAATATTCTGAGGATGTGTGTCCAGGGCCAAAATTTACTTGAAAGCTGGGCTTTGTATTGGCTGTTTCCTGTTTTTTGTTTTTTGGGGTATTTTTGTGTGTGTAGAGCATTACAACCCTGCATGAAGAGCACGGGGCTGCGAGAGTGTGCGCATGCTCAGAATGTGTCCATGCTCACAGGCAGTGTGGCTGGGCCTGGGGTGAAATCAGCTAATCCACTGCTCGTGTTTGGTATTTTCTCATTCAGGGAAAACCAGGGGTAGTTAGTGTATAACAACAAGATAAAGTCCACGTGCATATTCCAGAATTGTTTGTTATAAAAAAATAAGACTAATCATGCTGATCTCTGCAACATGTGTCAATACTGTCCTTATGTATCAAAAAAGAAAAATCAGGTGGTTAAATTAATTGCTTCTAATTTACCTTCTGTTAGAATGCATGCTGCACCTGAAAATGAAACTGAACTTTCCAGGTTATGTGATATAGAGTGAGTATTAGAAGAGCATAGACTGGAAAATCTTACATTCTCTGCATTTTGTATATATTCCATCCTTTTAACTTTTCTTGTTCATCTATTTCTAACCAGAGAGATCTTTTTAATTGATTTTTTCTTTTTATCTTTTAACTGGATGATTAAATTAATGTGTATGTAAATACACCATCTTAATAAATATTCGTCTATTTCCTTGTCTTTTTTTTTTTAACTTTCTTTGGGATTGAATGATTTTATTATTTCATTTTCTCTTCTGTAACATCTTGGAAGTTGTGTATATTTTCAAATGTAGTCCTAGTGATTAAACTAGGTGTTACCATATAAATTCTTGGTTTCTCAGAGACTGTTATTCGTAATTTTACTTCCTTCTTGGACATCCCAAGGATCTCTTATCATTTTAACTTAATTTACCTCTTTTAGCATTTCTTACAATGTAGGTCTGCTGGAGAAGGGTTCTCTCAACTTGTGTCTCACTGAAAATATCTCCATTTCACTTCCATTTTTGAAGAATACAGTCACTGCATGTAAGATCTAACTGAAAGGTTTTTTTTTTTTTTTCCTCCTCACCATGTTCAAAGTATCACATCCTGACTCTTGGCATCGGTTGTGTCTGATGAGCAGTTAGCTATAATTTCTTCTTTTATCATTTAAAAAAACTCTCTACAGAAATGTGTTTATCGTTTGGCTGCTTTTGAGATTTTGTCTTTCTTTTTGGTGTTCAGCGTTGTGAGTATGCTGTGCTTAGATGTCTGTTTCTTTGTATTTTTTGTTCCTGGAGTTGTCAGAACTCCTTCAGTCTACAGGTTTCCATCTTCAATACATTTTGTAAAATTTGTGGTGATTTTTAAGATTTTATTTATTTATTTGAGAGAGAGAAAGAGACTGCAACTAGGGGGAGGGGCAGAGGGAGAGAATCTCAAGCAGACTCCATGCTGAGCGTGAAACCAGGCATGAGACTTGAGCCTCTGACCCCTAGATCATGACCCGAGCTGAAGCCAAGAGTTGGAGGCTCAACCCTCTGAGCCACTCAGGCACCCAGCTGCTGGCTCCTTATCACAAAAGAGCTGTTTTCACCTTTTACTTCGGCCCTCAGGCACTCTGGATTGCTGCTGCCTTGCATTTTGGGAATGCTCCTGTAGCTTGGAGACATCTCCAGCAGTGTTTGGTCCACGTGCAGCCTGGGGAATGAATGTCCAGTGTGTCTCTCTCAGCCATCCTGTTCTGTTCCTGGCTGTGGGCACCCTACTCTGCTCACGGGGTTGGCCCACAGGGCTGGGTTTGTCCCTGGATGAAGACTCACTCATTGGTCGGACCAGTTACTCTAATCTGTCACACTAGCACACACGTGCCTTGTATTATCATTAAAAATTCATCTGGCTTCTCTTTATCCCCATCCATGGAAGATTTCTCTAACCTCTGCTGATTCTTTGGGGCTGATAGCAATGGTGAGTCTCTACTTTCTTAGCCAGAGTCATCTTTCTGGAATTTGTTTCCTTTAAGGCTACTTTATTGTGCATGAATCTTCGGCTTTCTGAGGAGTTTGAAACAACTGTGATTTTTGTAGCCTATCCAGCTTGCTGTCATTGGGTGGTAGCGACGGTCTTCTGAAATATTCTATGTCCTACATAGAAGCAAATTCTTCCATGTCTGTGTTAACTGTATCCCACATGTACTGACATGCGGAACTCAATTTTTCCGCAGTTCTTTGGGGTTGAGTTTTAAAATCTCGCTCTATAAATTATTTCGTATTGTTAATTTAACAATTTAATTGTGTTTTAGTAGGAGGATGCCTCCTCCATGGTATTGATTTTCCTTTTGAAATCTATTGAGATTTCCTTTGGGACCTTGTACATCTTCAGTATTTTTAAGGGTCTCTTGTATACTTTAAAAGAATATCAACTCTGTTTCTGGGATGCAGAATTTTCTGTCTCTGTCTCTCTCTTTCACTAATTACTGATGTTCTTCTGGGCTAGATTTATTTTTCTATTTTTTATTTTTCATATTAATTGCTATATTATTTTCAACAAATGGAATGAGTTAGTTAATTTTCATATTTACCAGTTTTTATTTCATTTATGCCTCTTTTGTGTCATAATTTCGTATTCTGATTTAATAGATATTATTTCTTGTTTATCCTATTTCAAACTCTTTGTGATACTTTTATTTCATACAATGATTTCATCTGGAGCAAATTGACAGCTACATTATTGATTTTGTTAGCTTTTTAGTACTGGCTTACGTAGGTAGCTAGAAGCACGTCTTCCTGTGTTTATTTTTTTAAATTTTATTTATTTATTTGAGAGAGAAAGAGAGAGAACACGAGCAGGGGGAGCAATAGAGGGAGAGGGAGAAGCAGGTTCCCCACTGATCAGGGAGCCTGACATGAAGCTCGATCCTAGGACCCCAAGATCATGACCTGTGCCGAAGGCAGATGCTTAACCATCTGAGCCACCCAGGCGCCCCTATTCGTGTGTTCAGATGGGAAGGGAGATTTTTGCTGTTACTTTCTCTCTCTTGCCCTCCCTCCCCCTTCCCTTTACACACTTGGTTTGGAAGAGTTTCACCGTTTACCTGCTGGTATCCTCAGGCTCGGGCTTAGATCCCAGGCTCTTAGGTGACATTTTGTATATCTGCCCAAGTTGATATTACAGATATTGTAGACCTTGTCATAAAGCCAGCTGGTGACATCACGTATTCTTGCTCACAAGACTGTGTTTTTGTCCTGTATAGGTCGTTTGTTGTTATCTAAGTCTGTATCTTCTGCAGGAGTTGACTTCAGGCTCCTTTGAGGAGCTAGAATCCTCAGCGCAGGTCCCGGATTCTCGTAATGAGCCTGACTGATCCTGTGTCAATTGCCATCCTTTGCCCTGGTCACCCTGAGAAGCCAGCTGCTGCTTCACTCCATACAATGAGCCCCTCAGATTTACTACCTCCACCCCACCCACCTCCTGTTGTTTTCTGGATCTGGTCCATTGCTGGTTGTCTCCGAGCCCACCTACACCGTTCTTTTTTCCCTCCTTATTAACTTTCTATTTTCTTTTTTTATATGTATTTTAAGATTTTATTTTATTTTTTAAGTAATCTCTACACCCAACATGAGGGTTGAACTCATAACTCGGAAATCAAGAGTCACATATTCTACTGACTGAGCTAGCCAGATGCCCAGTTTTCATTACTAATTTACTGTTACTATTTCACTGTTACTCTTGCCTTGGGGGGATCTCACTGTTCTGTTTGGATCTTGGATATTTACCTATGATGTCAACACTGGTATGTAACCACTATTGTTGAGTACTACAGATGTGCTCTTTGGCTCTATTATCAAATTTGAACCTAGCATTTTCAGCGGTAATAAACTAAAGTGATCTGTTGATTCTATCATATTGCCTTCTCGGATGGTGGCAGAACTTTGAAAGAGATCAGAACTATGAATTTTTATTTTTATTTTTGTTGTAATGTCTTGTATTGATTTTTTTGCTGTTATTCTTTGACCATTATATTGCCTAAAGTCTTTTGTAAAGGAATAATGAAGATCCTCGTACATGCAAAAGCCTATTATTCTCTTACACACATTGATTTCCAGAATAAGCTAAATGCAATTTGTTGGTCCCAACAGTAAAACAGACAATGCTTTTGAGTAAAAATTAAAAAAAATTCTTTCCTTTGTAGATACCACTTTTTAGCCTGAGGAAAATAGCCAGTCTTTTTTTTTTTTTTCCCCTCATTCATGCACGTTGATTCTTTTCCTTTCCTCCTTTGTGCCCCTGCACAAATTTCAGAAGGTGAACTAGTGGTTTAGTACTTTGAAGAGGTGACTTGGCCAACGTCCAGGACTAATAACACGTCTGTGGCACACAGCGAGAAGTTTGCTCTTTGAGTATTATTTGCTGAGGCCTCAGAGGACCTTCCAGGAGCACGTGTGTATTCTCTCAGTGGACCTGTGTCAGTGAGCTGTTGGGAGCACAGCTTACCACCGGCCAAGTCTCCATCCAGCCCGTGGGTGAGCCTGGGTCTCAGCAGCTTCACATCAAGGTGCTGGCAGACCAGCTTTACTTCCTGTAGGCTCTGGGTGGGATCTGCTTCCTGGGATTCTCTGGTTTCTAGAGGCGACTCACTTCCTTGACTCATGGCCCCTTTTCTTCCATCTTTAAAGCCAGCAACACTGCTTCTCTCTGGTTCTGCTCCATTGTCATATCCCTTTGACTCTCTTTTGATTCTTTTTTCTACTCTTAAGGACCCGTGTAATTACATTGGACCCACCCACATAATCCAAGATCATCTCCCTATTTCAAGGTAAACTGATTAGCCATCTTAATTCCATCTCAAATCCTACTGTCCCTTTGCTAGTACCCTGACTGACATATTTGCAGATGTCTCCAGTTGGGCATTGACACCTTTGAGGGCCTGTTACTCTACCACCACATTCAGTATAATGGTTTTAATGACATAATAGATAAAACATTCATTGAGCATGTACCATTTTCACTTAGTATTTTATATGCATTATCCACAAAGCAAGCTTAAGAAGTAGGCACTCTGATTATCTCCATTTTATAGATGAAGAGTGTGACATGGGGAGCTCAAGGTCACATAGTCAGAGGCAGGGCTGGCCTTCAAACCCATGTGGTGCTAGAAACAGCATCCTAATGCTTTGCTCTACTGTTTTTCATCTTTTCTTAGTTTGTACTGCCCTGCTGCCCTCTCTCTGAGAGATCTCCCCATGCATTTGGAGTGTTGTTGGGCCTTTGGGGCCATCTCTTTACAATGTGTCTTTATGTGACTATAATTATTTGAATGATGAGTGATTGTTGGCTCAAACTGGCCCCGTTGGATGTTCTCTCTGCGATCTTGGAATTGTGATAGGGGATTCTAATTAGTTGATTGGAGGCACTGGAGTAAGGAGGCTTTAGTATCTGCTTCACCATCTGCTTTGAGTTCTGAGATACACCCTCTGAGCCTTTCAGTATATTCTGTATCTATCAGGTGTGTTCTCCTTGCTGCGTAAGCTAGTCTGCATGGCTCTATGTATCTTGAAATCAAAAGAGATTTTAATTAAGATTTTTAGTATATTACTTTTGTGTTCCCAACTTCTTTCTTAAAATAATTATCAATTTTGCCTTGTAGATAATGTGGATTACACCGGGCTTCCTATACGTGAGGAACTTAAATGCTGAAATGAGCCATACCAATATGATGATGGCAATGCTTTAATCATTTTATTTTAAAATTGACTTCACCTTAAGATTATGAGACATTCCAATATTATTACCACTTACTTAATTACATCATAAATCAGATATTATTCAAGGAGTTTGAAGGAAGTTTTAAGGGAGATTATTTCTATTTAATCCTATATAGTTAGTTTTTTCAGGATCAAGAAAGAAAATATATATTTTTTCTCTCTCCCATTCTACTCTTGGAAAGATAGAAGAGTTTTGTTCCTACTCCCCAATATATTGGATGAGGTGTCCCTTGTCAAAATACTAAAATTATCCACATAGGCCAGTGGTTCTCAGCCAGGAGCAATTTGAAAATTTTGAGGGAGTGATCATTAAAGCCTTATATGGTCCTGACATTCCATGAGACCTACCGTTTTATATTGTACAAATCATCCGTAGACCTTGCATTTGAAGATGACAGAACCTCCCATGCATTTTAATGATCATTGAAAAAACTCAACCCAAATGGCAGAATTGATCATTTTTTTTTCCGTTGGAAAAGCTGGGCTTTTATAATAACGTATATTAAACATTGAGTGAAACAGATGTTCTTGCAGTATGGTTTCTTGCATGAATTCAAGACACATGGATTTCTTCATGCTTATAAGAAGGTATGAGGGAAGATGAAAATGCCTATTACAATTAGATACCAAGGTAAAATTCATTTCTGAGAAGTTTCTCCTCATATTCATCTTTTTGAGAGCTTCTAAGTATTGCTATGGAGAAATCGTGGAAGCAATATGAGCGAACGATAGGAGTGAATAGCATTCTTTATTTTTATCAATAAACAGCCACGTGTTTATTAAAAGCCTCCTTTGCATTTCATCTGAAAGAAGGGGCTTTTGGAAATGATTCCTCCAAACAAAGCTTTTCAGATTTTTTACTGCTGTCTTGGCAGCTAATGTGCTAGTAACACTAGATGTCTTTCTTAAAATCCCAGAGGTCCTTAGAAGGATCTGCCAAAGGATTGTCCTGATGCCCCCGTACAATAGGACACTGACAAAGGTACCACCTCACGGAGCGAAGGACACGCACGTGGGTTTCCTGCTGGCTGGCTGATATAGGAAAACAGTGCACCTCTCTGGAAGAATCCAGAGATCTTTTGACAGGTACTTTAAAATCAGCCAGAATGAAAAAGATCAGACGGCAGAATTCATGTCCTGTGTTATCAATGCTGAAATTGTTCGTTGTGAGATGAATAGTCCTAGGTTGTTTTTCCCTTTCTGTAAGGTTTTATTCTTACATATGTATGTTGCTGAGTAGGACAGTTTTCATTTTTGTAAAATAAATTATTTGAAATGCTCAGAGTTAAGAGGATGAGTACTTGACTCTATTACTTTATCATCAGCCACTAACTCTTGGAGGCCCCATGGGGAGGCTTATGAATATGTGAACATGAGCCGGCCCTAAAGAACATGGGAATCCCTCACAGAGGCACCGCCAAGCCTTGGAAGGTTGCCTGGTTTGTTTGATAGAGGCTTACAGTCAGTAGAATAGGCTTCTTTCTAAAATGTTTGATTCATTTCCTGAGCACTACCTTAAAGTATTTTAATAGCCTTAAATCAGATGATAAAGAGGAAAGTTTTACATTCCCTTCAAATTAAATATTGGTATAAGAACATTCCACCATTAGGGTAATAATTTGCCTTCTTGCGGTGATAAATATGCACTGCCCTTTAAGGGTTCTCCTCTGAACTTGCAAATTACTGCTTCCGTAATGCTTTTCAGGGGTGCCTGGCTGGCTCTGTCGGTAGAGCATATGACTCTTGATCTTGGGGTTGTGAGTTTGAACCCCATGTTGTGTGTAAAGATGACTTAAAAAAATAAAATCTTAAAAAAAAATTGATGCTTTTCAGCAAGTTTCTTTTTTTGAATCTCAGAGGTTTAGGACTGGAAGGGGGTTTAGTGACCATGAGCATGATATCCTTGTGCTAATGTGAATCAACAAGGGTGAGGGAGATTGAGCAGCTCACCTCAGGTTGCACAGTCCAATAGGTGATGCTCGAGGGAGTTAGGCTTCACCGAAGTTTACATGAATCCCAGACAAGTAAGGGGCCAGCCCTGGTTTGGACAAAATAGTTCTAGTCACGTTCATTCTGATGGGATTTGCTTAGAGTTTTCCCAGGCTGGTTATTTTAGCATTGTGTCCTCGTGTCCTTTTCTCTTTTCATCTTATAAAGTTATTCTTCTGGGCCTCCTCCCCTGTAACTGAAACACGAAATTTAGATCCAAACTGTCTAGGCATGAATGTTGGCTCTGCCACCTATTAGCTGTGTGACCTAGAACAAATTTCCAGACTTCTCTGTGCCAATTTCCTTGGGCAGAATGGAAATAATGGTAGATGTGAGGATTGTATAGAATATTGCATATCAATCAGTTAGTGCAGACTTGGTTCATGGTGGATGACTGCTTTTATTGTCATTACCATTATTTTCAAGATGGTGTTCTGAGATGTCTCAAATTCCTGGTTTTCCCCTGGAAGTCTGCATGTCCGTTTTTGGTGGAAACATGAAAGACACAGGAATCAGTAGTAACTTCTGTTGTTCTCAATTCCCTGCTGTGATCCAACAGCTACTTAGCGAACAAATATTATTGATTTTATACTTCTAAATATCTCTATCTATTCTCACCTCTGCAGTGAGACTGCTCTTTCCTCATCCAGATCCTCTTTGGTCTGGTTCGGTTTTTTGTTTGTTCTTTTAGTTTTGAGGATATAACTTTTACATTTTTATGTAAAGTTAAGCATCTGACTCTTGGTTTCAGCTCAGGTCCTGATCTCAGGATCATGAGACCAAGCCCCCTGTCAGGCTCCACACTCAGTGTGGACTCTGCTTGAAATTCTCTCTTTCCCTTTGCCCCTCCCACTTGTGATGTATACTTCAAATAACTTAGAATTTTATGTCAGTCATACCTCAGTAAAACTAAAACTAAAAAATATATTATATTTAAATAATAATAATACTGTATCATATACTGGAAAGTTGCTAAGAGAGTAGATCCTCAATGTTCTTGCCACACACACACACAAAATGTAATTATGTGATGTGTGGAGGGCTAGCTAATGCTACCATAATAATATTTGCAACATGTAAGTGCATCAAATCAACGTTGTATACCCTAAACTTACACAATATGTTAATTGTATCTCAATACAGCTGGAAAAGTAATAAAATAACATAATAATATAAAAGGCTCCCCATTTACCCCACCTCCCAGCCCCTGGTAACCCCCATTCTACCCTCTGTTTTCATGAATTTTTTTTTTTAGATTCCACATGTAAATGACACTGTACAGAATTTGTCTTTTTTTTTTTTTAAAGGTTTTATTTACTTGACAGAGAGAGAAGGAACACAAGCAGGGGGAGTGGGAGAGGGAGAAGCAGGCCTCCCAGGGAGCCCTATGCAGGGCTCGATCCTAGAACGCTGGGATCATGACCTGAGCGGAAGGCAGATGCTTAACAACTGAGCCACCCAGGCGCCCTGAGAATTTGTCTTTACTTGCCGATGACAATCTGCTCCGTGGCAGACATTTAACAACAGAATTTATGAGCACCTTCTCATCACATCTTCATTTTGACAAAATAAAATATACTGGTAAAACAAATTTCCCTAAAGACCAACAGTTTCTTGAACTTTGGATGGTTTAGAGAAGATATTCAACCTTCTTGTCTCAAAAATGCCTTGGTTCTCATGCTTTAAAAAAAGTTAAAGCCAGAAGTTTCGAAGGAGTACTTCGCTGTGGCTCAAATATTTAGTGTTTTGAGAATGGGGCTTTGATCTTTGCATTTTGGGAGCACAAATCCAGAGTCATCATACGTTATGAAAAGCACTGGCAGGAGAATGTAGGCGTTCCAGATGTGTCATCACAGCTTGTCATCTGTGGCATTGCCATGACCGAAGGGTTATAGGATTTGGAATTGTATTTTTTCAGATGCCTTTGAGTTAGACTATTCTCCATTTCTTTGACTTGAGATTTTAGTCTCTCTAGCTTTTTTTTTTTGATCTTAGGTTCTCTTTGAGGTCATTCCTCCCGGGACTTTTGAGGGACGAGTAGAACTTTGTGCGGGCGGCATTAGCCTGATACTCACGTGACTCGTATGCAAAGCAGGTCCAAGAGTAGCCTGTTTCTACATAATGGTCCTGTTGCTTGACAAAATATATTAGTTATTGTTGGAGACAGCACCTCTGGAATAACTGCAGGGCATTTATTTAAAGAAAATATAATTTCAAAAGTGTGCATTGTATCAGGTTGAATGACCATGAAGGCTTTAGGAGAAATTGCAGAATTTGTGCTGGATGGGGCACTAGGGATGAATAAAGGTGTCTTTCTGGAGGCAGTGGCAGATGCTCCAGAGCTTGTGGAAACGAGGAGTGTGGGCTGATTTTGCATGACCTGCTTCTCTCCTGTGGCTGCATTAGCTGAAAAGTAGAGCTGAGTTTGGCCACGGCACATTCAATAGTTAGGGGACTGTGGAAACAGGAGGCTTGATTCTATTTAAGATATAACCGTCAACCAAGAGTGACTTCTGGATGTTTTAAGTCCAAAGAAATGAAATTTTGAAGGATTTGTATTTTTATGGGACTTCAGGTTTAATTTCACTTGTTTTTCAAGTTGAAATATTCTCAATGTTATACTAGTTAGGTACAAGAGCCTGCAAGCTACCAGTTGAATGCATTACGGGAAGTTAGGAAGTAGTTGATTAACTAATGGACCTGTGGATATTAAGGTCTAGAATCTCTGATGATTTGTCTGTTTGCTTGAAGTGTCAGACCAAGGATTCAATGTAAGGTAAGCAGTTCGGACACCAGTTTGTGAAATTTGATAATTTTGTTGAGGGTGCAAGGAATTATACTGTGATGCCTGCCCAGGATGCTGTTAGGGCTGTTGAGCTGTAATGTAGATAGACTTTCCCACGAACCATTCAGAACAGGCAGAAGCAAACTGTGTGTGTGCAAAGACACAGAAGTGTTATGGCCACTCTGGGTGGTGGGGCTAAAGAAACCATGTGATTGCTTCTGGGAAAGGTCAGGTGTACATTTGCTGCCTACATGAAATTCAGAGAATGGTACCAGATGTCATGGAAAATGAAATACAGCAAAGCCCTGGGGACCCTGAGTTAGTGTTGTCTGTGGTTCCTGCTGAAGTCGTTCATTACTGGACCTTGAAGTTGTCCCTCCTTGATGCTGGGGGTACTATGTCCATTTATTCTGTCTCCTTTCCTCCTTGACTGTTGATATTATACGACTGCTGGTCCAAGTTGAGAGAAATCCTTTGATTGCACGAGTTAGGAATTCTGAAATCAATCCCAAAGTTGCACTGTCCTTAACCACGATGCTATTGCATACTCCACTGAGAGAGAGGCTCATGGTAGGCATCTAGGTGGGTACAGTTCTGACTCCAGATAAAACAGCTTCAGGTCCCCCAGGAAACAGATACAGCAACTTCAGGTCCCCCAGGAAAGTTTTGTAATAGATCCTGTGAGGTTAATTTGGTGGCTTCTTTAGACAATCCATGTATTTGCCTAACCAGGTCTGTTTGGAAGGCAATTTAGGTCTTAGTAGACTACTACTCATCCTGTCTTTCCACATGCTTTCTGAACATGGAAAATTCAAGCTGTAGATGTTCTTGGTTGCTCAGTTGCGAATGAGTTCATCTCTACTGGATATTTCTTTCCCAGGGAAAAATTTCTTCTACAACTTTGCTACAGTCATCCTTGACTTATGAGATCTTTCTAATTTGTGCCTTGTCCTAAGAAGCTTCATGATAATTTTAAATCTGTGAGTAATAGCTGATTCTGTTGTCTTGCCTGTAGTTACAGATGATCAAAATCTGGAGATATCGTCAGTGTTTGATGCCTAGCTGATATAAACTCTATCATTTGCATAAAGCCCAGGTATCAACATGTATTAGAGATACAATACAACTTTATATTTAAAATGTTGATGCTTTTATTATGACCTGTGATGGGAATTCCCCCTTCATTAAACTTTAGCTAGGTGGCAATTTCATTAAAACATATAAGTGCTTTATTTTCTGTGAAGGAAAGTATAGAGTTTAGGACCTAACAAAGTTCTCAGTAAAATGTTATTTAGACAGAACTCTAAGGTGAACCCCAGCAGTAACACCAGAAGCATTAATTCACAGCCAGCATGCAAGTTTGTTTCATCACGAACCAGCTATTCCAACACTTTGATACATGCGCAGTGCTGTTGAAGCAAAATGACATATATTCAGTTTTTCTCTGAAAGCGAAAATCCTCACTGAAGGAAATGCTCTTTTAAAATTTTGATGATGCAGCTAATGAATCATTGAACACTACATCAAAAACTAATGATGTACTGTATGGTGGCTACCTTAACATAATAAAAAAACCAACCAACCAGACAAAAAAAATAAAGATAAAATAAAATTTTGATACAAATTACTAAATTGTTTTTTAGAGAGTTTGTATTGATTTGTACCCACAGTGTGTCTGGAAATGTATCTTTACCTCATAACTTTATAGTGATAAAGGCAAACTTTTAGGAAATCATCAGTATTCCAAATCTCTGTGAATCTGTCAGGTGAAAAAATTAATCTTCTTTTAATTTTTATTTCTCTAATCACTAGTGAAATCAGTCAAATATTTAAAAAATCAGGTTAGTTGATACATGATTTGAAAACCCTCTTTAAATATAGAGTTTGATGAGTCTTATGCCACCAACACCACACGTATTTCACTGTTTTGCCCTGTTGTGTCCAAGTTTTTGTCTCTGTTCCAGCTACTAGCGGCCTTGTGGCCTGAACTGCTCCGCAAAGACTTTAAGAGAAAGACAGTGCAGAGCCCTGCGTTCATCGAGATGCCTGTCCCTTCTCTCTGTGACCTTGTCTTCCCAAGTTTTGGTTTTCTACCAGATTTGTGATTTTTTTAAAAAAAATATTTCACCCTGTTTTCTAGTTGTTCCTAGTGGGTAAGACTGTCTGAAACCATATGGGGCAGGACTTTTAATCACAGTGGTTCCCTACTTCTGGTGCCAATGTTTGTATTCGTCAGGATGGGCCATGATGGGATTGGAAACACTCTCCACATCTGTGGAGCTGATCGCGATACATCAAAGTGCATTCTCCCTCGTGGCTGCCTGTCTGTCCTGGGTGGGATGGAGCATGAACCCGCCACAGAGGCTCACTCAGGGGTCCTAGGGGCTAGAGGTCCTTCTGTCTTGTCCTTGCACTTCCTCGAGCACAAGGCTTCCTTATTTGTAGTCGCAGAAGAGAATTATTTAAGTTCTTACCCTACTCTTCTATGCTTTAACCAATACATCTGCCTGTTACCTGTTTATCAGAACTAGTCACATGGTGCTACCTATCTAGAAAAAAGGTGTGTGACCATTGTGCCCTTGGAAGGGGGAAGCTGGCTTCCTTAGCTACAGTGGGAACTGATATTTACTGACAGTGTACTAGATGCCAGGCCCTGTGATAAGAGATTTATATGTCTTATTTCTATTTCTTACAAGAATCCTATGGGATCGATATTAGTGTATTTTTTTTAAGATGAGGAAACAGAGAATTATGCATATTTAGTGTTTGTCTATAGGCCATGCCATCGCAATTTGAATCAAATGCCTCCTATTTGAAAGTCTGTGTTTTTCCAAGTAAGAAATAGATTATTCAGGCAGTAAGTATTTGCTGACTTAAATAAATAAGATTTGTTATGGCAGATAGCATAGCCTTACTCAGTTTCTTTTTGGAAAGAATCACTGCTGATTCAAAACTTACTCTAGTGAAAAATGTCAACAAAGATTCTGTCATCTGTCCCCTATGAGGTGAACTCTAGCTATGGGAACTGAATTCTGGAACTAGTTACTTGTTTTTCTAAATTTATCCTGAGGTCTGTCATTGTAGAAGATAAAACCACATTTTTGTACAAAAGGTTTGTAGACTGAAAAGGTAGGAGCTATAAAATACAAGCAAAATAGACATATA